>NW_028091156.1:1800000-2234503 GCF_014824575.4 Sturnira hondurensis | reverse complement strand
CCCCCCAATCTATTTTCTACCTACCGTCTATGCTATTTTCTGTACCTTCTCCCCCCTTCTCCTCCTCCCACCCGCCCTGTTGCTAGCCCTCCATGTGTTCTTCATTTCTATGGTTCCACTCCTGATCTAGCTGTCCTCTTGGTTTGCTTTTAGGTGTGGTTGTTAGTAACTGTGAGTTTGCTGTCCTTTCACTGTTCATATTTTCTTAACTTCTTTTTCTTAGATAAGTCCCTTTAACATTTCATATAATAAGGGCTTGGTGATGATGAACTACTTGAATTTGATCTTATCTGAGAAGCACTTTATCTGTCCTTCCATTCTAAATGAAAACTTTGCTGGATACAGCAGTCTTGGCTGTAGGTCTTTGGATTTCATGACTTGGAATACTTCTTTCCAGCCCCTTCTTGCCTGTAAGGTCTCTTTTGAGAAATCAGCTGACAATCTGATGGGTACTCCTTTGTAGGTGACTGTCCCCTTATCTCTTGATGCTTCTAGGATTCTCTCCTTCATTTTAGTCTTGGCTAATGTCATTATGATGTGCCTTGGTGTGTTCCTTCTTGGGTCCAACTTGTTTGGGACTCTCTGAGCTTCCTGGATTTCCTGGAAGTCTATTTCCTTTGCCAGACTGGGGAAGTTCTCCTTTATTATTTGTTCAAATACGTTTTCCACTCATGGCTGTTTATTTTCCCCTTCTGGTACCCCTATAATTCAGATGTTGGAACATTTAAAGATGTCCTGGAGGTTCCTAGGCCTCTCCTCATTTTTTTGAATTCTTGTAACTTCACTTTTTTCTGTTTGGTCATTTCTTCCTTCCTTCTGGTCCACCCCCTTGACTTGAGTCCCAGTTTCCTTTCCATCACTATTGGTTTCCTGTCCATTTCCCTTCATTTCAATTAGTTTAGCCTTCATATGTTCCTCTAATTTGTGACTATAATCAACCAGTTCTGTGAGCATCATGATCACCAGTGTTTTGAACTGTGCATCTGATAGGTTAGCTATTTCCTGGTCGCTTAGAGTTATTTGCCCTGGGGCTTTGAGTTCTTCTTGAGCCATCTTTTGGACTATTCATGCCTGTTATGTATGAGGAGCAGAGCCCTAGGTGTTCACCAGGGCGGGGCAACTCAGTAGCTGGGTTGTGACGCTGTACATGGGGGCGGGGTCAGAGGAAAGCAATGGCGGCCGCCAGGGGCCAGCACGGTCCGTCCCACTGCGCATGAATGTGCAACTGTGGTCAGCCTGCTGCTGCTGAGTTCACCGCTGGGGCCGGCGCGGTCCATCCCACTGCTCACTCCTCTGCTGGTTTATCTGCACTCGAATGTGTGACCACAGCCAGCCCACCACCCCATGCCCTCGCTGGGTCCGCCCGACACGGGGCTGCCTGGGTGCCTGGGGTCAGGGGATCTTTCTTGCCTGTCTCCGCTCCACTGCTGCCTCTGCCCCTCTTACCGGTCCGGTTGAATGGTTGGTTGTTTGTCGGACTTCTGTATAGTTCAATTTTCTGTTCTTTGGCCACGTCTTTGTTCTCCAAACCTTTGTTGTATTCAAACTTGGTTGTGGGAGAAGGCACAGTGTTTCCACCTACACCTCCATCTTGGCGGAAGTCCCAAGAATGTTACTTTGTTTCTTAATTGTCCCATCAAAGCTTCTTTCTTGTCCTAGCACAGAAACCCAAGACTGCTTTTGACGGTCATTTGAAGATTGGTGACATTTTCAAGAGGAAGAGTAATCGTTAACGTGATTAGCTTTAAATGTGACAGTTAAATGTCGGCGATTATCTGTAACCATAGTCCACATTTCTGCTTCCTCCAATTAGCAAATGAGATGAAATTTGTGTTATGAAAATTCAATGAGCCATCAACTTTTTTATCTTAATCCTTCCCTGATTTTAAAAATAATGTCCAAGTTAGAGAATAGAAATTACCCATAATCTTATCACCCAGATACCATTAATGTTTCAGTGTATTTCTGATTTTTAAATTTTTTTCAAAGTACTGCATGTATAGTTTACAGACTCCAATGTCCAAGAGAAAGAAAAGCCTGCGTCCACACCGAGACCTACACATGAGTACCTCACAGCAACCTATCCACCAATCCATAGCCAACATCACACTCAGGGCGCAAAAACTAAAAGTGTTTCCATTAACACTGGAAACAAGACAGGGATGTCACTTTCACCACTCTTTCTCAACACAGTACTGGAGGTCCTGGCCACAGCAGTCAGACAAGAAAAAGAAATAAGAGGCATCCAAATTAGAGATGAGGAAGCAAAACTGTCACTATTTGCAGATGACAAGATACTATAGAGAGAGAACCCTAGAGAGTCCACCAAAAACCCACAAGAACTCATAAATGAATTCAGTAAAGTAGCAGGAGAGAAAATAAATATCCAGAAATCAGTTGCATTTATATATACCTATAATGAATTATTAGAAAGAGAAACTAAGAAAACAATTTCACAATTGCATAAAAAAAGCTAAAAAAAAAAAAACCCCAAACCTAGCAATAAATTTAACCAAGGATATAAACAATTTGTACTTGGAAAGTTATAAGAAACTGAAAAAGATCTAACTGTAAGCATATGCCATGCTCATGGATAGGAAGAATTAACATCATTAAAATGCCCATATCACCAAGGCAATTTACACAGTTAACACAATTCCTGTCAAAATACCAATGATGTTTTTCACAGAACTACAACACATAATCCATTAATTTGTATGGAACCATAAAAGACCCAAATAGCCACAGAAATCTTGAGAAAGAAGAACAAAATTGGAGGTATCATACTACCTGATANACCCCAAACCTAGCAATAAATTTAAACGATTTGTACTTGGAAAGTTATAAGAAACTGAAAAAGATCTAACTGGAAGCATATGCCATGCTCATGCATAGGAAGAATTAACATCATTAAAATGCCCATATCACCAAAGCAATTTACACATTGAACACAATTCCTGTCAAAATACCAATGATGTTTTTCACAGAACTACAACACATAATCCATTAATTTGTATGGAACCATAAAAGACCCAAATAGCCACAGAAATTTTGAGAAGAACAAAATTGGAGGTATCATACTACCTGATATCAAACTATACTACAAGTCTACAGTAATCAAAAGAGCATACTATTAACATACAAACAGACACACAGATCAATGGAACAGAATAGAGAGGCCAAAAATAAACCCACACCTATGTGGTCAATTAATCTATGACAAAAAAAGGCAAAAATATACAGTGGGGTAAAGACAATGTATTCAATAAATATTGTTGGGAAAATTGGAGCAATGTGTGCAGAAAAATGAAATAAGACCACTTTTTTATACCATATACAAGAATGAACTCAAAATGGATTAAAGACTTAAATGTTATACTCAAAACCATAAAATTTCTAGAAGAAAACATAGGCAGTAAAATCTCAGACATTTCTCTTAGCAATATTTCTTCTGATATATCTCCTCAGACAAGGGAAACAGAAAAAAAAAAAGAAAGAAAAACAAACAAGACTACCACAATTTAAAAGTTTTGTACAACAAAAGAAACCATCAACAAAATGAAAAGACAACCTGAATGAGCCCTGGCTGGTGTAGCTCAGTGGATTGAGCACGGGCCTGAGAACCAAACAACCGCAGTTCAATTCCCAGTCAGGGCACATGCCTGGGTTACAGGCCAGCTCCCAGCAGGGGTCACACGAGAGGCAACCATACATTGATGTTTCTCTCCCTCTCTCCTTCCCTTCCCCTCTAAAGATAAATAAATAAATCCTTAAAAATTTTTTAAAAAGAAAGAAAAGACAACCTACTGAATGGGAGAAGATATTCTTCAATGGTACATCCAATATGGGTTAATATCCAAAATTTCTAAAGCACTCATACAACTTAATACCAAAATAAAAATCCAATTAAAAAATGGGCAGAGAACCTGAATAGATAGTTCTCCAAAGAAGGTGTACAGGTGGCCAAAGACATATAAAAAGATGCTCAATATCACTAATCATCAGAGAAATACAGATTAAAACCACAATGAGATATCACCTCATAGCTATCAGAATGGCCATCATCAATAAATCAAGAAACAAGTGTTGGCGAGGGTGTGGAGAAAGGGAACCCTGGTGCGCTGCTGGTGGGAATGCAGACGGGTGCAGCCACTGTGGAAAGCAGTATCCCATTATCCAGTAATTGCACTTCCGGGAATATATCTGAAGAAGACCCCAAAATGCTAATCCAGAAGATTAGACGCACCCAGTGTTCGCTGGACCATTATCTTCGGTAGCCAAGATACGGAAGCAGCCCACGTGCCCTTCAATGGTCGAGAAGATGAAAGGGCAGGGGTGCACATGTAGGGTGGAATGCTCGTCAGCAATAAGAAAGAGTGACATCTCACCATTTGCAACGGCATGGATGGACTTAGAGGGTATTATGCTCAGTGCAGTAAATCAGTTAGAGAAACACGAATACCACATGACTTCACTTATACTCGGAATCTGAAGAACAAAAGAAACAAAACGGAAACACACTCACAGTTAGAGGGCGGACTGGCAGCCGGCAGAGGGGAGGGAGGCCGGAGGACTGGGGGAAAGGTGAGGGATTAAGAAGCACAAATTGGTAGTTACGGACCAGTAACAGGGTTGGAAAGCAGCACAGGGAGTAATAGCTTGACAGAGTTGTACTAATACGTACGCACCAGGCAGGGACGGGAAATACTGGGGGATCACTTTGTAAAGTGCGGAATTATCTAACCACGGTGCTGTGCACCTGTAACTAACACAAAGTACTACGGAACGTAAACTGTAATCGGAAAATAAAGTTAAAATTCAAAAAGAATGTCAGGGCCTTTTCTCTAGATTAGAGCCATTGCAATCCCTCCAACCTCTCGCTTAGGAGGGTGAGCTCGGCCAGCACTGTCCCAAAACATGGCAGGGAAGAAACCAGTTTTCTTTGCGCATGTTCAGGTGGGAGGGCCAGCCTCAAAGAACCGCCTTTTTCTCTTCCAGCTGACACTGAGGCTGAAACACACACACACGCTTTTGCGTTTTTAAAAAATGTATAGTAAGAGTTTCCTCCGTATCATTACAGTGACTGGAGAACCCTATGCTACATGTGAGATAGAGTTTCACCACATGTAGTGCCGGTTTTCCTCTTTGTTGGACATTTACACTGTTCCCATGTTGCTCCTTTTTTTCAAAGATGACAGTGTCAAGAGGATGTTCACTTACTTTAGGCTCTTTTCCCTGCAGGTGACGTTCAGTATGCTGGAAATTTACAACGAACAGGTAACAGTGATTCTGCTTCCCGACACACACACACACCTGAGAAACTCCGCAGCTTCATCGGCGTCAGGGGCACCCCCTACCTGCCCCACGGACGGAGTCTGAACCCCCTGGTCTGGCTCTGACCAGTCCCACGCTCCCTGTCCAAGCTCATTGCACACCCTCTGTGCTTCAGCCACACGGCGCCTTTTTAGAGCAGGTCACGTTCCTGTTCCCGTCCTTTCCCTGCCCTCAGAGGGACCATCAAACTTCAAGATCCAGCTCAGATGTCAGCCCTCTAGCAACCCGAGGCAGCTGACCTCGGTCAGCATGGTGTGTGGTACAGGGGTTGGCAAACTTAACCTTCAAAGGGCCAGATGCTTAATATTGGGTTGGCGAAAAAGTTTCTCTCATTTTTTCTGTATGATGGGTCTGTTAGCACTTAGTTATCCTTAACTTCAGTTGAAACAAATTTGTTGGATTGTATTGTGACAGCTGTCATATCAGCATGCATTAAAAAAACTTACCAAAATTGGTGAATTTTTATGTACCCATTTTAATATTGAAGATAGAAGAAAACATGCAACATTTTCACATATTATGCTTTATTATTTCAAAAAAGGTAAAAATGCAACTGAAATGCAAAAAAAGATTTGTGCAGAGTATGGAGAAGGTGCTGTGACTGATCCAATGTGTCAAAAGTGGATTGCGAAGTTCTGTACTGAGGATTTCTTGCAGGACGATGCTCCACAGTGTGCTGGACCAGTTGAAGTTCACAGCAATCAAATCGAGAGTAACTGAGAACAATCCACGTTATACCATGTGGGAGATGACATACTCAAAATATCAAATCAATAAATGTCATTGGCGAAATGAAAACTATGTCTTTTATTCTATGGAAAAAAACCACACAGACTTTTTGGCCAACTCAGTATTTTAGGCTTTGAGGGCCCCACGGCCTCTCATGCAGCTATTCAGCTCTTCGCTTAGGGCACAAAAGCAGCCACGAATGATGTGAAAGTGAACGGACTTGGCTTGTGTGTGGGCGTCGGAGTGCTCTCAGTACTCAAAAGTAATAAAGCCGAGTTTCTAAAACACAAAAAATTATGCTTCTGATTTCACTAGTTACAAGTCCCCCTATTTCCTTGTTTGCATTTCCTTATTTTTTTACTTAAATTATGAGGTTGTCCGGTACCTATAGAAATTTAACACGCATTGATTCATCCAATAAATATTTGTTGAGCATCTAATACATCCTAGCAGAGCTCTCAAGATAAACAGTAATCCCTGCCTGCCTGGAGGGGACACACTTTGATTCTTCTCCCCCCACAGGTGAGAGACTTGCTGTCTGGAGCTAAGAAGCCTGGAGGACTAAGGGTCAGGGAGGATTCGGAGCTGGGCTTCTATGTGGAAGGTCTGAAGTCAGTGCCTTGCGAGAACTACGCACAGATTGAAAGGCTGATGGAACAAGGAATGAAAATGAGGACCACAGCTTCCACCAACCTCAACGCCAGCAGCAGCAGGTCTCACATGGTCATCACCCTTCAGTTCAAGCAGGTGAGGGCCGAGTGGGTGCCACTGTCCCCACCTCTCACCAATGGTGTCCCGGGGAGTGGTTCCCAGTGGCACAGTGAGCTGGTGAACACGGTAGAGTCCTGTTGAGTTTGAATGATAGGTTAAGGGGGCTACTTCCAATGAGGAGGTGGTAAGTCATAAGCAAGAGAAATCGGGGTGCCTAGGATTTCCCTGCCTCCCTGCACATCCATGCGCAGCCTGGCTCACTGGCAAACGCAGACCAGCTCTCAGGTCCCTGAGCCAAGGGGCCCACCAGGTAGAGTGGTGCTGGAAGGACCACGAACAAAGTCTTGGAAACCAGGGAATCCGTGTCACTGTGGACTAACCAGACTCTGTGACAGACAAGAGCCTTCCTGGTGTGGACGTGAGAGCGACCTCTACCAGGTCGCCAGAGTGATTCAGAAATGGTTCCAGTCAGCCCTCTGTATCCACAGGGTCCACAGTTGTGGATTCAACCACCTGTGGACCAAAAACACCTGGGAAAGCAGGAGACGCTGTTGCTGACACGCACTTGGAAGTCAGGGCTGCTGTGGCTGTGTCTGCACTGAACTGCAGACTTACTTCCTTAGTGTTATTCCTTCAGTAGGACAGCATAACAGTATTTACAGAGCATCCACACTGTGTCAGGCACTACCTAAGTAACCTGTGGCTGATTTAAAGTATACGGGAGGATGTGTGCACGCTATATGCAAATGCTATGCTATTTATTCAAGGGACTTCAGCATCCTCAGATTTGGGTACCTGAGAAGGGTCCTTGAACAAATCCCACCCCTCCTATCGAGGATGGCTGTTCACAGAGCCTGGGCGAATGCTAGGTAGCTATGATTTTACTGCATCCCTAAGCCCCACAGCACCAGCAATGAAGGTGTCCCGCTCTGACCAGGAACAGTGGGGAAACACCAGCCGGGCATGCGTGACTTCATTTCCCAGCTCCCGAGCCTCAGTCTCCTGCTCTGGAATGAGACGAAGAGCCCTCCTCACAGGAGTGAGGGGAGGCTTAAATAGCGCACGCCATGCTAAAGAGCTTTGTGAACTTTTAAGTACTATTCCCTTAGTTCCCCACATTAGGAAAATTCATAAACTTTGTAAGTGGTTTGCCCTACTTTTTTTTACCTTGATATTTTAGAGGAGAAATCAGCTGGGAAAAAAGGAGCCTAGAGACCTGTGGGGCCCTAGCTCCACGCTGTGCACTGGTGTCAGGACTAACAATGCCGGGTGTGGTGAGAGCCACGACATCGATCATCTCTTCCTCACAGAACACCCTACCGATTGCTATCATCCCTGTGTCACAACCGAGCAAGGGACGGCTCCGAAAAGTCAGAGCTGTGCAGCTGGCAGGGGCTCCGTAGCGTTCCAAAACCCACGCTCTCTCCACTACACGACCACTCGGTACTGCACAGTCACTACTTTTGCAGATTTCACGGTATTTCGTATTTAAAATAGCCACTAGCCACAGAAATACTAGAGCAATAATTGGAATCTAATACACCCCTGGAAACAGCTTTGCAGAATTGGGAAGGGGTGACTGAGACCCTCGGGCCTGGTGATGTGTTCCCATAAAATGTCACTGTTATGAGGACGGCCTTGTGACTTGTAAATTGTACTGTATCCTTTCTGGGTCTGGAACAGAACTGAAACACGTCCTGTCAAATGTAAACGAGACCGGCCCCGTGGGCCGCCTGTCAGCACACCAGCGCGCGGCGTGTGCGGCTCTCCTGCAGGTTTTCCCGGACAGGGGCCTCACCAAACAATCCAGCATTAATCTGGTGGACCTGGCGGGAAGCGAAAGGCAGAAATCTTCGGGAGCCGGAGGAGACAGACTGAGGGAAGGATCGCGAGTTAACCTAAGTCTAACCAATTTAGGAAATGTCATCAGGTAAATAACCAGTGGGTAGGTATTTATTTGCACCATAAGAATGACCTCGGGTACCAAAAATTGGACTAATCAGAAGTCCTGGTTCATGAGTCACTGTAATCATTGGCTGGTCCTCCTATACATTTCATTTTAAACTAGTTAATTGCTTTTTCATGAAATGAACACTAATAAAATGGCCCCCCAACCAAATGGGCAGCTGGCATCTCTTTCCCGTACTTTCCTTGGAGGTAACTATCATCGTGAATTTTATATTTTCTCTCTCTGCCCCGCCCCCTCTCACTCTCTCTGCCCCGCCCCCTCTCACTCTCTCTTCCCCTCCCCTCTTTCATCATCCTTGTTTCAACACATGTGAATATCATTATTTAGTAGCATTCATGTTTGAAGTTTATTAAAAGGATAAAATATGATCTTCTGGGTCTTGCTTTTTTAGGTTAAGGTACAAAGACAAAGTGTAGAAATTTCAATGTTCATTTTAATGAATCTACATGTGTATATCTGTGTAATTATCACCCATATTAAGATACAGAATATTTCTTTTAAAGATTTTATTTATTTATTTTTAGAGAGCAGGGAAGGGAGGGAGGAAGAGATGGAGAGAAACATCAATGTGGGGTTGCCTCTTGCGCACCCCCACATTGGGGACCTGGCCCACAACCCAGGCAGGTGCCCTGACCGGAAATCGAACTGGGGACCCTATCGTTCAAAGGCCAGCCAGCACTCAATCCACTGAGCCACACCAGCCAGGGCAAGATACAGAATATTTCTTAAATCAGCAAACAACAAATGATGGTGAGACTGTGGGCAAAAGAGAACCCTTGTGCACTGCTGGTGGGAATGCAGAATACACTGCGGAAACCAGTATAAAGGGCCCTCAAGCAAACAAAACTAGAACTGCCTTATGACTTAGCGATTCCACTTCTGGGGATTTACCTGAAGAAATCCAAACCACGAATTGGAAAGAACATATGCACCCTCATGTTCACTGCAGCGTTATTTACAATAGCCAGGCTTATGGAAGCAGCCCAAGTGCCCATCATGAAAAGGGCTGCGGTACCTTTACACAATGAAATAGTACTCAGCTATGAAAAAGAATGACATCCTAGCCTTCGTCACAGCATGGACGGACCTAGAGCGTACTGTGCTCAGTGAAATGGCAGAGAAAGACAAATCCCGCATGAGTTCGCTTATACGTGGAGTCTATAGGACAACGTGAATGAAGAGAAGTGAAACATTCTCCTGGACACAGCCCGGTGGCTGCCAGAGGGAGGGACCCTGGGGTGAAACAGGTGGAGGGACTGGGTGCAGACTGGTAGTTGGAAACCAGTCGGGGGGTGTAGAGGACAGCGGAGGGACTGGGGTCAACAGTGGGTGATCACTGCATGTGGTGCCAGGTGGGGACTGGAAATACCGAGCGGGTCACTTTGCAGGCAGACCACTGTGCTGTACACGTGAAACTAATAAAAAGTGATGCTATAACCTTCCCTTTAAAAATAAAATTAAAAATTGCCCTGGCCGGTGTGGCTCAGTGGATTGAGCGCGGGCCTGTGGACCAGATGATCGAGGTTTGATTCCCGGTCGGGGTGCATGCCTGGGTTGCAGGCCAGTTCCCGGCGGGCGGAGGGGGCGGGGGGGACCCACGAGGGGCAGCCATGCATTGATGTTTCTCTCCCTCTCTCTTCCCTTCCCCTCTGGAGATGAATAAATAAAATCTTAAAAGAATAAAAAAATAAAATTAAAAATAGATAAAAACAATGGGAAGACAGAATTAAAAACTAGATTAAATAAAACTTCTATTCCCTGTGAGGGAGGGACTGAACGAGGTGGAAGAGAAAGGGATACAATTTTTACTTCTCTGGACACGTCTTGCTTCGAGATTTCACTTTGGAGCCAGGTCCATATTTTAAACAGTCACAGAGCAAGAATGCACTTAAACGGGGACTTTCATAAATGAAAGCCAAGTGAAAGAAAGGGGGGAAAAGGGTTTACCATCCTGCTCCTGGCTTTTACTCCCACTGAGAAACTGACCTTTGTCACCAAGGATTAGTTTTGCGTAACTGATTCGGATATTGGCTTAAGTTCTACAGTTTTGTTTTATTTAAGATTAGAATCAGAAAGGTATCTACCTTCATCATACTTGAGTTCCCACGCACCTGGAGTTGATGTCAGGGCATAAGGTAGATTTCCTTTTCATCATTTTTTCCCTTACAGGTGACTGGTTCCTCCACCCCCGGGGACCTGCTATATTCCCCCTGTCATATACCAAACTTCCACACACTTAGCTGTTTCTTCGCTCTTTGATCAAAAGTCTAAACATAGCAAACATTTTATCCTCTTTCTGGAAATTACACAGACCCTCATGCTACACATGTAATTGCTGATACGTAAATTAATTCTCTTCTCCTTTAACTCCAAAGGACATTACCATTTTATAGTGTTTTATAGTGTTTTACATAACCACACCTTTTTTCATTATTCACTTCTTAAATCTCAGAACTGCTAAGATCAATTTCCTTCTGATCGAAGTACATGCTTTAGAATTTCCAGGGTGATACTCTGCTGATGGCAAACTCTCAGCTGTGTTCCTTTCCCAGATCTCCTAGATTAGTTTTGTACATTTCTTTTCTCTGTGCTATTTTTCACATAGGCACTGTCTCCCCCTCCTCCCCACTGTCTTCAATGCCAGCGCTGCTTTCTTTGTGGTTCCTGGGAGCAGGGTGGGGCCTGGGACCTTTGCTTCTCGGTCATCGTACTCTGGTGTGATGGTCTTAGGCAGTCCCAAGTTCATGGCCTGTTCTCAATCTCAAGGCTGTGTGAGGGAGGCAGCAAAGAGCATCAGCCCACACCTCTCCATCACTGCTAGCCCGCCACCCTCTGTACCAGGGCCTAACCCTTCTCTGTATACAGACTCAGAGTAGCCCAAAGGTTCACTGGGGTTCTCCTCACAGGTTTCAGGGGTCAGCCCCTGGGGTCTGGGCTTCCCTCTGGGCTCCGGTTTCTCCAGGGTTCATCAGGAGAGGAAGCCAGATGTCCTGGTTACCCAGCGTCAGCGTCTTCTCAGAAGGCGTCTCAACAACTAGCTGTTATTTGGGGTCGTGTCTCAGATCCTCAGGGTCCAGGAGGGAAGCGAGACCCCTCTCTGACTTATCCCCAGGGGGGCAGAGTTCTTCCCAAGGCACGTTTTGAACGTGTTGTTTTGTGTCTTCTGCTCCTTTCAGTGCCCTGGCGGACGCGGCCATGGGGAAGAGAGTCTTGCACGTCCCCTACAGAGACTCGGTTCTCACCAAGCTGCTCCAGGCGGCGCTGGGGGGGAACAGCCGGACCACCCTGGTGAATGACTTCCTCTGGCCTTTTAGATGCTCCCGATACTGGTGTCATTGTTGAGGTTGCTCCCCACACAGCGCCCCCTCCCCCGGCACCTGCACCTGCAGAGCACACACTTACATCCCACCACCCGACTCCCGCACTCTTTCCACTACAACGTTCAGAGAATCTTTCGAATGGTGCATTTCAATTTTTTATTCTTCGGTGTAGTGTTCAGGTTCCCTACACATGACTCTTATTACCAGGAAAAAACTAATCAGTTTTAAAAACAACAATGTCATGTTATTCTAAGTCAGCGGTCACTGCATGGCAAGATGGGAAATTAACTGGCCTGTGAGACACACAGGGCAGACGGGTCCTCTGGAGAGTGGCTAAAGCCTGTCCTCTCGGCAACGACGGCACAGCCTTATCAGTGAAGGTTGGCCAGGCGGGGGGCCAGGTGGGATGCACTGAAGTGCAGGTGCAGGGAGAGCCAAAGCGGGGCAAACTCCGCCTCCAGCCTTGTCCTGGCCTCTGGCTGCTTCCTGGTTGGGAGAGAAATGCTCCCACTGGCACCTGTTACCGGGCTTCTCTCTCCAAAATTCGCAGGAATATGTATCTCTGCCCTGTCACTTAATCTTGCCTAACAACTTCCGCATACTTTAGTTGAAAGTTTTTCGAGTTGTCAGCCCCCATGGGGTAGCCCCCAAGAACCTGGAGTAAAAGCTGGCCCGTGACATGCCCTGCAAATGGTAGGCCAAGAACGAGCCGAGAGGTCTGAGCAGGTGGGCACAGCCACGTGCAGAGAGGGTGGCTTCCAGTCCTGCAAGGTGAGGCCCCGACTGAAGCGTGACACCGCAACACCAAAACCCATGGTGGGCAGGAGGTCACGGGGCATCTCAGGAGGCGAAAGAAAAAGAGCAATTGTCAAGCCAATGTCCCAGCTCTAGAATCTCTAGGGCTCCAGTCCACTTCCCGTACTTATCTTAAAAGCCCCCTTTTCATTCTGAGATAACAGTATCTGCTTGAAAATACAGTCTGTGACTTACAATTGCTCAGCTGATGATGTTTCGACTTGTACACAGGCAGTAGAAACCATACTCCAAGTTACAGACTTTGATCTTCTCCCGGGCTGGGGAGGAGCGTGCGGCGCCCTCTCTGGTGAGGCTGGGCATGGCCGCGGCACCCCGCCAGCCGTGGGGTCACAAGGACGCACAGCTAGCACAGTGTGGCTGGCATGTTTCTGCACGTTGTGTTCCGTACCCCATCACATTTACGAAATGCCTGCCTGTGTCTCCTGCTTCCGGAGAGAGGAGGAGGGAGAGGAGAAAGGCAATGACTCTTGAGATGAAACTCAAGAGCCCTGCCGAACTCCAGGCTCCCAGGAGTGTCGTGAGCCCGTGGAAGCCAGGCTAGGCTACCCTGTGACATCTGGTAGGCCAGGTGTGTTAGATGCGTCTCCAACTTACAATGGGCTTACCAGGCTGTGGCCCCACTGCACGTGGAGCAGCATCGGCACTGCTCGGTGATTAAATGAGGTGAGTGAATGCACGAGCTTTCAAGGCTGCAGAGCTGAACAAGGGAGTATTCACCTGGCTGGAGGTGCTCTGGATTGGGGCCTCCAGGCTGCAGAGGCCATGTCACCCCATGGACAGTCACCTCCTTCCTGTTCACCCTCAGGGACCCTGCTCAGTTTAGCAAAAAGTGTTTTCTCGTTTGACCTCTCGAGCAATGACTCCAAAGTCAATAGGCAGATTTGAAACCCTACATGTGGTTATACCCAGTCACGGGCAATGTCTATGGGTCTCTGCAATGCGAATGGTCAACTGTCATTTAAACCCTGAGTGGATGTGCTGGGGACTCAGTGCCCAGGGCAGTGGGGCGAGGGGCCCGCAGCACAGGGTGCAAGTTCATCGGGCTGGTTCAAGTCCCAGTTCTGCCAGTTATCATCTGGGTGACCCTGGGCACACCACTTTTCCCTAAGCCTCAGTTTTCTGAATTGTAAAGCTTGAACAATACTGTAAATTACAAGATGTCCTATGGGTGTTACTATATAAGGTCATTAATAATAAAAAATAAAAGGTTTGTTTTTTTTTACAGATAGCAGCCATAAGTCCAGCTGACATCTGCTATGAGGAAACTTTATCAACATTAAGATATGCTGAAAGGTACATTGATGAATATTCATTACCCATATGGTTCTAAGTTCTAAGTCAGGCAAAGTCTTCTGGTAACCTGAGGGGGGGGGCGGTTAGCATTTTGGGAAAGGGTCCAGGAGAAGGCAGAAGGAAATGATTCGTGAGAGAGGAAAGAAAACGAGAGGAAATAGAGTTGGGGACATAGGGCCCTCTAGGGCCTGTCATTCTGTTGCTCTGGTTCTGGATGGGGGAGGAACCCTGGGCTCACATCCACGGGAGGAAGCATGGATGCCATTCCCAGAGCGGTTAGTTCTCTGTCTCCCTGTCGTTTCCTGCCACATAGCGTGGGATCTGGAGTCACTGGGGGTGAAAGGCTCCCCCCGGACCCTTTGAGGTGAGAGCATGCGCAGTGCACAGGGGCCCCGGGCCCTGAGAGCATGTTCCCTTTTGCACCCGAAAGGGCTAAGAAGGTCCGGAACAAAGCTGTGGTCAACACCGCGGCCCTGACACCGGAGTCGAGGACGGGGAACAGCACACTGCTGCTCGGAGGTGGCAACTGCAGCACGGCAGGTAAACTGAGTCAGGGGTCAACACTGAGTCCAAGCCAGCAGCCAGAGGGCGCCCTGGGGGTCTTGTCCAGGGCATGCAGTTGTAGGAAACTGTGTTCCTGTTCTTTAAAATGGTCATTTTAGTCTTTTGCATTGCCATTTTTTAAAACCTATGGTTACGTTTTAAAAAATATTTTATTTATTTTTAGAGAGAGG
The DNA here is from genome assembly GCF_014824575.4 of Sturnira hondurensis. NCBI lineage: Eukaryota > Metazoa > Chordata > Mammalia > Chiroptera > Phyllostomidae > Sturnira > Sturnira hondurensis. The sequence continues at coordinate 2,219,597 of NW_028091156.1, read as the reverse complement.
GGAAGGGAGGGAGAGAAACATCAATATGAGGTTGACTCTCACATGGCCCCCACTGGGGACCTGGCCTGCAACCCAGGCATGTGCCCTGACTGGGAATTGAACCGGCGACCCCTTGGTTCGCAGCCAATGATCCATCCACTGAGCTACACCAGCCAGGGCTCAGTCCCATTTTTGAGTCCATCGTTTCTACTAGGACGACTTTGCCCTCAGCACAGGTGCACCGAGGTCATGTGATGATGGTTCTGTCGATGGCCTCATGTTACTGATGTGCCAGGTGATGTTTGAAACTCAGTAAGAATTAGCAGCGGGGCCCTCCCCGGCTGCGCACTAGAGCCACCTGGTGACTGGTCAACAGCCGGCCTTCAAGTGCCCCAGGTGACTCCACTGTGCAATCAGCGCGAACCCCGCTGCGCGTTACGGGGGGGGCCCCGGCTGTCTCAGTTTGGAAGCACGGAGGTACATATAGGCCCTACGCCCATTAATGACTCAAAAAGGGCAAGATATAACACAAAGTAAAGGTGGTAGAAGCATTCTGCATTACACCAGTGTTCCCATGAGTCCGAAACCTCTTGCATCCAGTGCTCAGGCCCAAAGCCACCACCCTGCTCTCCGGACGGAGCCCGCTCCCCCCAGGGGGGTTCCCTTGCCCCACGCGGACTCTGGTAGTGACAGTGCCACCGACCAACCGACCCAACACGGTCCTGCACACACGGGCACACCCCGTCCCCACACCCCAGGCGGCTTCCACATCCAGCTCCCGGGGGCAGGTCGCCACCCTCGCTGCCCACCCCAGCACACACCCCTGGGCCCCCGACTCTCTACGACTTCGGCCCCAACGAAGCTCCTACTAAATTCGAGTCGGTGCCCAGCCCGGCCCAGGCCCGGCTGCGCCTGGTCGCAGAGCTTTGTACCCTCGGAACCTCCACGTGCTTGCCCTAAGCACGGCGTCTAATTCGTTGTTCATAAGCCCCGAGAACGCAGGATCCGTGCCCGAATCCCGGGCCCGGAGAAATTCCCGTAACTACGAGGCCGAGAGAAACACTCCCACGCTGACGGGGATGAAAGCAGAACATGGAGCTTCACCCGCCCTCCTACGAGGACTCCCAGCTCTAGCTCCCCCTGCACTAGGGGGTGACAGCGCTTGGCAGGACTCACCCGGCGGCGCCTTCCTCCCGCGTCCGCGCAGCTCGGCCCCGACTCCCGCCGAGAATCTCGCGTTCCGCGCGAGAACGAGAACGAGAACGAGACTTGCGGCAGCCTCGCCTTCCCCAACCTGCGGCTAAGCACCTCCCTCCCCGCAGCGCTTCCCGCGTGTCCGCCGGTGGAATCCGGGGCCCGGCCTTGCACGCCGCAGCCTCCCTGGGCGCAGCGGCTGGCGCAGGCGCGGGAGGAATGGCGGCAGCACCACGTGGCCCTCGCCCAGGTGAGCTTCGCCGCCTGCACCTTCGGAGGCCACGGCGAGATGTGCACTTCTGTCTGCGCGGCTGTGGGGTGATTTCCAGAGAGTGGGTGATGTGTGCAGTGTGACGTGTGACTCAGAGATATTCTCGACGGAGTTAAGGGCGAGGCGGCCAGGGCCTGAAAGGGAAGCAAGAGGAGAGGCCTTGCTGTGCACAAACTAGTGAGGCTGGGGATAGAGTTCAGGGTTCTTGACCGAGTTTGGGGAGAATTTGAAGACACCAAGTTGTCTTCTGGGACCGTACGGTGTGCCCCTGAACCACGCTGCCTCCCCTGGCACTCTCAGAACATAAGTGGGCTGCGGAGTGAATTTCGTACCTGGGTCAGGGACGGGCCTGCTTGGCCTCATGTCAGCACCTCATCCTAACCATGACCTCCCTGCCCAAAACCACAGCCTCTGAACAAATCCCAAAGTCATGGCCTGCACTTGGAACACTCCAGGAGTGGTGGGAGCAGGCAGGTCTGGCTTCTGAAAAGCTCCCAAAGCCTCTGGTGAGCCTCTGGTGGTGGCAGTGGAGGGGGGCAGGTATGGCATCAGGAGGCAGGGTCAAGTTAGGGTCCAAGGATTCTAGGAGGTGGGCATAACATGGAGTCTCACAGCAGCAAGATGCACTATTCCAGTGAGAGTCCGCCTAAGGGGTAGCTGGATTTTCGACTCCTAGCTGCAAGGGTCAGGACTCATCAGAGGCAAGAACTTAGGATTTTGTGTTCTGTGTGGACGTAAAATGGGAAGGATTTTTACCCTCTTTACTCTGTATCAGAACTCCAAGATTTAGAAGCCATCCTTGTGCCTGGCTACTTTATTCCAGTTAGGTCGATCAATCCTCCCCGAACCCAACACCCGGTCATTCGAGGCTGCACTAAAGGATGCCATGCACGAAGGTCGCCAGGAGGGGGCAGGGCAACTACCACCACATGGCCAGCAGCGTCTGCTTATCTGAGTTGGCCAGCAGGACTAGGGGAAAGAGGTGTGGGTGGTAGGTAAAGGGGCGACCCAGGGAAGGATCACTCAAGTTGGGTGCCAGAAGGAGGACACGTGGGAACACGAGGAGCCTGAAAGAAATGGTGGAGGTCGAGTCAGAGGGGAGGAGGCAATGCGAGGGCAGCTGGGAAGGAGAAGAGTTAGGGACTGGCTGTGCTTTGGAACAGCCCTGTCCAGAGGACTCAGGCCCCTGACTGCCACCTGCTGAGGGTCTCACCCCTGTGATCAGGGAAGGCCCCAGCCCCACTCAGCTTCCCTCCCCTCCGTTTGCTTCACCAGTTGACTTGACAGGATGCAGGGACAGATGGCTTTGATGAGATGTGGATGGGAAAGAAACATTGCTCTCTTGAGCATGCTGGCCCCACTGGCCCTGCCTGGTGACGGGACCCTCCGCCTTTCTCCTCCAGGAGCGGCAGATGCTGAAGACACTCCCTCACCTCCTCAACGTCAACGAGGACCCGCAGCTCACCGGGGTCCTCAAGTACTTCATTCAGGCCGGTACTCACCCGGACTCCCTGGTGCCGCTCCCCCACCCTGCCCCAGGAGCATGCGTCTTTCCTCTTTTATTTTGGTAAAACATACATAGCATCAGATTCCCTGTGTTCACCATTTTTAGGGATGTAGTTCAGGGGCGTTGCTCACACTCACAGGGTTGTGCAACCATCACCCCCAGCCCTCTCCAGAATTTCCTTATCTTCTTGGACTGAAACTTGGCACCCACTTAACACTAAGTCCCATTTCTCCGCCCCAGCCCAGGCGGCCACCACCCTCCTTTCTGTCTCTGTGAACCTGGCTGCTCTGGTGCCTCCTGTAGGTGGGGTATTACAGTGTCCGTCCTTCTGTGTCTGGCTTACTTCACTTAGCAGAACATCCTCCAGGTCCAGTCAGGTTACAGAGCCTGTGCCGGAATTTCCTTCCTTTTTAAGGCTGAACAATCCTTCATGGTATGCATGTACCGCATTTTATCCTTTCAGCCGTTGGAAATGGCAACAGAATTATAACAGCATCTGGCTTTCCCTGCCCTGTGAACACCCAAGACAGGAGGGGACTCAGGCGAGATGGGAGGGTGGCGGGAGGAGGGGCCGGCCCCCAGGTGGTCCAGGTGGTGCTTTCAGCACCGGGTAGAGTGCCGAAGGCCAGGGCCCGCCCTGTGGCTGGGCTTCAGTGCATTTCCTAAGGCCTGGGCTCAACAGCTTCTTCCTCCAGAATTCCTATGAAGAAGGTAGAACTTTTAAAATGTTAGGAATCACACACACACACACACACACACACACACACACAAGGCAGAGAGTACAATAATCCCAAAGGCAAGGCGATGTCCAAGTACCATTCTGATCAAAAATCCCAGTGGGAAAATCTCTTCATGCGATGCTATTGGAGATGAAACAGCACTGCCCATACATCAGTCGTGTCACCTGAAGGTCAAGTCCTGAAGAAAATGTGAAATTAAGTTTCACTCTTCGCAGGTTCGTGTGATGCTGGTCGAGCTGCTTCAAATGCCATCCCTCTTCAAGGTCTGGGGTAAGTTTACACGAACCGTCTCCGTTCAGCCTTAGAGAATCGTGACCACTCAGACCAGAGGCATCCTCAAAATCTGCCCGGTGTCCAGAAGGCCAGGCTGCAAAGCCAGACCATGGAGAACAGGCACTCGCAGCCCTTCCTCACCCACCCTGCCCGGTGCTTGCAGCAGTGAGCCAGCCAGTGAAGGCTTCCTCACTCCCTCGCTGAAATCCCTCCCACTGCACTTTGTTTCCTTGGCTCTGATCTTGGGACAAAAGTCAGTTGCTAGACTCTGTGACAGTTCTTCGGGACAAGACAATAGTAGATCCAGCCAGGAAATGAAGGGTTAAAAGGACAGGCCCGCTGCAAAAGCAGAAGCGTCCTAGGGAGCAGTGGGCCCTGACTTGCAGGTGACCTCTCCCCAAGGTCACCCTCAAGGGCCCCGTATGGAGCCCTGTAGCTGGTTCCTTAAGCTCAGAGCTGCCTCTCACCTCTGTGTCTTCTCTTCTGGGGGGGGTCCTCTGCTCTGGTGCCCCCTCTTCTTCTGGGACCACTGTGTCCTGGACTGCCCCCACATTTCTAGCCAATAGGCTTGATCGGCTCTTCAGAGAGAGGCCTTACTGACCACCCCCCCACACACACCTAAGTTCCCCAAGCCCCACTATCAGCGACCTTCCCAAGCGTCTCTCCTGAAACATCTGTTTGCATTTCCCCTCCACTCAGGCCCTCCAGCCTGTGAGTTTCTGAGGACCCCAGCCATGACCCTGCATGTGTCCCCCAGTCCTTGCACCCGTCATGCAGCTGGTACTGGTCCCAGTGGTACAAGAATTGCTTGGCTGTGTCCCGGCCCCGTGCGCAGGGTCCCTCTGCACCCACTCCTCCGTCGCCACCCACAGGAGCCCCCCAAATGCCCCTAGCCGCTCTTCAGCAGCTGGGGGATCTTTCTTACATGTGCAAAGGAGAAGAACCCCCCCTAAACTGTTAACTAAAGCCATCCTTCTTTGCGTCAGTTAGACAAACTCTTGTCTTTCCAGGATTGCAGATAAACACGCTTCCTTCACAAGTTTGGATGGTAAAGTGACAGTCATCCCACACGGCGAATGCAAGGTTGTCGTTAACGGGGTGCCCATCACAGCCGAGACGAAGCTGCGGCATTTGGTAAACTTCCCTGCCAGCCCGCGGGATTCCCTAAGTCTGACCAGAGAGGGTGTGAGGGTGGGGGCTGGCCAGGGCGAGGGGCTGCCCCCCACCCCTCCCCCGGCCACTGTGATGCTGCGGTCCCAGCTGGGCGGTTGGGAGATCTGAGGTTTAGTTTACTTGCTGCGTGTTCTTGGGAAGCCACTTCACTTTGCTGGGTCTCACCCATGAAATAGAGGGGTGAGTGAAATTAAGTGATCACCAAGACCCCATCCAACTCCAACATTACATAACATTTTAGATTTTTTTAAAGCCTGCTCTTGAAAGGGACTGCACAACAATTTGCAAACATCAGCTCTTTCCACCTCCTCCCCACCACCTGCCACCTGGCTGAGTCCCCAGACGCACAGGGGACTTCCCCACAGCCCGGCCCCTTTCCCGTACCTTCTCCAAGCTGCAGCTGAGGGTCTTTTAGACAAGCAAATTGGATTAGGCCCTTCCTTCCTGGAAACCCTAGGTCTCAGCCCTTTTATGACACCTGGATGAGCTGCCCCTTCTCCCTGCCTCCTCCAGCCTCCCTGCTCTGTGCTGTTTCCCTGGTCACACTTGTGGCTGCTCAGAGCACCCCAGGCCCTGACCGGCAGCAGTCTTCTCTGCCTCCCCCAAACTCCACCTTAAACAGTACACCTCAGGAGAGTCCTTCCCTAGTCCTCGGTGTGAACCAGGCCCCCTCGCACGCTCTGCAGAAGCACCACCCTTCTCCTTCAGGCGTCTCTTGGGTTACTGTGGCATCAGCCTGCAAGGTCCCGGAGGGGAGAGGCTGGGTCTGCCCGGTGCCCACTGAGTCCCCGTGTCCAGTGCAGAGCAAGCACTCCCTGTGGAATAAAGGAAGACAGAACTGGAAGCAAGAGGCCACCCCTTCCATCCTCACAGATGGGGCTCTGCCCACAGCCGGGGGCACCCCTCTGGCCTCCGGAGTGAGGGTCGAGTGAGGTCAGCATCCTCCCCCTGCACTGACCCTCTCCTCCGCAGGACCGAATTATTTTGGGATCCAACAGTGCCTACCTCTACATCGGGCTCCCTTCAGAGCGAGGCGGCGAGGACTTGCGCCAGTTTGATTACGACTTTTTCCAGCTGGAGAGAGCGGCCGCGGAGGGAGTGAGTGTGGACGAGCTCGGTGAGCAGCCCTGGGCCCCGGGGTCGGCCGCTCTCACAGTGATGGACGGACGGCTTTCCCTGTCTTGTCCCTGCTTTTCTTCATGTGATCTTTTGTGCCAAACCACAGATACCGTTTCCGTACAACTATAGAGTGAGCGCAGGTCCAGACTTAATCCATTAAATTGCTTCTCTCACGTGGGGCGGGGGGTGGTAAAGATGGTTCAGAGGAGTAGAGATGAGGGGGCGCATAGCCCCGGAGGGAAGAACGCTGAGGGGAGACTGCCGAATGCGACAGAGCTGATCAACCGTCCTCGGGGCACTAACGTACGTTCCCCTGGACAAAGGTCATTTTAACTCGCCAGTCTTCTGTAAAGTGACATCTAATGCTCTGGGTCCAGGCCCTAGTCAACAGTGAGCATCAGCCACTCGATGCCGCACTCCCTGGGGCAGATAGAGGCTCTGGACACCAGCCCCCGCTGTGGCATTTACGGGACAGTCATTCTTTTGCCTGACTTCCCCGTGTTGGATGATTTTTCCTGACATTTCTCTCTGCGTGTGAAACCTTCCTTCTGTGGCCTCCACGTGACTCCCTCCAGGCACCGTTTGCACTGCATCTTGGCCGGGGACTCCTCACGCACCTCCCGGCCCCACCCAGGGGCCCGAGGGCCTGCAGGGGCTGCGGCCAGACAGCTGGAGATGCTGACTGGGAGCCTGCTCTGTGTTGGAGAGATGGTGATGGACCACATCCAGGCCCCTGCCTACCAGAAATTACAGCCCTTGGCTTTCGAGTCAAATATGCCCCTTCTCCTCCCCTCCCCCCACCCCCACCAATTATCTGGGATTCCTCACACACAGAGCCTTCGGGAGCTCTGCTGGCTCTGCCCACAGTTCTGATGGAGGCCTCCCCTCCCCACCCCTCCTTCCCGTGCCGTGCCAGCAGGATGTTTGCTTCAGGCAGGGTGGCCAGGCCTGAACTTGCCGATGGGTGGAGTGCGGCAGGACACACCCACATTGGCGCAAAACAGTTTCTCTCTTTCCCAAACTACAGGGTTTTTGCCCCTGAGGGTTTTAACAAAATAAATTGATTTGAAATGCATCTTCTTGTTCATCTTCTATTGAAGTTCCTGACCAAAGACAGAATCAGGCTGAGCAGTACCAAGCCTGGGTACTCCACCTATTCACTTATTCGTGCACAGGCTTCACTGCACACCTGCCTCCCAGCCCGGGGTGAAGAGGCTGAACGGGCCCCAGACCCTGGGCTAAAGGTGCTGAGCACCTGCCAAGGTCCTCATCAAGGCAGCCAGTGGGCAGTGCTGGGGAGGCAGACCTCAGGGCCAAGGGCACACGGCGTGAAGCCACGGGCAGGGAGTCCCTAAAGAGCTGAGAGTTGCTGACAAAGGCAGCACCCAGCTGGGTCTGGCAGAGGACTGCTTCTCCCACGCTCTCCATACTCTCTCCTCTGTGCCTCCCCACATGGAGTAAAAGTAGGAACAGGCAGCTTCAGGGTAAATCCCCAGACCTCCCTTCTAGCCAGCCTCCTGCACCCCGCCTCCCTGGACCCCCGGGGGCCACCCTGGGTCAAGTGCCCTGCAACCAAGAATGGGAGGGGAGGCAGAGGGCCTCCGTCACCATGCCACCCACATGCCACAGGCATGGGTCGGGATGAGCGACTGCTTAGGTCAGAGCCAGGCAGTGTCTCTTCCCATACTTCAGGGTTTTTTTATAATCATATGCTCGTAGTTAAAAAAATGCAGATATTTGATGAACAATGAGATGAATGAATGAATGAGCCAGCGAGCCTCTCACACTCCTCATGGCCGAAGAGTATCCCAGAGCAAGAGACTGGCTCCGACTTCCGCTCTGCTTGGTTCCCAGGTGCCGGGAACGGGGGCGCTGGGCGCACAGACCCCGGTGTCCTGGCTGTGTTCCAGGACTACATCGAACTGATGCCCCTGGTTGCAGAAGCAAACCAAATGAGTGAAGAGCTGAAGAAGGTGAGTGCTGGGAAAGGGAACAGTGTCAGCCCCAGAGAGGACCTCGGAGGGCAGGTTTCACCCCGCACTCCCCGCTGCGCCGAACTGGCTTCATGGGACAGATGAGGACATGGAGGCCCAGAGAGGCGAGGGGCTGTGGCCAAGACTCCGCAGTGAGCTAGCGACAGGATCTAGTCCAACACCCAGGCCTCCCCAGTCCCAGCGCTGAGCATCCTTTCGTCCAGGGCTGGCCGAGCCAGCGGGACACCAGACCCACACGAGCTCCCTGTAACCGCCCTGCCCCAAACGGTCCTCCAGCGGAGCCTCCGCACTGGTCCCAATGGCCCCTACGCTGCAGAGGAGACCTGGGCTGGGGTGGTTCCCCAGTGACACAGGACCCCAGCCCTCAGGAAACCCGTCAGGAATGTAACCACTCTGCAAAGGCCCACAGTGTCAGTTCCAGGATATTGCTGAGGAATTCTAGCGCCTTGTCGTGGATCTGGGTGGGAATTCCGAGAAGCAAGAGTTAGATCATCTTCTTTCAGAACGCCTGAGTATGGAGAGAAGGAAAAGCAAATGGCGAAGATGCTACAGCCTGGTAAATGTAGTAGGGTTTTTAGTAAGAAGTGCTTGTCTTATCAGGGACTCAAAATGGAACTGAAAGTGAAGAACTTGGCATCGTCAGATTCCAGGGGCTATGACCTACAGAAAGAGGTCATGGTGAAGGTGACCAACCAGAGGACTCACGAGGTGAGACTGAGGGTGGGCATGGGCCTCCCCAAGGGCTTTCTGGGGACCAGGTCAGCTTTACCAGAGGCAGCCTGTGGAGACCTGGTGAAGGGGTGGGATTCTGGGGGACAGATTCTTGGGAGAGGAGAACTCTCCGTGTCTCCCCTCCTGGGCCCCGCCCCCACACAGCACCCAATCCCAGGATCTCCCCGAACCAGCAGCATTGAGCACTGTGCTTATTTTTAACATGACTCTAAGGCTTTAGTACCAGGAGTGAGCCTGGAAGTACCTCTGACTGGTAACAGTGTCCACGGGCATATGGGTGTGCACACGTGTGTTCACATGAGAGGGACCTGCCTCTCCAACGCAGTGGAGAATCCACACTTGCAGCAAGTGGCCGGAAAAGGCTGCCTCACACCTCTACTGGCTGGCCCAGCCCCACTCCCCTCCCCCTCTGCCTAGCGGAAAATGGGGGCCTGCCTCCTCGTGTCCTTCTGTGTGTGATGCTTCTGGGGCAGCACGTTGGCTGCACGCTCACTCCGTAGCCCACCTTCAGAGGATGTGCCCCTAGTTCCCAGGTGACCTTTGGGTGGGCTGCTCTCTCCCAAACCCCCCGTGCACATGGCCCTCCTTGGGAGTGAGGCTTGCAGCAGATGTACCCCTGGAGGGGTGGCCACAGCTAGGGACTTCTCCATCACTGGGTGATTTGCTTCTCTGGGTTTGGTTTTCCTGCTTTATTGCTCTAAAGTTGCCAAATTTTTCTAGAGCAAGATGACCTTTTAAAACCCTTTTGAAACTGTGAGATATGACTCAAAGACTATAAATGTGTGTGCCTGTGTTATATAGCGAGTATGTGGGCACTCACCATCCCATTCAGGGGCGTTTACGCTTGTGTCTGCCAGGCGCTGGGGCCCCCAGGGTCACCACAGGTGTTTCACTGGCCCCCCGGTTGTGAGCACCCCCAGAACATCCCGAGGAAGGGCCACCACCGAGCCCAAACTTGTGAGACTGTTCCTCTTCCCTCCCTCCCGCTGGTCAGCGCTGAGCGAGTGCCCTTTACATCTCCCAGGATGGGGGAGTGGGGGGTGGGGAGGGAAGACATGTCTCAGTCCAGTCAGGCTTCCCTAGCACACCACTAATGACTGAGTACCCCAAACAACAAACGTTTCTCACAGGTCTGGAGGCTGAGAAGTCCAAGATGAAGGACTTCGGAGGCTGACCCGGTATCTGCTGAGAACCCTCTTATTGGTTCACCAGTGGCCGTCTTCTCGCTGTGTCCTCCCATGGTGGAAGGGCCCAGGGAGTTCTTTGTGGTCTCTTGTACCAGGGTACTAATCCCATCCATGAGGCCCCCACCCCCATGACCTAATCACCCCCCAAAGGCCCCACCTCCCAAAACTTCATCTTCAAGGTTGTCCGTTTTTGCCTTTTAAAAGTACCAGTGGCCTCCCCTCAAATGTAGCCCCACCTTCTGCAGGAATCCTCTGAAAGGCTAGTAGTAGCTTCTGATAGTTTCTAGGGACGTGTTGTGTGTGTGTGTGTGTGTGTGTGTGTGTGTGTGTGTAAAAGGCCAGCCTGGTACTGCCGGTGGAGGGTCCTGTGCATGGTCACCCTCAGGTCAGGGGCCCGAGGTGCCACATAGCACAGCTCCCGGGAGGAGAGGGCCTTATCCCCAGGCAGTTTGGTGTTACTGTTGTTCTCACGTGACACGAGTTCAGGAGCAAGCCAGGGCCACATGAGGGCTGCAGAGGGCGTTCCAGACTGGAGACGCTGCCGGCATGGAGTGCCTTCTCAGCAGTCCCTGCCCAGCAGCTGTTGGCTCCCACCTCCAGCCGGGGAGTCCATGTGCCTGGCCTCACGCCCTCCGGTGCAGATGTCCCTGCCCGTCCTGTAGAGCCTCCCCGACCTGCCAGGGACAACATCAGTTTTACCTGTCACGGGGCTGTGGTCTGATGCCACAAGTAGTGAGGCAGAGAACTAGTTTTAAGTATCCGGACACTTCATCTCTGCACTCTAGCCTGCAAAAGCCCGCTGAGCCGGGAACCCTGGCTGTGGGCTGTGCCTGGCCAGGCTCTCGTTTGGCCACAACAATGTCCCTGGCAGTGGGGGGTGGCGCTGTGTTCTGCACTCGCTTGAGGCAGACAGAAAGGATGAAGTCCGAGGGGGTCCTTTCAGGAAGACACATAGCGCTTGAAAGTAACTCATCTGCCCCCTTTTTGTTGTTTTTCACGTCTCTCAGAGAAGGAATTGCCAGTTTTACCTGGGAGCCACTCCTGATGTGACATTTGTGGTCAAGAAATGTCCTAAAAATCCAACTGGAATCCCTTACCCCGAGGCTTATGCTTTTGTCCCCTCTGTAGCCAGTGTTGAAACACAGGCCCCGTTCCTCGCCTGGGGCGGGGACAGGCGGCACAGGCCTTTGTCCCGGGGCCTCTGTGCCTGTACCAGCACATAGTTCTGTAGAAGAGGGGCCCAGTACAGATCTCACTGGGTTAAAGCGAGGTGTTGGCTGGGCTGGTTTGCTTTCTGGAGGCAAGAGGGAGAATCTGTCTCCTTGTCTGTCAAGCTTCTAGAAGCCACCAGCACGCCTTGGCTCGGGGCCCTCTTTCTCTTTTCTGCCCCGGCATCTGCCCCATCGCCCTTCCTCTGACTTTTTCCTGCCTCCCTCTTCCACACGTAAGACCTGTGTGACCACACTGGGCCTACCTGGATAGCGCAAGCTAACTTCCCTATTTGAAGATCAGTTAATAAGCGAACTCAAGTCCCCTCTGCCATGTGGGCTGAAGTGGACTTGTGTTAGGACCATTAGTCTGTCCCACAAGTACCAGACCCTTATTTCTGCTGGGAGAGTTCTGACTCCGTCATCTCCGCCAAGCCGTTTCTGGGGCTCCAGAACGCCAGCAATGCTGGCGTAACAGGTCAGGAATGCACGTGGTGCTCCTGAAGGACCTCCCCAAAGCTGAGTTCGGGGAGAGTGCTCCGTGGTCTTGGGTACCCCAAAGCCAGCCCACCAGAGAGAGCATGCTGGGAAGCGTGACGGAATCATAGAATTGGTCGAGCAGCAGGTGAAATCAAATACTGGTGACCTGCCTCTGTGTTTCCAGGTGTGGGTTTGGTCAAAAGCCAAGTTTATCAATAGGAAGTTCCTAATGGAAGAACTCTACCAGCGCTTCCTAGATGGGGAAGACAGCCACGTAGCACAGGAAGACGACCCCTTCTGGGATCCTGTGGAGGCCGTCCACCTGGGCTCAGCCCACGTCTGGCTCCAGCCGCTGGCCTACCGCATGGAGCTGGAGGAGCAGGTGGCATTCCTGGGCTGTGACGGGCGGGAGGAGGCAGTGCTGCACGTCCACGTGAGGCCCTGCTCCCCAACGGGACGGTGGGTGTCTCCTCCTCCCCCACCCCTCGTTCTGGGCCTGTCTCTTGGAGGAAACTCAAGCAAGCCTGAGGGCTCCTGGAGGGGGTGGTCCACCTTGGTGCCCCAAAGAAGTCAGCTAGGAGACGAATGAGCTCTGTCATTTACGACTTGACCTCATCGAATCAGCTGCCCTGGCACATTTCACTCCATGCCTAGCAGCGTCCAAGCAGCTCAGCACTGTCCTGGGGGCCCTAGGGGTGAGGAAGGCCCCCTGCAAAGAGGCAGGTGTAGGAGGAGGAACTCTGGATAGGAACCAAAGGGCTGGCATCCATCACATGCAGTAGGCGCTTTCCCATGCTGAAGGCTGCCCACACACATGCCTGCTGGCAAGGGCCACAAGCCAGAAGCAGAAAGCTCACCCCGTTCCATCCTTGGCACAGGCTCAAGTCACTTTTTTTTCCTTAAGGCTGGGACTGAGCCGTCTCTGTTTCCTTACCTGGGCTCATTCCGTGCTGTAATCAACCCCTTCTGTGGTCACAGGCTTTGTTTGAACGCTCTACTCCATAACCTTTACCCTCCTCTCAGGGTGTCTCATCTGTCTTCTCTCTTTAGGCCACAGGCAATTAGGCCATTTTTATGAAGGTTCTTAGAGGTCGGGCAGGGGGATCTGATCTGGACACCAGGGTCCTCATCCACCCAATGGGATCTTTCTGTCGTGGTGAAGAGGCAACAGGCGCAAGGAGGGAGCAAGAGGCTCTCGGGGTCCTGTGACTGGGAGACCCAGCTGGCCGTCGGCTCACTGGCTCACTGGGACTCTGGGCAACTTCCTGGTCACGTGACCACCTCAGGCCTCTGGGCCTACGGACCACTGTATTTCCTGTCGCACAGCAATGAGGTGGCATTCCAGTGCATAGTGTCAGATGCTGTGAGCTTGGTGGATGAGGGAGAGGGGCCCTGTTGGAACGCTGTCCAAACCGGCTTCTAGCTGCTGGGCCTGGGGTTGACGCTGAGGAATCAGCAAGAAAACGGTAGCTTGAGAGGCTGCGCCTGGGCCGTCAGCCGGCCTTCCTGGGTGGCAGCCTTTCTGTCCCGCTGGGAGCCCCCCTAGATCTTCGCCCGCGTCTGGGTGCGCAGTGCACAGCTTCCATACCTCCGCCTCCTCCTGGAGAAGTCCCTTTCTTACCCTGAAGTACCCAGGTGGGCCCTTGTTGAGTGTCTCTTGAAGGAATTCTACAGCTGATACGTTCCTATCCTTCCTTCAGTGAACCTGGCCCTCTCTTAAGGAGTCTGGGTAATTCCCTTTGACGTCACAGCCCTAAGTCGCTGGGGTCCAGGCTGACCTGTGGTCCGTGTTCACCTCTTCTGTTTCCAGAGCATGGGGCGAGGAGGACGTGGTGATGGACCCTCTGGAGCTGCTGGGCAAGAGGATGGACTTCCAGGTCCACATTGGGCGGTGCCTTGGCACCGAGTGGCTGAAGGAGGACGCAGAGCGGGGCGTTCAGCTGGGGTATCAGCCTGCCCCGCAGACCTGCTGTGCACCACCCACCCACCCGGTGGGCCCTGGGGGAGGGGGTCTCTCCTCATAGTTTTAAAAAATGAGTTTAGCGTGAAATGTTCTTAAGTTTCCCTGCTTGCTCAACCCCAAAATGACTATTTCCCCACCTGTTTAGCAGAGAAAAGCCACACATCCCTCCAGGCTGGTAGACGGTGACCGACATGTTCTGATCCTGCCGAGGGACTGAAGTGGCAGAGTCAGAAATTTCCATGATCAGAAAGGCTGTCCAGGAAAAGCATATTGTCTAAGTGGAAGGGTTGTTTGGTTTTTGCTCGGAAACAAAAGGACTGTGTCACAATGTGTCGGCCGCACCAGACAGATCTGCTTACGCTAATTAGGCTGAAAGGGTATTATCAAAAGATAAAGCAATAAAGGGCAATTCTGAAGAAAAGCAAACCACCACCTCCTGGGGAAAATGAATCTCAGTCCCGGATTAGCTAGGCGGGAAGTATGTATCAGCACCCTTTGTTTTGTTGGACTCGGATGTCATCTGGGTCGAGATGACGTTCGTGTGAACCGCCGAGCGCTGGCAGCGCAGCCCTGAGACGCGCTCGAGGGTCGTCTTCCACCCCCTAACCAGTGCAGGCTGGAAATGCTGGGCCCATCTGGCCCTTTTCGCTACAGATGTGTCCCTTCTGGTCTTATGTTCTTTTCTCAGGTACAGAATTTATGATCTTCCACATGCTTTGTATACCAAGCCTATATGGAAAATTGTGAATCCCCAAATTGAAGAGTCTGTCCAGTTTACATCCCTAAACGCATCTCAGGCGTTTCTGAGTTACTTACAGACAAACGCTCTCATTGTTGACTTATGGGGTCTTCAAGGTACCACTTGACTTCCTCTCCTGCACGGTGTTCATGACTCAGACCCCACGCGGTGCATCCAAGGCTGCGGGGAGGTGGGGGAGGGGCTGGTTGGGTCTGCACCTCAGTGGCCAAGAGCCACCCGCCCTGGGGCCCGGGGCTCTAGTCCCCAGGTGATGACGTGGTGTGACATCTCCTCATGCGTCTCTGGGCTGGACAACTAAGACACACTCTGTGGTGGTGTCTCCCCGATGCTGCAGAGGGCTGTGCTGAACTGAGCTGCTCCCGGCAGGGCCTTATGGTCACAGGGGAGGGCCACATCATGGTGGACACCAAGGACATTTCTGCCGTGATGACTACAGGCCAGGTGTGTACGTTTATCTCAGGTAACAGCTGCTTGGGGTCCTCGGCATTCCTTCCTGTTAGCGAATGTGAGCTGGACCTACTCCTTGCGCCCCAAGGGGCTTAAACGCTGCTCCCTGCACCCGCACCCCATCTAGTTTTCCTGCCACCACAGAAACTGCCAGGCTCAAAGGGCGTGCCAAGCCTCCACAACGTGGCTACCTAAAGAGGCTAAGTGACACGTCTTTTGTAGACGCTGTCAAACCAGACGTCAGAACTTCACCTGAAGCTGCTCAAGTTGGAACAGGAGACCGAGCTGCTCAGGAATGTCAACAGGGCCCTCAGGGAGGAAAACCTGTTTCTCCGAGAATCCTCGGAGAGAACGGGCTCTGGTCAAACAGGTGAGAGGCCGTGCAAGACCTGGCTGCTTAGCTTCCATGTAACTCCTACATTTTGATGCCCACATGTCTTTCTAAGGAGTAAGCTTGTGAGTCGTGTTGAGGTTAGTCCGTGTTTGTTTCATAAAAAAGGCAGTCCAGATCAGGGCCTGATAAACGCTGATGTGGGAGAATGCCACCGGGCAAACGCACACAGGAGCAGATAAAAGCTGTCTTTCCTTCCCCCGCAGCACATGAGCCTTCTGCTGCCCTGATGGTGGCGGGGGACACAGCGCAGTGGCCGGAGGGGGACCGAGAGCGCGCCCAGCAGGCAGGCTGTGACAGCGAGTTTGCCAAAGCTCTGAAGGGGTTCTACCAGCGCATGACCGCAGCGACAAGCCAGCTCCTCAGACTGAGGCGTCACGAGCCCCCTGTAAGTGACCAAGCCCGCCGAGCAGCACAGACCATCCCGTTTGGATACCATTTCAAAAAGGCATGTGATAAACTTCAGCGTCCTGCACAGTAAACACTCTAAGCAAACCAGGAGGAAAGTGAACACTCCTTAATCTGATAAAGGCAACCTTAAACAAGCACTTGGCAAGCATAATGATTAATGGTGAGTCACTGGAAGCTCTGCTTTCCCCGCAGGAAGAAGCTGGGGAGGCCAGCCACCGTCACTTCCAGGGACATTGCCTTTTAGGTTCCAGCCAGTGCAGCAAGGCAAGAGATTCAAGGTATAAAGACTGGAGAGGAAAACAAGCAACAGCCACAACGGCACACATTTCTATGGTACTCAGTGCATCCCCGTCACTGACTCAGCTCTCACAGCCACCCCACAAGGCAGGTAATGATGTCGGCCCTGTTCCACAGTAGACGGGTCTGCCGCACAGAGAGGCACGGTGACACACAGCTCATAAGTCGCAGTGCGGACCTCCCAGCCTGGCCAGGGTGGCTGCACTGTCTCCACTCTCCCTCACACCAGCTGCTGGTTATTCTTCTCAATGACATATTTATGTGAACACAAAATCCAAAGAATTTGTAGATAAGTAGAATTACAAAGTTTCTGGACACAAAAATCAATACTTAAAAAATTAACTGCATTAAGATATAACAGCACCAAGCAGAACACATTTTCACAAAAGATACCATCTATAATTGCATCAAATACAGAAAGTACACTAAGTCCTCTCTCGCCACTCTGAGTTCTGTGACTTGAAACATGTACCAAAAGACAAGTTCCCATAGCATCTCACTAACATTACAATGAACAGCGAGTGGATTGACATTACTCAGGACCTGCTATACTTCAGCTTATATACTCCTATAAAACTATGTGCTTCTATGCGTAAAGTTCAAAAACTTGTTCAAGGGATGTTAAAGATCTAAATAGACAGAGAAATGTGCTGTTACAGATCCGTCTCCCTGAGACTTGATGGAATTCCAGCCAAATGTAATGGAAGCCAGTAGTGATTTAGATGGAAGTGCGAAAGCAAAGACAAGCCAAGGCAAGATCAAGACCCCAAAACAAGGTAGAAAGACTTGTGCAGCCCGATACCTGGGCTCGCCGTTACAGACAGGGGGTGTGGCCCAGTAAGAGTCAGGGCACCAAAGGCGAGGCCTGGGAGGCCTGGGAGTAGATTCACTCAGGACCAGAGACTTGATACCTGTGTACAATGGAGGCGGGGCCGCTGATGAGGGGCAAGGAGGATTTCTCGATAACAGTGCCAGAAGAATTAAGAACATGTACAAGGACCAATAAAATTGTGATCTTACCAAAACTATTCTCAGAAGTCAATTTTGGTGAGAACTAAAGACCTAAGTGTGGCAGGGAACGCCGTACTGCTCTGCAGAAGTCCAGGTAGGAGACTCCGTGACCTCACAGTGCAAAAGGGTTTCTTAAGCAGGACACAAAAACACCGAGCTTTAAGGGAAACGTCTCACCTACATTAAAACTGTAAAGTTTGGTCCAGATACCAAAATGAAGTCAAAAGGGACAGGAACGGTTATTTGTACCACATTTAACATATAATGAACAAATGTCCAAAATAAATAACTACAAACCAGAAAAGAAAAAGACAACCCAACTTAAAAACTCAAAGGACTTGAACAGGAACTTCTCAACGGGGGAACTCAAAAAGGCCAATAAATACATGAAAGAGTGCTTAATTAGCCTCATGAATAGCTTGGGAAATGCTAATTGAAACTACAATGCAATACTATTATAAACCCACCATAATAGCAAAAATTAAAAAGAATACCAAGTTTTGGGGGAAGAAATGAAACAGCAACAGAAACTCTCACGTGCTGCTTGGAAAGAATATAAATTGGTGTAACCACTTAAAAAATTGCCTGCCATTACCTTGTCAAGTTGAGGATGCATCTGCCCCAGAGGCCTGCAGGTCAGCTCCTCGGAGGGTGGTCCCAACGCCCCGAAGCGGGGGCTCCCAAAGTGTGGTCCCCACTGAGTGCCTTCAGCATCATCTGGTCTCCTGCACATTCTAGGGTCCCATCCCCGACCTCCTGAATCAGAATCTCGGGGGGTGGGGCCCTGGAACCTGGGCCCTAAAAAGCCCCCTAGAAGATCCTGCCTTAAACCACCTCACCAAGGCAGCCAGTGGATGTGACGAATTAGTTTGACAGGTTTAGAATGGTACGAGTTATCTACCATTTTCGAGAGAACTGAGCAAACGGCCGCTTGGATCACTTTCTGTTGTGTGGGTCGGGTGAGGCACCAGGTGGAAAAAACTGCAGAAACCCTCACACAGGTGTACGAACCGCCCCCTACACCACCTTCCAAAAGAGGCCCAAGCAGGACGCACCCTCCATCGTGTAAACCAGTGGGAGACTCTCCATTCCGTACGGTCCAAAGAACATCAGGGTGGGCCACAGTAGGTTTACAGGTATTCGTATGGAAAGTAACACACTAACTAATAAACAATCCGAGAATAAGCTCTGTTGTGCATACTCACAACTGTAAGCCTCCTTCTGCCCACCCGTACACCATTCCAATCTGAAACGCCTGCGTTGTGTCCCCAACTTTCCCTGTTGGTGGTAACCAAGGGGCCGTTCGGGTGGCCTTCCTGAAACCAAACGTGCTCCCAGGTGGCGACCTCAAATGCAGCTTTCTGGCCCAGAGGAAGGACTGACTTGGCCCCCACTCAAATACACACAGTACTTCTACACTAAAGATGTAAATCTACCACTTTCACTTTTCTCCTTTCGCTGATTTGTTTTAGGAAGATGATCAGATGCTCCGGCCATTTGTACAGCGACAGTCGCGGATGTTACAGGACTTCGGGGACCTCCTTGAGTCCAGCTTGTGGACACTGAAAACTGACGTAGCTCTCATAGTGAAGAAGAAGAGAGAGCGTCTGTTACAGAGTGAGTGATGAGGACACACCAACCGAAAACGATGTTTTGCATTGTGAAGGTGACTTGGGCAGCTAAGAAGCTTAATGAACTTGGCTGTCAGAGCTGAACTGGGGACTCAACGTATCCAACCCAATTCCTACCTTCTTAATTAATTAATCATTAATTAACTACTCTGCTTATTTCTTCTACCATTTTTAAGCAAACCTTTTCTTGATTTTGATCTGAAACCATGTGAAATGAGTCCATACCCAGGGTGAAGAAGTAGGGGCCGTCTCAAGTGAATAGTTGGCACTCCAAGCTCTGGGTCAGACCGCTGAGCCCTGGTTAAACCCATCACTTGTAGCTGTGCGGTTTCTGGCACATGTGCCTCTCTGAGCCTCTTACGTTACACAGGATGGGTAGCAGTTACCCCGGTGATATAGAGCCCTCAGAACAGCAGTTCCTGGCGCACAAAAGCAAGGAAGCATTTGTCATTCGTTGTTCGTGGTCAACAGTCTGAAACGTCAGTAAAATAAAATCCCTCAATAAAACCCTTCTAGTAAATTTGCTGCTGTCAGACTCAGAGCCAGTGGTGATCTTGTGCCCTCACTTTGTGTTGCTGCTCTGAAAAGGGGTCCTATTCCCCCTCCCTCGTTTTCGCCCTCTTGGGTGTGTCTGGAACACACTCGGCTCACTGGGCAGCATCAGTGTCTGAGCTGGGGGATGGGCTCAAGGCAGGGATCGGGGGGGGGGGGGGGCGGCAGAGACCAAGAGTGCTGGGAGCCCCGCGGGGTGGGGGGGGCATCCATCTCAAAGCAGTCTCGGTCCCAGGAAGAAGTGACCGACGGGCACTCAGTGGGCTGGGGAAGCCTGTAAGGAAAGCTCCTGAGACTGAAGGAGTGCTCGTTCCGTGCCGAGGGATCCATATAAGTGCTAAACATCAAATAGCTTATTTAATTCTCGCCATAACGCTACGTTTGGCACTACTATTTCTCCCATTTTGAAGCTTTAAGGGTTAAATCAAGGGGGCGTGTCCAGGCCACTGTGAGAAAGCAGGGGCTGGCCCTAGGGACTTCAATTCTAGCCACGCGGCCACATGGCCTGCCGCCTTCACACACAGGGCTGTCCCGGGGACCAGTCAGACTCGATCTGCCTAAGGAACCAGGAGGAAGAAAATGGAGGCGACAGTCCCAATCCTCGCTCTCTGAAATAAAAAGGGAAATCAAACAGGATGACACTGAACCTCTACTGGTCAGAGAAGTGATCGAGGGCCCCCGAAAGGAGGCACCCTGGGAAGGTCAGGGGAGCTAGGCTGGTGAGTTCTGTTTAATACCAGGGCCCAGGGGCTTATGGGAAAGGCTGGGGTGTTGCCTGCAGCTCTGGTCCTGCGTGTACACACGGGACCCAAAAGACAACCTGTAACCCAAGGGCCCAAGCATGGAGTGCCACAGGGATGGCAGGGCCAGGGATGAGCAAAGCGTCACCGAGTCCCAGAAAGCCTCTGTGCGGGGCAGAGCAGCGGCGAGGCCACCACCTCCTGGACCAGCCTTGTGGTTCCCAAACAGTTCACACACAGTGTATTGCTTGCTTTTCTGCAAGTGACAATGAGTGGCGCCCTGGGGCTGGGGGGTTTAAAAATAAAATTAAACCCCAGCTGGGTAGCTCAGCTGGTTAGAGCGTTGGCCAAATGCGCTAAGGTTGTGGTTCCAGCCCCAGTCAGGGCACAAACAAGAATCCACCAGTGAACACGTAAGTAAGTACAACAACAAACTGATTCTCTCAGATCAGTAAATAAAGATTTAAAAAGATAAAAATATTAGAATGAGACACTTGTATCTCAAGCTGGAGGACAGTCACGCCAGCTGCCGCACATCAGTATCGACACCGAACAAACAGCACACAGTGCAAAACTAGAAAGTGTTTGCACACCTGCAGCCTCACTCAGCGGCTCCCGAACGCAGACCGAACCCCCAGATTCCAGAGCAGCCCCCTCTAGGCCTCCTGAATGCGAACTGCTTGTGATCCTGCGGCTAGTCGTGAGATCTGTTGCTTCTGCGCATCCTCCTAATTTTAGAGGTGATAAAGACTTTTATAAGGTCCCCCAGATTGGGACACAGCTGAGACCAGATCCCGGGGCAGACGGAGCAAAGTTAGGACCAACAGCACTACCACCAAGAACCTCCCTCCGCAAGTTAGAGACCCACTTTCTTTTCTGCAGGTGGCCCGCGCAACACCAGAGTGTTCCTGCCTACGTCACGCTTCTCATCCCAGAGCAGAGATCCCATGAAGGTCCTGTCTGTCCTCCTTACGTAACTGAAAGGCACGGAACACCACGGATGTGTTTACCACGTGCTTATCTCCAGAGGAAAAGTCCTGTGCTGTTACTGAAAAACACAGTTAAAGTACAAAAAGTCAGTCAGTGAAAATCAACAGAAACTTTGTACCCTTAAAACGAACCGCAGGCAGCGAACCAGGACACGAGCCACAGGCTCCGTCGGCAGTGGCAGCAGCGGCAGCAGTGGAGGAAGCACATCGCTGTCACTACCCAAACACCAGGCAAGTCACACGCAAAACCACCACTCGACTGGCAATCCTTTATTATTCAACTTAGTTAAGTCCAAAAGCAATCACTGTAGATGGGTGAAAACTAAGCTAAAATGGCCACAAGGGCAGTTTCACCTCACAAAGGTCCCCACGCACGCACGCAGAGAAGCCCGCTGGAGAGCAGGACCCCGGGACAGCGCGGCCGGGAAGACAGCCTGGGCCCGTCTGGGAGGCCCCAGCAGCGCTGGCAGAGGCCCCGCCCCGCCCTCGGACCTGCCCGCTCACTTACAGAACTGGCCAGGAATTCTTCAACGTAAAGGTCGGTCAAATATTAGTTCCCTCTCACAAGCAATAAAATCACAAAGACGGCTAAGATTTGAAATTTAGGGTAAGCTAGTATAATTTCCTGCTTTTAATGTGTACATAGTTTAGATTTGATGATCTCTTCCACACAGACAGCCTTATAGAAGATTTCAAATATCAGGTAAAAAGTTGTTAATTCATGCACGTTATGACTGGTCAATTCTTCAAGGGTTTAGACTTCAGAGCTGCTAATGACACTAAATTCAATGCCACGCTGGTGGAGCCTGTCAATCAGCTTTGTCCTGGAGAAGGCTGCTCCGGGTGTGAAGACCCCGCCCCTGCAAGACAGTGAGAAGCCACAGCAGTGCCGAAGCCCAGCGCCGGCCCTTCCTTCTGCTGCAGCGATGTGCCGGGGGCCTGGCTGTCAGACCGCCAGAGAGCCCAGGGAAACGTGGTTCTTCTGATGCTACTGTGGACTGGTTTTGATTCCAGCCCTAACATCAGCCAAACAGCAGGCAGCTACTGCTCAGGGGGAGCTGGTGCCCAGCACTGCAATGTCGGTGACCAGTGCGACTGTGGCCGCAGCACACCGTGCTCGGGGCACGCTGAGGTCACCAACAGGAGCAGAGCTGCTGTTCATAAAGACAGCCCTCCAACCAGGGGGAGTGAACAAAGGCCTGAGTGAAATAGATTTAGGTGACTGATTACTAAGAAAGCACAAATAAGCCCTGGCTGGTGTAGCTCAGTGGATTGAGCATGGGCCTGTGAACCACACGATTGTGGTTCGATTCCCAGTCAGGGCACATGCCTGGGTTGCAGGCCAGTTTCCAGCAGGGGACTCACGAGAGGCAACCATACACTGATGTTTCTCTCCTTCTCTCCTTCCCTTCCCCTCTAAAGATAAATAAATAAAATTAAAATTTAAAAAAAGCACAAATAAGACTTAAATTGAGTGAAAAAAGTTTCCTTAAATATAATGGCTAAATGTAAATGCTAAGTATTTTCAAAGGATATAAAAGTATTTGAAAAAATTTAATTAGGTTTCACTTTACACAATTTTTTTATTTGTTTATTTATCTTTAGAGGGGAAGGAGAGAGGGAGAGAAACATCAATGTATGGTTGCCTTTTGTGCGTCCCCTGATAGTAGTTGGCCTGCAAGGAGCAGGCCTGCAACCCAGGCATATGCCCTGACTGGGAATCGAACCGCGATCGTCTGGTTCGCAGGCCCGCGCTCAATCCACTGAGCTACGCCAGCCAGGGCTTCACTTTAAACAACTTTTATATGTACTACTTAATACTGTTTCAGGCCATACCCAAATGTACTTATTTCTAAGCCTGAGGGCCCGCGTTCACTTGTGAAGGTGGCTACTTGTAGGAACAGCTAACAGCGTCAGTATGACTGTCCCCTTGGTAATCATCCAGCCAGGAGGCCATGAGCCAGTCCACGCTGGCGCCAGAGTGCACGGCTTGAACTGCTGTCTCCTCTCATTTACCTCTGTTCTCAGAAGTCCGTGCGAAATGGTCCTTCTTGAAATTTTAGTTTACCTCTAGCCTAGTATCAAAGAAGCTGTACATTCTTACGTGCAGACCCAACACCTAAAAACCAAAGCAAAATATGCTAAAACGTAACAGGGGAAGAAGAGGCCTTCAAATCGGAAGGAAGGAGACTTACGCCCTGGGAAGGTCAGAGGCGTCGTTCAGGAGAGTCATGGCTGCCTGGACCATGGCTATGGAGGTTGCCACATAGCCAGCATCTGCAGAGAACAGGTGACCAAGGGAAAGAGAGCGTTCGTCAAGGGTGCACTCCGCCACACCCAACAACCGGACAGCCGGCTGTATGTCAAACTCCAGGTACCAAGGGTTATCGCCATAAAGACTGTTTGCTTAATACCCAAAATAACATTTATGTAGTACACATGAACAGGTAGGAACTGTATTAACAGGTAGGAACTGTATTAAGTGCTTTGATATTTACTAACCTCATTTAATTCTCCTAGCAATTACATGAGGTTAGCACTACTTTGACCCCCATTTTACAGATGAGGAAACTGAGGCATAGACAGGTTAAGGGACCGGTCCACACTCGTACCGTCAGCCAGTGGCTGAGCCAGAAGTACACCCAGGCCACTCCTACTGCACCCAGTTTCTCCATTAATACACTACACTTCTCTTTAGAAAAGTCCAAATTTCTCAAAGAGAAACACTGAGTAACTTTAAAGGAAGTCTAATTTCAAGACAAAGTAACTTGAAAGTGGGACATTAGTGTTTACACGTCTGTCAAGTAATAAAAACTGCCAAATTATCTTAATAACCCAGATGGAAATTTGAAGAAAAGACAAGATATAAAGACATCTTTGCCATCTCGCTTGATTAAAACTGCAGAACAAAGCCCTGGTAACCTATCAGGGATGACAGTTACTGAACTAATATCATGATTCACAAGTGGGACTGTCCGTATAGCTCTTTAAAATTTACAGCCAAAGTTCTAGAACTTTTTTGGATGACAGTTCTTGTTAACCTATCAAAAGCTTTCACCCTCTGCAGAAAAATGCACAGTCACACCCCTTCTATAGACAATGCCAGGGTCACCCCAGACTCCAAAGAAACCCTGGATCAAATGGATAAATATCAGTATTAAAATCTGCATTAGGAACGACTGAATCATACCAGAAAAGAAAAAACGGAGGAGGAATACACCAATAAGTTCAACCCTTTTTGATAGAATCATTTATCAGAAATACTTAAATAAACTGTGCACATGTATCTCTAAACCAGTAACGCTTTGAAAAGAACAGCACCCCCTGACAGTCTAAGAGGACGTGCAAGTCCCCAGCGACCTGGGTCCCCCGTGCGATACCTGGTCCTTTCACCTGGGTACAGATTCTGATGTTGGGTTTGCTCGTGTCGGGACTGGAGCCTTGGCTGTATCCTTGACCAAAGAACGTCATTGTAAATGACGAGGCATCGATCTGAGAAAAAGAAAGCAAGTTTATTTAAGAAACATGTCATTTCCTCCTGAACGCAATCTAACCTACTATGCTACTTCATAGGAGACATTTTCACCTGATAAAAACATCAATTTTCTAGCTACCAGAACATCCTGTTCTCCTTTTAGCAGGGAGCAAAAATTAATCCTTTGAAGAGGCAAGTCTTTTTTTTAACCGATTTGTTTTCCCACTCATTTACCTCGCATTTTGCAGCACAGATGGCGGGACTACAGGGGAACACCTCTCTGAGAGAGTGGGAAAGGATGAGGGAGGAGCGATGGCAGCGGTCTGAGAACAGGAATCTGAGGGGCACACCCCAGAGGATCCCAGTTCCACCAGTGAAGTGGACTCGAGACAGTGGGGGGGTGGCACGCAGATTTGCAAACAGCCCCTGAGGGCAGATGGAGAGATGACTACCGAGAAGTTAAAGGGCCTGCAGAAGTCAAAAGGCCTGCGAGCAATGTTAAAAGCTCCAGTGAGGGGAAGCGTGAGTGTGGGGTGCTCCCATCCTCTCGGCAGCGGGATTCCCACCCCGCCCACCCCCGGCCGTGCCCGGTGTAAAGGAGATGAAGGCAAACTGGTCCAAGGCCTGACTTGGGGTCTGAAAACCAAGTCATCCAAAATGAAGGCACCGTGTCGAGCATATTCAACGAATGGTAATTCCACTCATCTACCCTGGGGATCCAGGGCATGCAGAGGGGGAAGGGAAGCCTGAAGAGAGGAGCCAAGAGGAGGGGAAAAGGAGACAATAAAGGAGGAGAAAAAAAGAGTAAAAATAACTGAAATCTCAGTGAAATAGAGAATACAATTTGTGGAGCCAGCTGGCTGAGTCCTCACTCCAACTCGGCTGTTTATTCACTACAGGACTCTGGGCAAGTTTTTTAACCTCGCCGTGCCTCAGTGTCCTCATCTGTAAAATGGAGATGACACCCGCTGCTAGAGGTGTTGGAAAAAATGAAGGAATCTAGTCCATGCAAAGAATGTCAGAGAGTGTCTGACACACAGGAAGTGCCCCATGAAGTCTCAGCTGTCATTGTCATCGCACCGAGGAAAAGCGAAAAACCAAATAAAGAAAAATACCATTTTAGAGACCTGGACACAAAAGAATGAGTTACCTGTTTTTGTGTTGGACCTTGTTTTGAAAAATAGCCGAAGGAGAAGAGCCATGGGAACTAAAAGGGGAAAAAAAAACCCTCAGTGATATATTTTTTTTAAACTCATGGAAAATACCTTTAGGTCTAATTTCATAAAAATATTACTTACTTTTAGGAGAAGCTGCCTTCCAATGCCAAACTTCACAAAGAACAAAAAGAAAAGCCCCGCAAACATCAGCTTCACGACAGAGGAGATGCCCCCCACCGTCATGTACGCGGCGTATTGCACCTGGGGAGAGGCAGCAAGTAAGAGCGCCGCCCTGCTTGCGTGGGCCGAGTAACATAGGAATGTTAGCTGCTTATAGCTTACTCTGCGGTCATAAATACCCAACAAAAGCAGTTTCCGCTGCACAAAAATGTTACGTTCTGAAAACTTGTTCAGAAACCAGACACTGGGAGCATACTTCTACAAGAAATTGTTGCAAATAGTATTTAGCTTTCTCACTTGAACACAAAAGTCCACATACTCCGTAAATAAAAAGTTCAGTAATAGCCCTGGCTGGTGTGGCTCAGTGGACTGAGTGCCGGCCTGTGAACCAAAGGGTCGCCGGTTCGATTCCCAGTCAGGGCCCAGGTCCCCAGTGGGGGATCTGGGAGAGGCAACCACACATGATGTTTCTCTCCCTCTTTCATCTTCCCTTCCCCTCTCTCTAAAAATAAATAAGTAAAATCTTTATAAAAAAGTTGAATAATGTAGCAATTATACATTATAGAATGTAGACCACATTTACGACCTCTTTTATAAGACAACATTCCTATCTTTTAACTTGAGACGGTTTCCTCTTCGGTCTCAGCAGAGGGCGCAACCGTGTACGTCCCTCCAGAACAGGAGGAGTATTCTAGCAGCTGCACCCCTGAACAGGGACTTCGGGTGTTCGGGAACCAGGGTTTCGTGCACCGAATCGGTGCTGTTGTCTTACGTTACAAAGGCACTCAGCGGGCCAGACGTGGACTTCGGGGAGGATGCTGTGCACTACTGATTCTGAGAACTTCCAGAAACTGAAACACACGTTATGTAGCTTCTTTTTCTTTATAAACATAAAAGTCCTAGTCAAACTGTAGGGGAAGTATGACAAACAGAATACTCTTTATTAAAAATAAATCATATACACTTACAGGCGACTGCTCCAAATTTTCGTGCAGGTATCGCTGAGTTCGCTTCACAACGGACACATCTGCTCCCATAAAAGGAATGGAGTAGCTGCCGAGCTCCCTGCAGTAAGACACCAGCCACCTGCAAGACAGACCTGCGCTGCACGTTCTCCACTTACAGTGACCACGGTTCTAACAGGCACCCTTCTGGGTAAAAACGTTAACTGAGGCAGTAATAACAATGAAGACGGCAGATCCGCTCTTGATTGCTATTTCAGTATTTGTCCTCTGTTCTCGACACCGACACCCAAACAAGTGACGAGTGAACGGAGCAGTATCTTGCACACCACGGGCACTAAATGCTTAACTGTGTGTTACCCAACGATTTCACTGGCCAATGATTAAAAAAAACCCACTCATTTCAACAGCTAAACTCTGAGGTTAGCGTTCCTACATATAGATGCTATTAACGTTTTGATTGACTGATCTACATAAGATCATCACACTTCAAGTGGATGGTTTTATTGCACAAGATTGATGTTTAATGTTCAGGTTGATAGTGAAAAGTAAAAAAAAAAATCCATTTTTCCAAGGGTACAAATGTATTATTGTGTAAGAAAGTACTTAAGCTTAGGATAACATAATAAACATAACTTATTTACCTTTGAAAACAATTCTGGACTTACTACAAAACAGTCCCCAGTCTCTTCCACACCTCATTAAGTCAGATCAGCACAAAATACTTAGACCAGAGACACCGAGGAACAGGTTTTGAATTAATATACCTTCTTTTTAATTTTGGACCAACAATCGGGACAGGTTTCAGATTTGCCTCTTTTCGTAGCTTCATCAAGTTCCTGTAGTCTCTGAAACCATAGATCGCGGACTTCCAGGTGCCGTCGTGAATGCACAGTCCCTGGTAAAGCAGGTCAACAGTTAGAGACAAGTCTTGAGAGACACTGAAATGCAAAGCCAAGTAGGAGATCACTGGCGCAAAGACCATTTTACCTGAATTTATGCAAGGCACAATCTCTTATTTAGTAATTTTGAAATGAATTTCCGTGACCAGCTGGGCAACAGTAACACTTGTCAGTCTGGTCACATTCAATATTTGCACCAACAAGAGCCCTTTCTCCTTCCCTCCTACCATTACCTATGCTCTTTTCAATAACCATTGCATTTCTCTTCATTTTCAGTCAACTAATTGATCATACATGGTCTGTGTGGGAAAACTCCAGCCACTGTGAATATCACAAGAACGGTTTGCTCAACATCAATGTAACCTGGCAGCCAAGGGGAGTGGACTGGAACGCACACGCATGAACATGAGGACTTTACTGCACTAGTCAGTGGGGGCAGTAGATGCTGTTGAGTGAGCGTGTGTACTGTGTGGCCATCACATTCAAAATGACTGAGTGAGGAGAGCAATGAATCTGCATCAAAGTGTGTATTAAGGCCCTGGCTGGTGTGGCTCAGTGGATTGAGCGCAGGCCTGTGAACCAGACGATCGAGGTTCGATTCCCAGTCAGGGCACATTCACGGGTTGCAGGCCAGTTCCTGGCAGGGGCCATTTCCCAGCAGGGGATGCATGAGAAGCAACCATACACTGATGTTTCTCTTCCTCTCTCCTTCCCTTCCCCTCTAAAAATAAATAAATAAATATTTTTTAAAAAAGTGTGTATTAAGCTTGACCATTCCTCCATGGAAACTATCCGGATGATGCAGAAGGCTTTCAGGGATGCCCTGGCTGGTGTGGCTCAGTGGCCTGAGTGCTGGCCTGTGAACCAAAGGGTCACCAGTTCAATTCCCAGTCAAGGCACATGCCTGGGTTGCAGGCCAGGACCCCAGCAGAGGGCAAGTGAGAGGCAACCCAAGGCAATCCATATATAAAAGTTGCTAAGAGAAAAAATGTTAAAAGTTTTCATCACAAGAAAAAAAATCCATATGTATGGTGACAGATGTTATTATGATCATTTTGCAACATATACAAATACGGAATTATTATGTTGTATACCTGAAACTAATATGCCAATTATACCCCAATAAAAATAAATTTTCAGGAAAAAAAAAAGAAGCCATTTCTGACCCCGAGGCCATGAAATAATGCATCTGAAAGCATCACTATGTTGCCTTTTGCATTAAGGTCTATAATCCATCCACCTGAACTTGATTCTGGCACACAGTACAAAGTGTGAGTCCAATTTCATTTTTCACCCATACAGACACGCAACCATCCCGGCATCACCTCCAGACAAGCCCTGTTCCGTAAATGAAGTGTTCATACGTAAATGAAGTGTTCATACGCATGCACGACTCCGAGCGTTTCGCTGTGTCCCACCGCACTACTCAGACCCTTCCGCCAATGCAACACACCGACTTAGCAATTGGTCCTGGTATCCAAGGGCATCTTTCTATTTTGCTCTCCTTCAGGAAGGTTGTTACTATCCTTAGCCCTCTGCATTCCAGACACATTTTAGAATTACCTTGTCGAGTTGTACACCAACCCAAAAACAAACACATGAAAACCCATTTGGGATTCTGATGGGAATGACAGGCTCTGGAACAGAACCATGACTTCCACTTAAACGTGCTCTGCACCATCCCACAGTTGTTGTTATCATACTATTTCCTCCCTCTTGTCCACAGCTCTGCAGCACCAACCTCTAAAAATAGGTCCACATCCCCACTTCTCCCAGCATTCTTGGTCTCTGGCCTCCCAGCTATGTCTACTCTCCACTCTCAGAATCCCACCGTATTTGATCCGAGCTCCTGCCAGGCTACATCACCTCCTTAAGGGCAGGGTGTGCATCCTATTCATTCATGTGTCAGACCACCCTGAACCATGCAGACTTGCACCAGGCACAACACTTTTAGATCAATATTTTTAAAAGAGAACAAACACTTAGGAAGCCTCAAGTAAAGACACAGAATTAGGTTAGGCACTACTGGCAATAAAAGCACTATCATAAAATGTGGTTTTCCCCCAGAAATGCAACTACCTCAAGATCCGAAATAGACCGTCAACTCAGTAACATTACACTGACATCACAAATCTCCTGTAGGGATATAAGAGCACCGAGCTGCAAGCCAGGCACATAACAGAGACGCGCCAACTCTGCCCCAAGGTGGTGACTGTCTTGGCTGACATCTGTCACACAGCAATGACAAAACTTCGGGTAGGGTCACGGTGATTCACTCCAATATAACCAACTGTTGTGTTGTTTTCAAAGTAGAACAGTACGGGAAATGTAGAGGCTAAAGAACTTATGACACAGGCACATGAACTAAAGGGGGGGATGTGGGTGGGAGGGGTGTCCAGGGTAGAGGGGAATGAAGGTGGGAGATGGGACAACTGTAACAGTATAATCAATCAACTATATTAATAAATAAAGAAAAAGTAGATTTTATTCTTAAGTCAAAGGACTTCTCAGCAATCTAGTATCTTCATTTTTTAAAATTAAACACAGTGGCTTTCATACACTAAAAATTACAAATAAACCTTTTTTTTAAGAGGCATGTATCATTTCAAAAATGGTTTACATATTAACTTAGAAAACACCTGACAAGTAGAAAAACTAACCTCTGGTCCTGAATGTAGGGTCAGGAAACTTTCCACTGCAGTCAAAGTACCTACAAGAGTAGGAATCCGGTCAAAGTAAAATCAAACAGAATCCACTAAGCCAGGACAAGCAACAATGACCTATTTGCCTTCATTTAGGGACTGCTTTTACTAAGGCTGCTGCTGAATAGTCAGAAAGTCCGTACTGGTAAGTTTTATTTTGTTTTTGGAAACAGTTTTAAACAGCAGCTGAAGCCAGGTGAATTGTCAGGATTTCATTTCACTGGGAACGGTTCCAGTGTTGCGCCATTAAGTATGAGGTTGGCTACTGCTCTCCGACATTTATTATGTTAAGAAAGTATTCTATTCTTCACTTCTAAAACTTTGAAATCAATAAATGACATGAAGTTTCAAATCTCTCATTGAGATGGCATATAGTATTCACCTCTGGTAGTCTGACGTGATGATCACATAAATTCTTAATACATCTTGGCCTTGATCTATTATTCTTTTAAAACTGCCACTACTTATTATAATTTTATTTAGGATTTTATAACAAGCACAGGTATATTAAAAACAAAACATGTTTTAACATTACCCATTTAAACTTGTTTCTTTTCTCAGCCAGATTTCAGTTCAACACAACTGCAAATATACAAACATGAAGCCCTTCTACTGTTAAGTTCAGTGACTGCCAACTGACTGCCAATTACCATTAATTTTATTGCTTGTATATATCACTCCCAGGTCTGCCGGAATGCTGTCAAAGCCGCTGCTTCCAATGATGTAAACCCCCTTTTCTGCAGCCTTCTCATGGTACTTCCAATGCATTAGCTCCAGAAACTGAAAAAAATTCAGGACAAAAGATCTGATCAGAGCTCCGCAGAAGCATCCTGAGCGGTGTGACAGGATCGGAGACGAGGGCAGGGCACTGTGGGAGCGCCGCCCGGCGTGGCTCTGTGGTGACACGGAAACCGTCAAGATGGCGTGCGCTCCTTTAGCAAACAGCTCCCGCGTGTGCCAGGTGCTGGTCTGACTCAGTGACACTATCACAGTACTTTCTTAGAATGTCTTGTAAACGCAAAAGTACTACTTCTCATAAAAATACCTATTAGTACAGAAAACTACAAAGAAAGCCAAAAAAAAGTTCCCCTAAATCACATTATCCGGACATGATTACAGACATGTATCTATGCATATGTTGCTAAAATCAATAAAACAAAACCAACACATTATCATTAACGTTATTAGTCCACTCTTTATTCAGATTTCCTTAGCTTTTACCTAATGTCCTTCTTCTGTTTCAGGACTCTGTCCAAGAGACCATGTTACATTTATTGTCACGTCTCCTTAAACGCCTTCTGAGGGTGACAGTCTCTCAGACACTCCTTGTTTTGGATGACCTTGACAGTTTTGAGGAGCACTGGTCAGGTAGCTTGTACAATGCCCCTCTACTGGGGTTTATCACATGCTGTTCTCATGGTGAGACCAGCGCCACAGGTATTGGGAAGACCACAGGGACACAGAATGCCGTTTCACGGCCCCACATCAACACGGCACTACACGGCCTATCCCTGTTGTTGGCCTTGAATGCCTGACCCAGGGGCTGTTTCCCAGGTTTCTCCACTCGGAAGTTACTCCCCTCCCCTCTGCTTCCCGTACTACACCCTTGGACAGGAGCGACTCTGAGGAGCACACTCGGGAGTGGGGGGCATGCCCCCAGTCCTGGGGGGCAGAGCAGCTACCCAGATTATCTGGAATTCTCCTGTACAGACTTGTCTCCTCATCCTTTTGCCTATTTTAATTGGATTATCTGAATTTATATTATGACTTACAAGAGCTCTTTATACATTCTGGATCTTTGTTATGTTTTAGTTATTACTTTTATGGTAATAAAAGTGGTAAGTTCTTCACCATTCTCTGCTCTGGAATATTTTAAATAAGATAGGAATTGGTTTTTGTTTCATTCATGTTTCCTAACTCTTCATGAATAAATTTTGGTAATTGACACTTTCCTAGTGATTTCCAGTATGTCATCAATTGATCATCTCTACGTTGTACTTTACTGGCACACTGATGAGAGAGCTCAGTAGGCCACAGGGACATACGCGGTGACGGTTTTGAAGGGGACAGCACAGCTCAGTGCCATCGACACACCACTTCCTCGGTCGGGCAACCCTCAATTCAAGCCCTACTTTTTCTACTTACTGGTTGCGTGACTTTGAGAATAAGGTTCTTAACCTTTCCAAGCTTCAATTTCCTCATCGTAAAACAGAGAAAGAGGATGCCTACTCTATAGGAGTGTTTGAAAAGTTCCACAAAATGCCTCGTTAGCACACTGTGAGGCACGTGGCAAGCATTCAGTGACGGTGACATATAACATATTTTAGGTCGAAGAGATTTTATGCTCATTTTTCTGTAATGTTGTAAAGAATTTATGATGAAAGTGACAAAAATAAGATTCTGAGAGCTACTTGGAGCACACTATTTTAATAAATTCAGTTTACAGCATGCAGTGGCATAAGAAAGTCAGCATGCCCTACATACAGCGGACTCGAGACACATGAGATCGCCTGGAAGAAGAACACTCAAAAACACCGAAGCTAAGGCCTCACACTCGTGTTCCCCTGGAAGCCGTCTAGGGGCCGCTCCAGCAGCAAGCAGACATCACCCTCTAAAACATCCGTGAAACCACACTCAGTGTTTCCCACTTCAATAGAAAACAGTGCTGTTTTCTGTCTTCCTTCCCATTTTACATACCTGAGGTTCTCCACAGATGTCAACACAGCTAGCTCCATTTTCGACACATGCTTTTACTATAGGTTCTCCATAAAATCGATACTGGGGAATAAAGAAAACCGTGTGCTATTACTCAGCAAGCCTAAACAAATGAAATACCATTCAGTTCTGGAAGTACTGTCTTAGTTACTAAGAAATCAAATATTAGTAAATAAAGTAGCCCAGAGATCGACTGAGAAAATAATGTAACTGTACTATACTAACCCTCACAGGAATGAATCACAGAAAAACGTGTCCTTACCTGAGGACAAAATGGGACGTTTTATACAAGTGATTCATTGGAGCTAAATTCTGAAGAAGAGTAAGAATTTGCTCAAAGAAAAAAAATCCAGAGAGAGGACAAAGCATATGCAAAGGCGTGAGAAAGGGGCTGTGCAGGGAACCTGGAGCACAGGCTGGTTGAGAGGGCGGCCATGAGAGATGAGTCGGAAAAAACCACCTGGAACGCAGGAGGATGGACCCCGACCACCACGCTCTCACCACTGAATTTTATCTGTTCTGACAGCTTCTACTTCCACAGTAAAAAAAAGTAGTAACAATAATCGCATGGACACGGACAACAGTGTGGTGAGCCGGGGATAAGGGAGGGGGGGTAAATGGTAATGGGAAAAAATACAATAAAATAACAAAAAACCAAAAACAAAAGTAATGATAACAATGAAAAAAAACTCGTACACAGACAACAGTGTGGTGATGTCCGGGGGGGAAAGGGGGAAGTGGCCGAAGAGAGGGGTGAAGGGAGGACAAAGGGGGACGGAAGGAGACCCGAGTGGGGGCAGGGTGCACACCGCACAGTGCACAGATGATGCAGTACGGAGACGGACACCTGCAACTTACATAACTTTATTAACCAGCGTCACCCCAATAACGTCAATAAAATGTGACATGAAATGCAAATCACCGTGTAGCAGTGAGAAAAAAGAGAGGATGCCAAAAGTGTGAGGAAAAAGAGTTTGTAGAGCTGCTACTTCTGAGTGGGAGGGAGAACAGCAGCCCACAGGGGGTGTGCAGCCACAGACTTAAGGCGGGACCCGTCTGCGTCGGGGTGCCCTTCTCCCCGGCCACACCGGGCCACTCGCGTCCGGTAAAGGGCTAGCAGAGAGCTGGAATAACCAGGGCTGGGTCCTCCCCACAGTCCTGGGGAGGGGAGGGCGAAGGAGCTGGCTGAGGGTGTATATTTTAGAGTAATTCAAGCAAAGGGTCGCAGAATCCAAGCTAGTTAAGAATGAGATAAATCTAAGTAAACAATAATTTAAACACATTTTTGCTTGGTGACAATCCAAAAACCTCCCTGCTTTCACGATTTAAATTATCAACAGTTGCTTCGTGTTCAAACGTTTTGCCTGTAGGTGGTCTGGCACCAACGGCTTCCTCAGACCGGGAAAGGCTGCCCACACTCACCCCATAGCCCAGAAACTTCTCCTTCACACCCAGTAGGTGCCAGAACAATAGCTGGTGGCTGTTCTTTCAAAAAACACTCTGGGCTCGCCCACTGCTCATGCCTCTGCTACTCCCCTGCCATCTGTGTTTCCTCTCGGTAGTGGACCCCTCGTTTCCAGCCATCCAATGACTATCATCACATTTAGAAGAAAATCCAAACCCTGACCTGTCCAAGCCTACGACCCCTGGGTACCTCTCCACTCTCCTGCCCATCCCTCTGCCCTGCTCATGGCCCAGCCACAATGGCCTCTCTCACAGTCTTCAGTCTTGCTGTGCACAGGCTCACCTTGGGACCCCTGCACCTGCCTCAGGACCCTTGCACCTGCTCTTCCCTGGGCCACCTTCCTCCTCAAACCTCATGTGGTTCACTCCCTCGCTTCTCAGGTCCCCAGGTAAACGTCAGGTTGTCACGGAGATCTTCCCTGACCATGCATTGACTAGAGCCTGATGTGTCCATCTTTTTACTCTGCTTTCTTTTTCTTCAAAGCACTTATCACTACCTACTATTACAACCTTGTTTTTCTGTCTACCCCTCTGGGCTGTAAGCTCTATGAGAGATTCTATCTTGTTCACCATTATGTCCCAGGTACCTAGACTAATGCAGTTCACATATAAAGGTGGGCAAAAGTAGGTTTACAGCTGAGAATACACAAAACAGTTTATTCTCATATTATTAATTTATTAATTATCGTAAACCTACTTTGTCTGCTCCTGTATAGCAAATATTCCATAAATACTGAATAATCGAACAAGTCCTTTTTTAATCTCTATTTTTGTATATGTTTTTAACAAACATATTTGCACAGTAATACAGAAAAATAATTTACAAGTAAATAAAAAGCATATTAGGGGTACATGCTCAAGCATTTTTTTAAAAATAGGGGGCATAGAGTAAAGAAAAAAAAGCTTAGCAATTATCGCAGGGAATAAAAAACAAACCGACAAGCCAGCACAGCTGCTGAGTCTGGTGTTAGAGGGTCTGACACTCTCTCCCTCGGGCGATTTTGGACATACCCAACTTGCTAATCACAAGAAGGGAAAACCCCGTCTGGGGTGGAGGCCCCGAACGAATGGTTCTGTCCCCTACTCCACGTTCCTCTGGAACATAAAATACGAGATTCTGCTAGAGATGAAAGACTGTTTGTTCCGATACAAAGGGCTGACTACTTACTGGTCCTACGCAATTGAGGACAACTGTTGCCTGTTTGGCCATTTCATCAAGTGAGGCTGGATTAGTAATATCACAAAGTATGATTTCAACTTCAGATGACAGCGTCGGTCTTCCTGAAATGAGAAGTGAATCATTTTAAGTGAACCCCGATACAGCCTTAGATCTTCCAGGTCTCCTGTGGATGGTAACCCGTGACGGCAAAATCCCCAAAGCTAGCCTTCCCTCTCAAACAAAAGAGAAAACTGTTTCTAATCAGGTAATTTAAAAAAAGAAAAGATTATGAGGGAAATGGAACTAATACTAAGGGTGATTAAAAACATTATTAACCTTAAAAAAATCTCACAGAAGTAATGTCTAAATGAAACTTTACAATCATTTAGACTCTGAATAGACAATTGTCTAGACTTCCTCTCCGCCAAGAACTGTATTATACAAAGTTTCTCCACAACTACTGAACAATGACATGATGATAAAACTACGTGGGGAGAGGCGAGTTGTTAACGTCAACATAATGAGAAGAGGACCCAGGAGAAGAGTCTAGGTGAGAACACTAAGGCTCACGAAATGGAAATAACTGGAATTCACAGGATCGGGAGAATAATGCAGGTTACGAGAGGTCAAGGTGCGCTCCCTAGAATAACCTGATCTGGGTATATTCCAGCACAAAAGGCAGGTAACTAGGTTATGCCCACGCAGTCTTACTGACCTGGAAAAAGGAATGGAGGTATATATTTTAACAGTGGAATTATTTCTTTCGGAAAAGTGAAGAAAGACCAAAAAGCCCTCTGGTCAAGATCCTATATGGGTGGTAGCAGTGCGAGAGTTGGAGGAGAGTCCAGCCCGCAGGGGTGTCTTGTGCACAAAACCACTAACGAGACAGAGGCTACGTCCCCACCAGAAACAGAGCTCTGTGTGGAATCATGGGGAAGTGAGGTGAAAACTGAACAGAAGAATCTAGTCGCCCCAGAACGCTCACAGGTGCTATTTGCAGACCCCAGGGGACACAAGGGTGGAAAAAGTCAATTTAAAGGCCACTGAGTCCTAAATCAGAGGTCTCCGCCACCAGGAGGGCAAGGTCCGTGTGTGTGTCTCCCTCCCCTGACATCTGCACCTTGGCACTGGGAACAAGACCTGGCCTAGAGACGACCACTCAATACAGATCCGTGGAATGGAGGCTGAAAGAACACGCAAACGCCCAAACCAGAAATACAAACTTTGCGGTGAGGGGTGGGAGGTGGGTGGGTAAATAAAGACTAAGCTTGCCGGAGGATTCTTAACGAGAAAAAAAAGATTTTTTCAAGCCACAACCAAGTCCCCAGTACAACTGTTAAGCTTTCTCTCCCGCCTCCAAAACCCGAGACGGAGAATTACAACCTTAGGAAACCAATGGTGTACTTTTCTATGCGGCCAAATATTGAGAAACCTCCAGTTGCACCAGATACCCGTGCTGTAGAGTGAGACGGAACAAAAAAACAAAAACTAAAGTTGTCGACTACCTCGCCAGTGGGGCTCCCTAAACTAAGGGAGAAATTCAAAAGGCTGAAAGAAATTTTATTTTTGAACGTGGGGAGTAGAACAAAGCCACGACACTAAACGAAGGAACGCTGGTCTCCGCCGGTGCTCCAGCAGGGCTCGGGGAGCCCCAGCGCCGCTCCCAGCGGGGAGACGCTCCGTCCAGGCGACCGTCGCCCCCAGCCGGTCGAAGGGGCCCCGGGCAGCGGCCCCGCCCGCCGCGCCCGCCCCGCCCCGCCGCGCTCCCTTTACCCAGCTTCAGGGCAGCCCTCTCCAGCACTTGCTGCAGCTTCTCCCGGGAACGGCCCGCCACGGCCCAGGGCAGGCGGGAGCCCCCCTGCGCGACCACCTGCTCCCGGGCCACCTCCTCGGTCACGAACTGGCCGGTGAAGCCAGAGGCGCCGAACACCACCAGGTGGAAAAGCCTCCGGTTGGTCGCCATGACGAGCTCACACCCAGCCGAGGCCCCGGGCGGGCTGCGTCCACGGCGCCTGCGCTTCCGGCAGCGACCCCTTTACCGGGCGCAGCAACCGCCCCCGCCGCCTGCACCCCGCGCTCCCGACACCCCGCGCGCCTGGCCGGGGCCACGCCCATGACCACGCCCATGCCCACGCCTACTCACGCCAGGCCAGGCTCGCCAGGCCACGCCAGGCCACGCCTCAGCTGCGCCACTGCAGCGGGGATTGCCTGGGGCTTTGGCCCCGCCTCCCGGCCTGGCAGGAGAGGATGACCAGCCACCTTCCCCGCCTGATACAGGGTGCAGCCAAAGTGGGGGGGGGGGGCCAGAAAAGATTTGGAATGGTGTCCAGAACTCAAAATGTACAGGAATATTGGAGGAAATATTAAGATGTCGTCACCCCCCCCCCCAGGTGTCAGTTGGGGGAAGGGCCGAATGGAGCAGGGCCATTGAGAACTGTTTTGCATAGCAACAGTTTGCAGCTAACCTCTGGAATGGTCATTTAACATATCTATAACCTTTAACTGGTTTCATAGATATGTTAAATAGCTGTGGCCAAATTTTGAGCGAGGGAGAAGTGAGTGGCTGCTACCCAGGCGGGAACTTGAGGCTGATCCTCAGAGAGAGTGCCTGGGAAAGGCATGTGGCTTTAGCAGAGTGAGGACCCCCCCTCTTGGCCAGGTGAGGGGGAGAGCCTCGCTGTTTTGGAAAGATGTAGACCCCTGTAGCCATTAGGAGGGAGAGCCACGCGGTTTCAGCAGAGTGCAGACCCCCTCTTGGCCAGGTGAAAGGGAAGACCACGCAGATTTGCCAGAATGGAGATCCCTGCGGCCAGGTGAAGAAGAAAGATGCGCGCTTTTGGTGGAGTGCGGCTTTGGTAGAAGAGGCCCACGCGGCTTTGGGGTGCTCCCTTTGGTCGAGTGGCCTGGAAAGCAGGAGAGACTTTGACTGGAACTTGGTACAAAGAACTCTTGCCAGTGAAAGGTGCCACATGACTTTGGATTACTTGGAGATCCTGCCTGGACAGGCAGGTGACACAGCTCACGTGCCAGCGACCTGAAAAACAGACGTGTGCTCTTTTCCTGATTTACGGTACCTGGAGTTGGGACAGTGGGAGAAGGGAGTGCTGTGTGTGTGTGTAGGTGTATACTCTTAAAGACTTTAATATTTTAATGAAGGCGTTAGGCCTGAATAGCATGAAATAAACATTTTGTTTCCTTTTCACAAATCTCTGGCATTGAGAGATGTCTTTCCAATTGGCGGCGGACAGAAGAGCCTAATAGATATTAAGATTTTAGTATACTGTCCTTGGGAGGAGCCCCTGTTTTCTGAAGCAGTTTTCGGCATCCCTCGGTGGGCCAAGTATTGCCCCCCCCCACCCTTGTTCGGTAACAGTATGGG
The DNA here is from genome assembly GCF_014824575.4 of Sturnira hondurensis. Taxonomy (NCBI): domain Eukaryota; kingdom Metazoa; phylum Chordata; class Mammalia; order Chiroptera; family Phyllostomidae; genus Sturnira; species Sturnira hondurensis. The sequence goes on along the minus strand of NW_028091156.1, from coordinate 2,180,453 downwards.
TTTTGGGTCCTCCTTGGGTCCTCTCAGCCTTGCCTGGGGCCCAGCTCTGCGCCAGCACCCACCCACCACCTTGGTGCCCGACCCCTCTGGGCCCCCAAGCGGTGGTCGGCGACACAGCTGTTAAAGGTTGAGGCTCCCGTGGGGAAATAACTCCCAGAGCTATCCTGCCATTTGAGCTGCGAAGTAAAATGAATAGTGGTTCGGGAAGTCCTCAAAATACAAAAGAAAGTTTCTTAACAAGTGTTTTTCGTATAGTCAACAACATTGATATAAACAAATGATTGAATACTAAATAGAGAAATAAGTGGGGAAAGAGACATATCTCCCAGCACAGAGCCTCCAGCAAGAGAGCAGTTCAACTCTCCTTTGAATACAGGCTCTGCCTAATGACTTGCTTTCAAAGAGTAGAATATGGTAAGAGGGGGAAGGGGATAAACCTAGAGTCCAGAGACTTGGTAAACACCACTTCAGCCAACCGATCAAGGTGAACGTCGTCTTTGATAAGCCGAGTTGATTGCACATAACCTTGATGTGATGTGATAAGAATGACACAATCTCTGTGGTCTTCCTCCCCAGAACTCATAGCCTCCGTCTATGGGGAATTTTCTGCAAAATGCCTGACCAAGGTCATCAGAAGCAAGGACAGTCTGAGAAACTGGCACAGACTGGAGGGGACTAGCAGGACCAATGTAATGTGGTAGCCGTGCACAGAAAAACGACATCAGGGAAAGTGGTAAAAACCCGAATACCGTGTAGAGTTTAGTTAAATACAATGTCCGAAGCAGACAGTACCCAAGCGTGCCATGCCAGACTTCTGACCTAAGATTCTTTTTTTTTTTTGCCATACAAATATTCAATGTCCATCAGCATTTACTGAAATAAACAGATATATTTAAAATTTATTAAAAATGTGACATTTAAAAAATGACAAGCTAATTGGGGAACTTGAACACTAAATATTTGGTGCTGTTACAGTGTTAATATTTTTCTTAGCTGTGAGAATGGTATTGTGGTTAAGTTTTTAAAATTCCTATCTTTTAGAGATACATAGTGAGGTGTTTTGTTGTTATTTTTTTTACAGATAAAATAATATGATGCCGCAGCCCGCTGCAGCAAGGGTGGTCGCGAGGTGAGGCGAGGGACTGAAAGAAAGGAGAGGACCAAATGCTCTGCTGGCAAATGGCAACTTTATTCAAGGAACTACTGTCTTATATACAAAACTGCTGTGGCCTGAAGCAAGACCGCAAGGAACTAGAAACAATGTTACACACCCTAGAGTTATCAAAAGGGCAGGATGTTCTCATATCCTTGGAACATTAGCCCGAGGACAATGGTGTCCTCATTACTATCATTTCCTTGGTACATGACCCATATGCCAAGATCTTGTTCTTTCCTTCAAGGCTGAGAACAAGAAGGTCAGGAAAATGTCAAGACACCCGCCGGCTCCAGGGACCAGAAACCAAGTTCCTCCACCATTTTCACAGTGGAGGACTCTGTCCTTGGTCCCCTGTGGCCTGGCGGGCTCCCACAGTATGATGTCTGGGATGACTTAAAAATAATCCAGGATACCTATTGGTATCAAAAGTTAAAACAGCTTTACACCCTAACTATAGTGGTTATTTCTTCTAATCTGAATAGATTTGTCATGAAAATGAAAATATTCTCAGGATGAGTAAGGGGCGTCACGTGGCACATCTGATAATACATGTTTGGCCATGTTGACTCTAGCTGACTGCCCGCCCACACCTAGCTGTCAGTCACACTCTTCCTGGTTTGCCATCTGTCTCAGGCACTTGTGAGTCCCCCATTCACATGGTGGGGGGTGGGGGGTGACTCAGAATCATGAGGGAGACTGTGTTTTGGTTGCTTGAAGATGTTTCTCATTTCCGCCTTCCAAGAACATAAGCACACATACGAGGAATCCGGGTTTGCTCTCATGGAGACCCAGGCTTTGCCGTGGCCCCACGGGTCATATTTTTAGACTGTCTAACATTTATCTGACGCGAACATTCCAGGAAATGGTGAGTTTGCTGATTTTTAGACCTTTGTCTTTGCTCTCCCTCTCTCATTCGTGCCCATACACAAATGTAAACTTTTTTTTCAATAATTTTTTAATTTAATTCTTGTTCAAGTACAGCTTTCTGTCTTATATTCCCAGCCCTGCCCGCCCCCCCGCCCCATGCTCCCCGCCTCCCTCCCATTTCCGCCCCCCCACAAATGTAAACTTTATTTCCAAAAGAGTTTTCATTCATTTTTTCTATAGTTTCCATCTTCTCTGAATCCAAATAACCTTGTTTTCTCCAAGGTGTTCTCTAAATTCTAGTAAGAAAACAATCCACCATTACTATAAACTGGAACATTTCAAACAATAAATGTTCTATAGCCACAAATAAAGATGATACAACTTATCCAACAAAGTGATAGATACATTGGCATGTGTGTCCCGTATATAAGGGCTGGGATTCTTAAATTAACGACAGCAACCCAACCCAGTTGCCACTGTTGTTTTAGGAACACAAGACTCTTCCTACAAAAAGGGAGAGTTTCACTACCAAACAGCCTTGTGATGTGGATACTCGGACCTCTGTTCACACGTGTCTGAGCCTGATGCACTGTCCTTCAACACCGACTTTTATTTCCAAGGCCTCTAGTCTCTTTCTGGCGGTCAGCTTCTGTGAGAAATGGGCCTCGACCGCGTGAATTTCCCAGAGGTTTCCTCGGAAACAGCCCTGTTGGTGGCCGCAAATGGCGCTCTTCCTTCCTCTTGCCCCAGAGCTGCAGGTTTTGATTGACAGCTGTGCTCTCAGGATGAAAGCACCCTGGGCATTGCCATAACAGGTCCTCCTATCGCTCTGGCTATAAATAGTGTCTCTGCGCACCGCACCCTTGGCCTAAGCTGTGCTTGAGTCTTACGGGAGTCACTCAGACGACAGGCCGAATCTGAGTTTCACCTTCTTCCGGAGAGCATTCTCCTAAACACAAACATCGGCATCTTTAGACCAGCAGAAACATGTATCAAGTGTTAGAGTCTTGCCAGCTGAATTCCCCTTGTTTAAGTAAAGGATGCTTACAGGAGGCGAGAATACAATGTAGACACTGAAGCCACTGTTGCCATTTTTGTTACAGATGCTTCTCCCGGGCCTGTCCATTTGTCATGCCACACGTGTCTGTGGCAGGAGCCAGGGTGGCCTGCCCTGTCCTCGCCCCAGGGGGAAGGGAGCCTCCTTGCATTGTGAAACCCCTTCAAAACACTTAGTAATATCCAGCAGTCAATATTAACACAGAAGAGATTTGTTTGTCTTCTTTGTGCCCGTCTCCGCTCTGAAGTACTGTGCCGTTCAGGGGCACGTATGAGATCCTGGTCATCTAATTTGGAGGTTCGGATTTGCAGACAATAAAAACCCCAAATCAAATGTGAGTAACTAAGCACTTTGTTAAGCAAGAGCAAAGTGAAAGCAAGAATCAAGAGCACGCATCAGCAGACGGGAGTTCGCCAACACCCGAACACAGATGCTGGGGAATCCTGGAGACAGCATTCAGGGTCCAACTGGGAAAGTTTGGGGAGAGCATGCCTATTATATTTTATTCTTACAATAAGGTCACGGCTTGGCCATAAACAGGGAGGATTCTCAATGTCCCTTTCACCCGTCAAGCACCCAGGATCAGGGAGTGTCTGGAATGCAGGAGGTTGTGGGAGGTGGAGCTGGAAGGGGAGAGGGGAGAGAAGGAAAAGTGAGGCTTCAAGGTACCTCACCCCCTGCACTGTGGTCTGAGCACAGGGTGGAAGGTTACCTACAGGGCACAGCAGAGACATATTTGCACCATCATTTAGCCCTTAAGTGTGTCCTTGGTCATCAGCGGTTAAAAATGAGTCCTAAATGTCCTGCCAGGAGTCTGCGGGCTTAATAATAACGAGTAAGTGCCGTTCTCCTTGGGGGACACCTTTCTACCAGCCCTGGGTCCTGCCAGCTGTTTAGCTGTCCAGCCCTACTCCAGAATCAAGGCAGAGAAAGTGACGTTCATTGGCAAGATCCCGGTAAGCCACCAGCAAACACGTTATCCCGAGACCCAAACACCCAACTTGGACTGAAAGCATCCATTTGTATATGCGGGCTAAGTAAGGATAAGAGTGAACGTGAGGAAGTGTGAGGGCAGCAGCACGGGGACATAGGTTGTTCCCCACTTCAGCCCCCCCCCCCAAGGCCACTGGCAGCTCTCCCATTTTCTAAGACACCAGTGGGAAAACCACAGAACGCCGGAGTGAGGCCGAGGCAGCCCCTGGGCCACAGAGGCTGCCAAGGGCCACAGGAAAGAAAGAAGAGGGGCAGCCACACTCCGGCCACATCGCCCTCCTCAGGCCAGCACAGAGGAGCACGGAGGGGGTCCCTCTGGGGATTCTCAGGAGGGAAGAACAGAGCCCACGGGGGACATGCAGCCGTCCCAGTGTCGTGGTGTGGTTCCTTTGAGACTCACTCAGGTCTCACTCATGGGGATCACAGTGGATCAGACAGCTGGAGAAGGAAGGTGGGGNAGTGAGGCTTCAAGGTACCTCACCCCCTGCACTGTGGTCTGAGCACAGGGTGGAAGGTTACCTACAGGGCACAGCAGAGACATATTTGCACCATCATTTAGCCCTTAAGTGTGTCCTTGGTCATCAGCGGTTAAAAATGAGTCCTAAATGTCCTGCCAGGAGTCTGCGGGCTTAATAATAACGAGTAAGTGCCGTTCTCCTTGGGGGACACCTTTCTACCAGCCCTGGGTCCTGCCAGCTGTTTAGCTGTCCAGCCCTACTCCAGAATCAAGGCAGAGAAAGTGACGTTCATTGGCAAGATCCCGGTAAGCCACCAGCAAACACGTTATCCCGAGACCCAAACACCCAACTTGGACTGAAAGCATCCATTTGTATATGCGGGCTAAGTAAGGATAAGAGTGAACATGAGGAAGTGTGAGGGCAGCAGCACGGGGACATAGGTTGTTCCCCACTTCAGCCCCCCCCCCAAGGCCACTGGCAGCTCTCCCATTTTCTAAGACACCAGTGGGAAAACCACAGAACGCGGGAGTGAGGCCGAGGCAGCCCCTGGGCCACAGAGGCTGCCAAGGGCCACAGGAAAGAAAGAAGAGGGGCAGCCACACTCCGGCCACATCGCCCTCCTCAGGCCAGCACAGAGGAGCACGGAGGGGGTCCCTCTGGGGATTCTCAGGAGGGAAGAACAGAGCCCACGGGGGACATGCAGCCGTCCCAGTGTCGTGGTGTGGTTCCTTTGAGACTCACTCAGGTCTCACTCATGGGGATCACAGTGGATCAGACAGCTGGAGAAGGAAGGTGGGGTTTCTGGTGTCGGATTGAAGGTGCCCAAGTAGACATCCAGGGCAGCCTATCTGCAGAGCTCAGCCAGTGGCCCCTCTGAGCAGGGAGCTCTGTTGGAAGTTCTGCCTGATTTGGGTCCTTTTGCCAAGAGGCTACACCAGCTCTGGTGCCTGTTCTATGGCCACTGTTCTAGATTCATAGCTCCCTCTAACTGCTCAGCAGAGCCCCCAGTCTCGCTCTTCTTGAAGTGTGGCTGCAGACACCCCGCGGCCCCAGAGCACATCCCAAAGCCCACCCAGGCAGGAGGCCAAGCCAGTAGCCCATCAGCCGTCCGCACAGCCTCTGGCCCCACCTGAGCAGGGAGCCCGGACATTGACCCTGTGTGTATGTAACCACTGAGCCCAGTCTCTGGCCCCTCCCAACTATGAGTATGGGTGGGGGCCCGACCAGACCATAAAGCCCAGCCAGCAATCTTGCCCAGCAGTAGAGTCAATAGCCTCCTCGACTAGGAAGCCTGGCCCTTGGCCCCACCCAATTTGAACTTGGTGCAGCCGCAGCGTCACCCAATCTGGGAGCACAGTCTGAAACCCCACCCCTCCGACTGCCCACAGCCCTGCCCTGCAGTGGAGTCCAACCAGAGCCAAGCCTGGGAACCCAGCCTGTGACCTTGCTTGGCCAAGGGTGATTACAGAGCCCAGGCAGTGGCTCCCTGTGGCCCCAGAGCCCAGCCAGCAGCCTCACCCAGTTGGGGTACCCACCCAGTGACACCTTCGGCCTCAGATCCCAGACAGTGGCCTTGCCCAGCCAGGGTCCCCTGTAGCAAGCCCCACCACCTGCCTGTGGATGCTAACCAGCTGACCCATCCCGAACACAAAGCCGAGCTGGCTGGCGAATGTCTTTCCCTGCCAAAACAAACCTCTGTTACCCAGAAGGGGAGATCATGTCCTCAAATGCACAGACCCACACTCAAGGATCCAAGTGCAGGAAGAATCTGGGAAGCAAGACCCAAGGAAACTGACCAAGCTTCGTGCCTAACTGACCCAGCAGACAGGGCGACCAATGAACAGCCTGACAAAGCCAGCACACTGCAAGAACACACAGACGGCTGAACAAAATCAGGAAAATGATACATGAACAAAACGAGACGTCGAAGGAAGAAACAGAAACCATTAAATCGAAAGAACAGACAAAAATCCTAGAGGTGGAGAATACTAGAACAGTGACCTAACAGTGAAGAAGGCTTCGAAAGAGAAGGCGGTCTCTGGAGGTGGGCGAGAGGGACCTCCCCACAGGGCTCCCTGGCTCCTCCCTGCTCTCGGGTAGAAGGTGGCTTATTGCTGTCTACCTCCCCCTCTTAGGGCACCCCCATCTGCCTGTCCTTGAGCCCTCACAGTCCTCTCAGGGGCCCCCTCCTCTCTCATCCCTGGAGGGTGTGGAGCAGGTCGGGCGGGCCGGCTCCTGGGTGTGGGGACCACCATTGTGCACGGCTCTGCACCCACTTTGCTCCTCCTGGGTGAGAAATGTGGAGGCTTTTGTTTCAGTCTCATCCAGGCATCTCTGTTTCTCTAATGGCCCCAGCATTTCCTCTCGGCGTGGTTTCCATTTGCTTTTCCACGGGACTCTCTACATTCCCAGGGGGCCGGGGTGAGGCTGGCCACCTCCATAAGGTACACAGGAAAGACAGACAAGACCCTGGGAGAGGTTTGCCAAGCAGCAGGCCCTGCTCCCCGAGGGAACCGTCTTCCCTGCTCCCCTCCCTCGCCAGTTGCTCTAGGAAGAGCAGCCCTGAGCCCAGCCTGATGAGGTTCCCCTGGGAACCCACCAGGTGGCGCTGCTGAGAGGCCACCCTCCTCACCTAAGCACCTGGCACATCCCCCCACCTGGCTCCCCGTTAGTGTCCCGGTTTATTCATCGATTTTTTCCATCTCTTCAAACAAACATTTGCTAAGTGCTACCGGGAACCAATACATGGAAACTGGTAATAATTAATTAACACTATCACCCGATCACTTACAGATGCTCTCTCAGCAGCGACCAGGCCCACCAGTGGAGCTGGGTTGGGAAGAACGAGGAGGGATTTCATGGGGAAGGTGTTGAGGAGGAAGTAGGTCGAATGTGCGGGTGGGAAAATGGGGGGCTGTCGGGTGCAGGGCCGCTGAGCCGAGGCCCCAGAGTGGGGCTGACAGCGGCAGGAGCGGCCGAGCTGCTCTGGGCTGCACTTTCATCTGGGAAACCAGCGCCTGGCCCTCCTGTGCAGGCCCAGTCCATGTCTCCGATGTCTCCGTGCAGACCCCACATCCTTCAGTGTGTGCCGCGGGCTTGCCCCCCTGTGAAATACTCAACAGAGCCAGGGCGGGCTGCAAGGCGGGAGGGGGAAGCTGGGACGGGCAGATGGACAGACCTACATTTAAATCCAGTGGCTACTTCAGGGGCCTTGGCCAAGTTGCCGAGTGTCCCCGACTTCCTGTTTCCTCTTCTAGAAGATGCCGAGGGTGTTTGCTTTCATCTGGGAGGAGGTGTTCTGCCAGGTTTGGGAGCCAGGAGACCTGCGTTCAAGTTCTGGCTCGGCTGCTTACTAACCGTGTGTCCTTGGAAGTCAGTGGATCTCATTGGGTCAGAGTGTCTTTATCACTAGTACGAGGATATGAAATCTGTATCATAGGGTTAATGAAAACTCAGGTAACATGATGTTTAAATCCCTGGGCCTAGGACATAGCAGATGCTCAATTACTGTTACTTTTCCCTCCTAACTCACCCAGCTCCTCTGACAGGTACACAGTTTAACAATATATCCTCTTTTGTGTTGCCTGCACATGTTCTGTTTGTTGGTCTTGTCGCCGCAACAGCTTCATAAGTTCAAGGTCATGTTGTCTAGCACTGTGCCCAGCACTAAGCGCAGGATAAACAAATTTCCAGGCCACGCACCAAGCAGGCATACGCAGATGTTGCCATTTTCATTGATCCTGCCAGTATTTGAGGAGCCACTGTGTTCAGGCGTATAAACTCTGGAACTATCCCTTTCAGGACCTGGACTTTCTGTGTAACAATGTTCCATCGTAGGAGATGCTCCTGGGACCACAGAGTGATTCTGTGGCTACTACTACTAACAACAATAATGACAACACTAACTACCCTTTCTTGAATGTCTCCCGAGTATTACCTAATTTAATCCTCATAACAGCTTCAGGAGGTGATTTATTATGGTCCTATTCTACAGATAAGGAAACGGGTTCAGAGAGGTCAAGTAACAAGCTGAGTGTCACACAACTAGTAAGTGGGAAAACGGGGATTTAAGTCCAGGTCTTTCTGACACTAGAGCCCTTGCCTATTGGTTTCCACCATCCTGCCTCCCAATTAGACATGCATGCAAGCACCTCCCAGAGTGCCTGGCACATAACAGGTAATAAAAGTTGGCTTTCTTCCTTCAATTAAAACATGTATACACTGAATGTAGGATGAAGCAGGACCCATAGTGTATAGGAAGGGGCGAACCTTATTGCTGCCCTTGGTGACAGACTGTCCAGTCATAAGTTTTAAAAAAATTTTAAATGTTATTTATTTTTAGATGGAGGGGAAAGGAGGAAGAAACTTCATTGTGCCAGAGAAATATCAATTGGTTGCCGTTAACATGCCCCCAGCTGGGAACTAGGCCTGCAACCCAGGCATGTGCCCCAACTGGGAATCGAACCAGTGACCCTTTGGTGTGCAGGCTCTCGTTCAGTCCACTGAGCTACGCCAGCCAGAGTGGATGCCCAGGGATTTTTCCAGCCAAGCATCTGGCAGGCTTGTTTCAGGCAAGATGTGAGAAGGGGGTGGTACAGGTGCTCATCCAGGTGCGCGGCGCCTCGTGCGATGGTGCGATCATCCGGCACAACCTTCCCAGGAGGTCTCCTTCCCAGGGGAGCAGACAGGAAAGCCAGGAGACGGCAGAAGGGTCTGCCAGAGATCTGGGAGCTGAACTTGGCACCCTGAGAGACAGATGTGTCTGTGTCCTCTTCCCCACCCCTGAACCCCACAGCCTGTGACCCATATGCTGGTCTTAGGAATCTCTTCTTTGGAGGTAAAAAAAAAGTGAGCCTGCCCCAGGGGTTATTTATGAAACAACCACGGAGCGATTTGGAGCAACTGTCCCCAGGAATCCTTATGGCCCATCTTGTGTCACTCACAGGCATCTCACCCATCAGAAGGACGCGTCTGGAGGGTGAACCCGAGCACAGCACGGTGAGAGGGGAGCCCTCCCTTCACCTCTTGTTCACCCACCTGCCTCACAGGGAAAACAAGACGCCAGAGACCGCAGTGGTGGGGACTAGGCACTTCCTTTTACTCAGCTATAATCTGGCCACACAATAAAGGTAAAATCATCCGGTCGTCTGGCTTTTGTTTTGGTATTACCCTAGCCGCTGAGGGTAGTCATGGAAACCAGGAGACACTTCCAGCTTTGAGAACGGAACCTGAACTTAACTCTGATGTGAGAGCCTTTTAAAAATAGAAGCGGTCTTGAGTCTGGATGAACAGGTCTCCAAGTTTTGCCTTTGCCTAGTTTGGAAATGTCCCTGTGTCTCTTCTCTGGTTATGCAGAACCTAATAATGCTCCGAGGATCAGTCCTGGTGAAGTCTAGAAGATGTTTTATTTCAGTCTCAGGAGAGAGAAACCCAAGTAGCCAAGGGAGGTTGGGTGTGAAAAAAAAAAAAAAGGCAGTGTCAGAGGGGTTATTTATCAGCTTACAGGGCGGGGAAGGACTAAAGCTCCAAGATGAGGTCAGGAGTCTCTCTCAGGCTTGTGTCTCCTGATTTTTTGTTTGTTTGTTTGTCCGCCATTGCAATGTTTTCTGTTGACCTTTTTTGTTATTTAAATCATTGATCTCTGAATGGCATAGGCATATTGATCTCTAGCAAGGCATATTGGTGCCTTGCTTATGACAGGCACACTTTCATCAATATGCATGATTTCTACAATTTATTATCTCTCATTGCTTTCCCCTCTGACACATCCAGGACGCTTTGCAGACAAACGTGGCATTTTCTGTCTCCCACACTGGAATGTCCAGTGGCCGGGGGGTTTAGGAGAGGGCACCCCCCAGGACACGGGGAGGACAGTCCGCACCAGGCCCCTGGCATCTGCGCAGGCCGGCTGTGGCTCCGCAGGGCTGGCCTCACCTGCTCCCTGACCTTCCTCTTCTGCCCTTTGGCCAATTCATCACTCTGAGCAGAAAGGAAGAGACCAGATGGATTCAGGCCCCAGCGAATCCTAATGCACTTCTATTTACGAGTCATCATTTTTCGCAGGAGGATACGGGGGCTGCTGTCCCAAGAGGTCAGACTGAGAAGATGGATGCCCTTGTCACGAGCAACTGGGCTCGAGGATTGGAAAGAAAAAGGTGGAGAGGCTATCAGTTGCTGGGGAAGAGCAGTGGCCATCGAAAGCCGAGCCTAGGAACACACACAAAATTAAAAAGCCATCTTTTATCGCAGAGGAGGAGGTGAATAATTTAGTTTCAGCGAGGGCAAGGCCAGCACCCTTCTATCTGGAACGAGGCCTGAATAAAAGCTAGGTGGTCTATGAGCGAAACAACACGGGTATTGCAGGCCCTGTCTCACGATCGTGTTGTTAGCTGGTGTTCTCTGAAACCTGGGAGTACAACGCAATTTTGCGAATGTGGATCTGGAGTATGCTGGACACTCCAGGACACACAGCACACAGGGGTAGAAAACATTGCATTCTAAGGTCTGATTACATTCTTCCTTTTGTGAAAGAGTAAAAACATTTTTTAAAAGATTTTATTTATTTTTAGAGAGAGGAAGGGAGGGAGAAAGAGGAGAGAAACATCAGTGTGTGGTTGCCTCTGATGCGCTCACTACTGGGGACCTGGCCTGCAACCCAGGCATGTGCTCTGACTGGGAATTGAACCTGCGACCCTTTGGTTCGCAGGCCAGTGCTCAACCCACTGAGCCACACCAGCCAGGGCAGTAAAAGCATTTTTGAATGTCAGAGACGCACAGTTTTAAGTACCAGAAATGCCAACAAGTTCTGGCCACATTCTGCCTCTCTTGCAGACACATCAGCAGTCCCAAAGCTAAGTCTTGGGTTTACAGACACGGGACGGGGCAGCTGCTTGGGAACTGCAGAAAGGGGAGCCGAACTGCTCCCCAGAGCTCCTCACGTGTGGAATCCCTGCTGCTTCTCTCGTCCTGATGAGTGTGCTCCCCCACCCCAGCCCCACTGGCCCTCAGCAGTCTGTGCCACGAGACCCCCAGATTTAGCAAGAGAAATATAGGATACCCAGGTAAATGTGGCTGCAGGTGAACATCGAGTACTATTTTTAGTGTAAGTGTGTCTCACGCAACAACTGGGCACGCTGCACTGTATCTGGTTCTCAGGCATCGAGGGTGTGTCCAGGGTCTGCCAGGGAAGCCCTCTGCCTCTCTCCTGGGGCCGCCCAGGGTCCCTCATAGAAGCACGGGAGGTTGTGCACCAACTGCCCCTGTGTCTGTGGTTGCAGAGATGAATGGCTTCTGCTGTCTTTTCCGTATGTAAGACCCAGAGTAGCACCGAAGCAGGTGACCAAGTGGCAGGTACCAGACGAGCAGTAAGGGGACACAGTGGCAACCCCAGCAGAAGTAGCCTACGGCTATGGCCAGCTTCTTGTTTAGGAGTAGAAACCCTTTCACCATGTCTGCTGATCTTGACCTCGAGGGTCACTGAAACTCCTTGGATCCCGGCTTCACTTCTGATACAGCAGAGCCAACTAGACAGTGTCTATGCTGACTTCCAAGGAAGCCTAACAGGGCACAGTTCAATGGCCAGACCACATTTGCACAAGATCCGTTGTGTGGCTCTTGATCTGCAGGGAAGAGACCCTTTCCCAGGTCCCCCGTGTAAGGAACCCCCTGTGGCGGTCTCTTCCTCCATCAGGGGCTTTGGGCCCAGTGGATGAGTGAGTATATTCCACCTCTTACCTTCCCAAACAGCTTCAAAGAACTCCCATCCCACCTAAGCCAACTTTTACTGGCCGACTCACCAAATACAGACATTGTCTTTTCTCAATGATGAAAGCAGAATGCTTTCGGATAATCAAAGAACCAGCAGATTTTGAAATTTCAAGTTGTCTTAGAAATCATGTAGAGGAGAAAACGGAAGTGTCAACGAGAGGCCGAGATGCTGGTTCACGTGACCTCGCCTATTGGCAGGGTGCCCGTGGCAGGGACCGCCTCTCCCTGTGGCTCTGCTGAGCCTTAACTGCCCCTCACCCGCAGTCTTCTCTTCAGGGCCAACCAAGCCACTCCTCCCATCCCAGCAATTTTGTTTTTCCAAAAAAAAAAAAAAAAAAAAAAAAAAAAGAAATGGGGCAAGGGGAAGCAAATGGACTATATTTACAGTCACTTGTAGGCCAAATTCCTGTCCAGACCAGAAGTTTAGGCCAAGAATTTTTTTCTTCTTCTTCTTCTTTGCTTGGTTTGTTCAGATCTTACCAACCCCCAATCTTGTACTTGGAAAACAAGAACCAGCCATTTACAGGCTGTGGTCAACCCCATGAGTGATGTGAGGCCGCTTTGCTCCCTAATGCATATCTCCTTCCTGACCCTCGATGCAAGGCAATCACAAAAAGCAATAAAAAACATCACAAACCCTCACTTTTGATCAATGCATTCTGGCCAGAAGGAGATCAGGTTGTCCTTACCGAGTATCTATAATTAGATTGGGTTCAGAATTTGGATGGCTGCATTGAGTGAAAAAAAAAAAGCACAGATTTAAATCACCGTCCCAACATTTCAGAAGGATCTGGAGGGATGAGAAAGCTGTGAACGAAACTGGGACTGAAATCAAGGCATTACTGATTACCAGTTACCTTATTGCAACACTCTGTTCCGTAGCTAGCTGAGTAGCTGCCACGTACAAATGATGGGCCTGGAGGCCACCATTTTTTTTCTAACAAATTAAACAACAGTGAAAAGGAATAAAGTATTGTGATACGTTAGGGATTCCCTTTCCCCTCTTAATCCCTTGAGATATCATGAAACNAAGCACAGATTTAAATCACCGTCCCAACATTTCAGAAGGATCTGGAGGGATGAGAAAGCTGTGAACGAAACTGGGACTGAAATCAAGGCATTATTGATTACCAGTTACCTTATTGCAACACTCTGTTCCGTAGCTAGCTGAGTAGCTGCCACGTACAAATGGTGGGCCTGGAGGCCACCATTTTTTTTCTAACAAATTAAACAACAGTGAAAAGGAATAAAGTATTGTGATACGTTAGGGATTCCCTTTCCCCTCTTAATCCCTTGAGATATCATGAAACTCCAAGCTGAACTACTCTTTTTTAAAATAACGATTTTATTGAGGTATAATTTCTGTACACAACTGCATCTAAATAAAGTGCACAACTCAACGCATTTTGAAAGTGAATTTTACCCATGACATTACGACCGCAACAGAGATGCATTTCTGTCCATCCCCAAAGCCGCCCATGACCATTCTCCCACCGTCCTTGGCCCCTCAGGAGATTACTGGTCTGTTTCTGTCACCATGAATGAGTTGGTCTTTTCTAACATTTTATATACATGGAAACATTCATTTATGTACTCTTTTGTTTCTGGTTTCTTCCACTCACAATGATTATTTTGAGATTAATTCACGTCACTTGTGTCCATGGTTTTTTTTTTTTTTAAATTGAATAGGCATTTATTGAAATAATGAGGGGAGCTGGGTGTTTCCATTTTTTGGACTATCATGGATCAAGCTAGGGGTGGAATTTCTGGGCCATGCAGTAGATGTGACCTTAAATTTCTAAGAAACCGCCAAGCTGTTCCCCAGAGTGGCTGCATCATTTCTTATTACCAACAGTTGTGTGTATGAGTTTCATTGTCCCATATCCTCACCAACACTCGCTAGTATCCGTTGTTTCGCCTATGTGCACACTTATATGTGTAACATAAAAGTTGCCATTTTAACCATTAAAAAAGATTTTATTTATTTATTTTTAGAGAGAGAAGAAGGGAGGAGGAAGAGAGAGAGAGGATCATTGATGTGAGAAGGAAACATCTATTTGCTGCCTTTCGTAGGCACCCTGTTCGGGGACTGAACCCCAGCCCAGATATGTGCCCTGACCGGGAATCGAACCGGTAACCTTTTGCTTTGTGGGACAATGCTCAATCACCCAAACGACACCGGTCAGGGCAACCATTTTTAAGTGTACAATTTCGTGGTGTTAAGTACATTCACAACGTTGTGTAACCATCACCATCATACTGTATTTTCAAAACTTTGCATATCTTCTTTGGAGAAATGGATACCTAAGTCCTTAGCACATTTTTGCACTGGGTTCTTTTTGTTGAGTTGTAGAAGATCTTTGTCTATTCTGGATACTAATCCCCTATCAGATGTTTAGTTTGCAAATATTTTCTCCCATTCTGTGAGTTGTCTTTTTATTTTCTTGATAGTTTCCTTTGATCCGTACATTTTTTAAACTTTCAATGTAGTCCAGTTTATCTATTTTTTCTTCTGTTGCTTGTGTTTTTGGTGTTCTATCTAAGAATTCATTGCAAATCCATGGTCATGAAGATTTACCCTGATGTTTTCCTCCAAGAGCTTTATGGATTTAGTTAATGCTTAGGTTTTCAACCACCTTCCATTAGCTTTTGTGTAAGGTGTGAGGCAGGGGTCCAATCTCATTGTTTTGCATGTGGAAATCCAGTGGTCCACGAACCCTTTGTTTAAAAGAGTATTCCTTCCCCATCGAATATGCCTGACGCCTTTAATCAAAAACCAAGTAGCCGAAGATGTGTGGGCTTCATTGTGGACTCGTAATTCTATTCTATTGGTCTGTCTGTCTCTACGCCGGTATCACAGTTCTGACTACTGCAGATTTGTAGTAAGTTCTGATGTTGAGAAATGTGAGTCCCCAGTTCTCTCTCTTTTCTCGAGGCTGTTTTGGCTACTTAGGTCCCCTTGCAGTGCTGTATAAATTTAATAATCAGTTTTTCCATTTCTGCAAAAAGGAAAAAAGGCTACTGGGATTGTGATAGGGGTTGCTTAATCTACTGATCTCTTTGGGGGGAGGACTGACATTTTAACAATCAAAGGTGGGACAACAGCAGATTTACAGTTGTTCGTATGGAAACATAATATAAATGATTAATAAGTAGTAATATAAGAATAAACTGTTTTGTGTACTCACAACTGTAAACCTACTTTTGTCCCCCATCCCGTACTGTCTTCCTGCCCACGAACACATGATACTTTTCCATTTATTCAGATATCTTTAATTTTTTTCAGCAGTGTTTTGTAGTTTTCAGGGTACAAGTCTTCTCCTTCGTTAAACTTACTCCGAGGCATTTTATTCTTTCAGGTACTATTGCAAATGAAATTGCCTTCGCAATTTCCCTTCAGAATGTTAGTTGCTGTTTAGAAACAACTGATTTTGGTGTGTTGATCTTGTACCCTACACGTTTGCTGAATTCACGTGTTAACTTTGGTAGCTTTCTCGTAATTCTTTGGTATTATACAGAGATGGTCCCTGACTTACGATAGTTCAAGTTCTAATTCTGTTGACTGTACGATGGTGCAAAAGTGATACACGTTCAGGAGACCGTGTCATTTAGATTTTGGATGTGATCCTTTGGGGGGCTAGCTGTATGCCCTACGATACCCCCTCGTGATGCTGGGCAGGGGCAGCCTGTCACACGATCACAAGGGTGGACAACGGATACTACAGGGCAGTATCAAATGCATTGTCAACTTACGATGTCTTCAACATGACAGGTTTCTTGCAATGTAAGCCCACCATAAGTCAAGGAGAATCATATATATATATGTATGTGTGTATATCCATATGCATACACACACATTTACCTGTTAAGCACATTATATGAATAATTTTTGTAATCTTCAGCTTGCTTATTAATTTTCCTCACCTGTTTTTCAAAGAGCACAAGTTTTTAAAGTCCAGTTAATCGATTTCTTTTCTTTTATGGTTGGTGTATTTTGTATTATAAGTTATCTTTGCTTACCTGTGGGCTGTGAACATTTGCTCCTGTTTTCTTCTAGAAGTTTCAGCTTTACATTAGATTCACTTTTTCAAGTTAATTTTTAGGTGTTACGCAAGGTAAAGGTCCAAATCTATTTTACTCCCAGGGGGATATTCCCAGGGTGTGACTGGCCACACCCACCTCCAGCCTCCTGTAAGACCCAATTCAAGTCTGTCCTTCCAAAATAAGGCCGATCTTTGAATTTCAAGTCCTTTCAGCATAATACACAAATTCACTGCCTAAAAAAGTAAACCTCCCAGGGGGTTCTGATTTTTAAATCTAAAGGGGTGAATTTTTGGAGCAAATTGCAGTGATTACGTCAGGCAGGTAGGGGAGGTGTTTCCGAAGCAGGAGAGCCTTTACTAGGGACCTATTTGACTTCCCCAAAATAGGCGGCTATCTACCTGTGGAGCCAGACCAACTTCTAAAAGTATCTGACTTTCACTTTACAAGTGCTTTTTTTCTCATCACCCAAGGATTCGAATACAGTCTCTGAGACACTTTGCTGGTATTGCAATCTTAAATTGCAACCCTGACCTGTTGCCCTCAAATACAGTCCTTAACGAAGACTGGCGACAGTTGTCAGAACTTCCACATGGCAGAAAAAATTACATTATAGTGAAGCTGGGTGAATTTTTAATGTGTGAGATAACAATTCCTTCATCACCAGATGGGATTACTCCAATGCATGCAGTAAGTGACTATTACACTCTTAAAATGTTGGCCTTATTTTTCTGGCTGGGATTTTCATGCCTACGTTAAGTCAAGACATTCATATGCTCCCGAACTCACCGCACCTTCCCCAGGAAGCGGTGAGGCCGCACACGGTTCTTCTGAGACTCAGCGGGGCCCCGAGGACCCCTCCAGCTCGGTGTCGAGGGAAACCCTCGGTGTCAGAAGCGGTGGTTCTGGTGGCCTCTAGGCAAATCGGACACTACAGTTTACTAGGGACTTTGACAGCGACCCGAAAGGGGGAGAACAGGAGGGAAGTTTTGACATACAAGTGGCAGGAATCAGACTCACCGAGTGCCCATGACTAGAAGTCAGAGGGCGGGACAGACAGGTTTGCCTGGGATGGCCCTCCCAGCAGGCGTGGTGAATGTTCTTTATGGAAACCACGGAAGGTAGTACCGTCGACAGTTACACATTTTACATACACTTTGAGTACAAATTCTTAAAATTTATAATAGAACATTAAAATAATCTTCTAGTAAAATCAGCCTTAAGTATAAGGAATCTAAGTTTCAGTATCTTGTACACTCCTAAATAAATATCTTTGATCTATGATCCTGGAAAATATTAGTTTACGGTGACATGAGACAAATCGAAGAGTATTACATGTGAAAATAAAACATCAATTTAAAAATGAACAAGCCTAAAAACATGAGGACTTGAATTGACAGAGAATCAAAATGCTAAGTACACAGTAATCCCTCCATTGGGATAACCAAATGCTCAGCAGCACACTTTCAACATATAGAAAAAGCCCTTAAAATTCATGTAATCTAAATAAATAAGCAGAAACACGAAGGGAGGTACTGTGCCTGCCAGTAACAACGAGAAAGTCATTTCTCCCTTTTCTTTCAAATGATTCTGACAGAAAAACGTGAAATAATGATGACGTGCTAAAAAACTGTAATTCATGTGTTTTCTTTTAAAATGCTGTCGATGATTAAAAAAAAAAAAAGCCAAACCCAGGCTTCCTAACTGTTAGACCTTAGAAAAGGAAATGCCACCTAACTGACAGATTCTAACAAAATTTTACCAGACATTTGGTTGTGTAAGACATGATTGGATTTTCACCAAGACCCCAGAAGAGGTCTAAATCAAGCCGGGATCTGAATGCTCATTCAAATACCCGACTGCATGACCTGTTAATACTGAACTACATATGGCGATTTAATTTCACTTGCCAGAGTATTTTTTTTTTTTTAGCCTAAGGCCAGAGTTAAACATCCAAAGCAGGAACTAGCATCTTATTTATCTTTGTATTTGAGTTCTTAGCTCCTCGGAACACAGTAGGTGCTCAATAAGTGCTCCCTGAACTGAGTCCAGCGACCATCGTACTTCGGGAAGCACCGAATTCGTGAAAGAAATGGCTGCCTGAGACGCCGAGGGAGCTCTTTCATCTTACCTTTAGGCCTGTGATTTGTTTCTGGCTAGTCAATCAAGTTCACTGTCACAGGTCTGTCATGGTTTCTCATTTCCCAGCCAAGATTTCTACAACTCACTTGTTCCACAGTTTAACCATCTTTAAGGATTTGTGCCTGCACGTCTAGTCACGTTGAAAGAACAGAGATAAGTTTTGTTATTTCGTGTGTGGGGGGCATTTGCTCGTGAGTAACTGCCTGAAATGCACACGCATGCACACACGCACACGCACACACACACGGCCATTCCACAAACGGAGAACAAAATCTGGAAGTAATGCATCGAGCCTAAATTACATCGCTCCCGAGGTTAACTGAAAAAGACATCGAAACCGTAGGTGACTCCTGTGGGTCATACACAAACTTATTGCGCGACGGCCGGAAGCCATGTGTTTGGACCGATGTAAACCCAGAGTGTCCCCTGACAGCTTGAAAAGCAAGCTAACGGAATGGCTCCACCATCGCCCTGCCTGGTTCTGCTCGGCGCAGTGCACCGCACTGGGAAGCGGCAAGGAGGAGAGGGACAGCTCTCCAAAGATCATCCCTCCATTCGCAGTGCTCAGCCCGACCCCCGCGTCACTGCATGGGGGATTCTAACAGTCCCTCCACACCGCCATTGCAAGCTGCTGTTTCTGATGTCCACGGTTCCTCATGGGGTGGGGAGGGGACGCACATCACGCAACTCCTAAAATAAAAGCTGTTGAGAAGGTTCCACTCTGTGCCTCTCCCTGCCAGCACGCCTGTCCTTCTTGCGCGCTGCTAGGAGAGGTAGACCCAGTGTTTTAGTCCTGCCATTCCCTGCAGGAGCTTTGTGTAATAGAAGTCCACGTTGTCCGCAAAGTCCGTGCAAACGGGCGACTCCATGTCGCCGAGGGCGCAGTACAGCGCAGTGCCCCCGACGCTGAGGAACACCGTGGCGACGCACAGCAGGACCAGGAGAACGCAGGAGCCCCCTCCGACCTCATCTGCGAACAGGAGAACAGAGGCAGGTTAAACGGACATGACGAGGAGGCCGGGCACCCACCGCCTGCTCACCGATGAGGATGACCGCACGTCTCACCAGTGGTCCCCCGGGGACAGGTGACACAGACAGAAAGAAAGCCAGCGCACCTGATGACTCCAGGAGGACCTACTTAGCAGTTGCCACAAAGACACGCTCATGAAGCGTGTGGACACTCCATTGAAACCCAGCTCACTCACAGGACGCACGCGGTCACGTCCACAGAAAAAGGAGGAAGACAACACTTCTTGGATAAGGTTACTTCAGAATACAAATTAAAACCTCACTCTTACAGTATCTTTGGAGGTCACTTCACGGGACCACCTTAAAGCAAAGTCAATTTGATATTAAGCAACAAAAAAAAATGGCTTTGGGAATATTCTTGCATCTTAGTAATACTCAGTTTCATTCTTATTGTTTAGGGGAATAGTGAAGTTCAAGCTGGTAGAGGAATTTCTTTTTATTTTGTCTAATAACTCAGGCAGGCTTGTTTTTAACACAAATGTCCACATCAGTTTTCTGTATTGAAGAAATATAGGAAGTCCTAAGGATTCCAGAATGGGACAATTAAAATATATTTGGAGGAGACGAAGAAGTTTTATGATCAGCATAACGAGGGTGAACCAAACCTTCCTGGAAGGCAGTTCAGCAGTATCTATTAGATTTTTAGATTAATTCACCCTCCAGACTGGAACACTCTTGCGGGTGAAAGAGAGCACTCACCGAGTGCAGCGTGGGACGTCAGGTGTGAGCCAGGGCCGCCCCCGCTGCCGGGGCCTGCCACTAGGCCCAGTGCACCCACGGTCAGGGGTCAGCGACAGACTTGCACGACACACCGCATCACCTTTACGAGCAGGTTCACTGCAGCAGTTTGTCATAACAAAGCCTGAGAGTAACTCACTTAGTTCAGTTACAGTGGGATCGTTAAATCGTTACAGCACATTCGCAGTGTTTCACTGTGCAGTTGCTTCCCAGAGTGAAGTAAATTCACATATTCTCTCACAGGAAGTTGTCTGAGATCAAGAGTTAAATTGAAGACACAACACTACACAGCGAACCCATGTGTATTAAAAGAGACCTGCGTGTCGGTGTGTACAGGCACATATATGCACAGGTATATACAAACTATCTCGAAAGGGTAATGAGAAACTTCGGTCAGTACTTGGGAAGCCCTCCAGGGGGCGCTGAAGAACTCACACGTCTGTAATTCCTTCCTGCCCGGGTTTCCGTCAGCAGCGACTTCCAAAAGTCTTACTTTTGGAAGACTTTAGAGTAACAGGTAAATACACTGTTCCCGTGAAAATTCAGACCCCAAGTCTGCTCTAAGGGACTCCCCGTTGTTCTCTCACCTGGCCACATTCCCCTCCCAACACGGCTAATCCTGGCGTGCATCCTCCCAGGTCAAACGCAGACGGTTCAGGACTTTTACATACACAGGATTCCCTTACCACCCTGTGCTGAGCTCCACAAATGTCTAGTCTAACAGATCTTAAGTTAAATAGACTTAATACTTTATAGGTATATATGCAAATACATTTTTATACAAATGAATAAATACGATCATTTATCAGTTGTGTTTTTTGTCAGTTCGGCAGTTTCACCACCTTTTCCTCCTTTCAGCCTTATCGATGTGAATAATCTATGTATCTTTCTGTATTTTCCTTCATAACCACATATTTACAGATAGAATCGAGACGATGCTATTCAAAAGTGCCCATTCGGTCTTATCCATGTGCTGAAACGGTGTGGAGGGCTGCACTGTCCACGGTGCATGCCGCGAGGACCACTCGGCTCCTGAGCACCAGCGAAGTGTCTGGGTTTACGGTAAGACGGCTCCTGAGTGAACTAAGCCTGTCAGCTCTAAAGCTGGGGTTCCTCCTGGTGCGCAAAGGATTCAAGGGCCCATCAGTGCAAGCAAAGAAGCAAGCATTTTCTCTGGGGGAGAATGTGAGTCACGGGCAAGGGGCAGCGGGAACATGAGGGTGGGAGCAGGTTATTTCCAAGGCTCCTACCAGCTTTGCAGGCGTGAACACTCAGAAACCTCTGTCACTTCGAGTCGTACTTAGAAAGCGCATCTACATGCTTACGCTGTTGTTCTATAAACACAAGAAGCACCCTCACAGGTTTTTGGCTCTGTTCCCACGCCTCCTCACTTACCCAGGCCTAAGGTAAACCTAGCAACCACCTTCCTTCCACAGAGGCCCAGGAGGAGAGGAAGACAACAGCACCAGTATTGAATTGCTGCTCTGAAGAGACACTCCCATCTACAGAGCCAAGAACTCACTGGAGAGAACACACTTGTAATCCATAAATATTTTCCACACATACAAAACAGGAGTATTAACCATTGCTGGAAGGAAGACAAAGATAGCAGACTCGTTAAAAAAAAAAACCAACAGCAAAAAATAAACCCCAAACAAAACAGAACACTAAACAAGGAAATTGAAATCAGTTTCGCACATTGAGGACTGAACGTGGGGTAGGAAGGCTGTGAGCTGAGTTCTGCAATGGGCTCATGTACCCGAGCAAACAAGATTACTTAAAAACTGAGGGTAG
The DNA here is from genome assembly GCF_014824575.4 of Sturnira hondurensis. NCBI lineage: Eukaryota > Metazoa > Chordata > Mammalia > Chiroptera > Phyllostomidae > Sturnira > Sturnira hondurensis. The sequence goes on along the minus strand of NW_028091156.1, from coordinate 2,158,411 downwards.
TTCACCTCTGTGCTTCTGTGCGGAAGATTAAAAAAAAGCAGGCCCACCTATTCTTTTACAAAGCCCGTTACCTTTTACATCAACAGGTGCTTCAGCGCACGCCAGGAGTTGAGCCTGCGTCAGCCCCAGGGCCGAGCCGGGCACTCGGCACTCACTCACCTTGATCTAGGTGGTCGTCTATTTCTTGGAATCTCACTCGCCGCTTGGATGGTCTCTGCTGCATCTGGGCAGGGTGGTCTCCTCCAGCATCGTGCCTCTTCTTTAATATGGAGACCAGGCCCTCAGCAGGAGCCACCTGCCAGCGGTTATGAAGAAGCGTTCGTTAAATCACGGCAGGGAATATCAGTGGCATTTTATACGTACTCGTAATGGGGCCAATTCAGTTCAATGGGTATGTGAATTTCTGTTCTAGGCTGATTTAATTCCTACTAAAAATCCCAACCGTCAAAATGTAACAGAACAACACTCTCATGTCTATGCAGATGACTGCCAGATACACATCCAAAACCGCCTTTTCTGAAGCCCCGAAGGACTCCAGAGCCAGGCAGTGGGCTGAGAATCAGGCCTCCTGTAACTGCCTTGCTTTGCCACTCCGCTCCGTTTCCCTGTGAAATAATCTGTGAAACGATCACTTACGACCTCTCTTTGCTTAGTTAGTAGCACTGGGCTTGGCTTTATAACAGGCCCATAAACCAGCACTGCTTTTGTCATTCATCAGCAACTTTAAAGAAATAAACACGTGACACTTAAAATATATTTCGGCCCTGGCTGATGTGGCTCACTGGATTGAGTGTTGGCCTGTGAACCAGAGGGTCACAGGTTTGATTCCTGGTTGGGGCGCATGCCTGGGTTGCAGGCCAGGTCCCCAGTAGGGGGCACCTGAGAGGCAACCACATATTGATGTTTCTATCCCTCTTTCTCCCTCCCTTCCCCTCTGTCTAAAAATAAATAAATAAAATCTTTGAGAAAAATATATTTGATACCAACTTTTTATTAAAAAAGATTTTACTTATTTTTTTTTTCAGAGAGAGGGAAAGGGAGGAAGAAAGAGAGGAAGAGAAACATAGACTGGTTGCCTTTCGAGTGCCCCCAACTGGGGACCCAGCCAGCAACCCAGGCATGTGCCCTGACTGGGTATTGAACTGGCAGCCTTTTGGTTTGCAGGCCAGTACTCAATCCACTGAGCCACAGCAGCCAGGGCTGATAGCAACTTTTAACAGCAAAATCAGTGTTGTCCTCAGTTCCTCTGAGAAACGATACATTCACTAAAGAATGCCTGACTGCTCAAGATGTTTTAAGGACTTCCCTTCTAGAAAGATCAGAGACAGTTTACTAGGGACAGAGGACTTTGTAATATGAACACACAGTTTAGCAAACTCAGGGTCAGGAGGCCAAAGACCTTCTGCCTATGTTCATTTAATAAGACTTAATTGGAACAAAGCCAAACCTGTTCATTTACATATTGTCTATAGCTGCTTTTGGGCTACAGTGGCAGAGCCGAGCAGTTTCAACGGACCAAAGAGCCTGAAATATTGACCACAGGCTGTCTAGTATCTCTTCGGCACCCCCCCCCCCCTCACGCCCTCNCCCCCCCCCCCCCCCCCCCCCCGCCTCATGCCCTCTGTTTCCTTCTGGTTTGCACTTGGGCGACCTCTCCCCTGCCTCCGCCCCACCCCTGATTACAAACCAAGACAGAAACGAAAGCCCTTGCCATTTAGGAGGGAAAAGACTCCGAGGTGCAGGCAGACTGAGAAGGGGACCCTTGGTGGAGCCAGGCCGCGGAGCAGGAGGCCTCGAAGGTCCGCCTCAGCAGCTGGCTGGTTCAAAGCAGCTGACTTGCCAGCTGCCTGCTTGGCCACCGGTGATGACACAGGTGGGCATTGTGGGCCGAACACTGTAGGTGTCAGGGACTTGCTGGTGTCAGATGACTGAAAGTTAAGGACGGCTTGTAATGTCACAAAGCCGACTGACGGCACAAAGTCCCTAACACGATCTCTAGTTCCAGCCAGCCACCTCTGACAGCGCACCGTGCATGAACATTACAGATTCTATTAGTTCTTTTTATAACTCAAGGCTTTTAGGGCCAAGAATTCACTCAATATGGTGTTTTACAGGGCCTTCCTCAACATGGGACTATGGAAACCATTATCTCAAAAAAAAATCAATGTTAGCAAATGTAGTCTTTTTATAGGGATTACATAATGCGTGCATAATTTCAGATGATGTCCTTCTTCTGAGAAAACTACTTTGGTGACATCGAACCAGTAAGCACAGATGCGCAAAGGAACAGACCGCCTTTCCAATCCTTCTTTAGAAAAGCAACAAGGTTGAAGGGCCCCTTTATACAACAAAGAGAAAAGATTTTACAAGCATGCTGCTCACACTGAAAGGGGAAGAAGTCCTCATAACTTCCGTAAGAGCAAGAGATGGAAAATCAAAATTACTTCAACCAACACATTACTTTTATAGATGATGCTTTTCTTTTTAGTAACTGTAAAAAAAATGAGGTTCTAATACACTGTTTTCTCCGTTAAATAACAGTTGTACATTTACCACAGGCATACACCGCAGGCATCTCCAAGTTGCTTTAACTACTTAGAATGAACAGCCTGGGGATGAGCCCTGGCGTGGCGTTACTGTTCGCTGCGTATCTTTGTGATGTGAACTTTGACTCTGTAAATGCGAGCCACAGGCCCAAGTCATCAATCAAAAGACATTGCGAATAGGAACCAGTGAAAGTTGAAATACTGAGAAAAACTTGGGAAATCATCTGCAAAGACACAGAACGTGCTTCCCCGACGGACGGACGAGCTGGTCCTAGTGCAGCATTTGTCAGGCCCCTGCCTTAGCTCTGCTTGGCCTAGTCTGGGTGTCTGGCTCTGGACTTCATCCAGCCAAGGGACACACGCCTTCTCCAGTGGCCCCATCTTATTTACTGTGTGGCAATGAACTTTGGCAGCTTTTTGAAAGAGGGAAGAAGCAGAAATACGAGAAGTGACAGTTGGGTGGGATGGGCTAACATTTGGACACTCTCCCCCAGTAACCCTTCATTCTCGGCGAAAAGTCTAACCACACGCTACATTTTCTCTTCATTTTCTCTCCCACTGAAACCCAAAGCCTGTTGCTTCCTCGGGGCCTGTCCCACTGTGTGTGGGACAGTGTGCCCTGTCCCAGCATCCCTTCCGGGCTTGCTCGGGTGTCTTCCCTAGGTCCCTCTGCCGCTTTTCTAACCACCCTGCAGTTGACAGATGCTGGTGCCGGAGAGGCCGGCCAAGGGGGGGGGAGACTCTTGGGAGACAGGCGGGTGTGGCCTTTCTGTTCTGGCAAGAGTTTCAGGCAGACGTCTCAGAACCTACCTCAAGGGCAGAAATCACGCACGCAGTCAAACACAAAGAGTTTAAGAGAGGACTGTGGTAGAGTTTTCCTTAATTCTACGACAGAAGGGAAGTAAGCCAGAATAATGAAGTACTAATTTGGGGTCTCACTCGAAAGACTGCCAAGTATTTCTAAGTAGGGTGGGAAGACGATACAGGGCACATGAAAACGTATCTTCTCCAAACTACTTAAAATATTGATGTTAAAACGTTAAAAGAATTTAAGTCTCAGAAAATAAAGCTTCATAAACTAAATTTGGCTTTCTACTTGAATTGCTGAATTTCTTTGCTACCCAAACAAAATATACCAAGCCCTTCCATTAGGAACTAAAAGACTGCTTAGGCTGTAATCAACGTAATTGTTACTGCTGGTACTCCATGAAAAAGTGCAATACTCAGCAGCAACAACGGGCATCCATCTGGCCTAGTCCTCTGTATTTGCAAATAAACAGCACTTTGGCACTTCCCCTCAAACACCAATGCTCATCTCAAATGGCATTTGAAGGATGAACGGCTTGTAAAGACAAAATTATTTTGCAATCCTATGAACACAGTAAATCCTACTGTGACAAACGTTCAGAGATCTCTGATGTTAGAACTAGCCCCTCACAAAATTAAAAAAAAAATAGATACCAAATAATTTCTTTTAATGACGTAGGCTTTACTCAATCCAGAACCTCAAGGCTGGTAAATTTTGCACACAAACACGTTTGGTGTCCAACTAACTTGAGAATTAACGTTCCTAAGACACATCGGCATCATCACAAAGAGTTTAAGTGCCCTCAGTCCCCTGTGGAGGCACATGTCAGATTTCCCACCATTATTCTTCACCGAAGGGACAAGTGACAGTCGACACGGGCTCTGTAAGAAGACCTACAATTTAGCGGGTCTGCCTGCCTCTCATTATCAGCCCCATTTTCCAGAAGATGCCAAGCTGAGAAAGTTTAACTAACATTCTCAACCTTGGAGCACCAGCTACTGGCAAAGTCTGAATACACACTCAGGATTAAATCTCTTGCCACTTTCCTAAGGTGAAGATCTTAGTTTCTAGGACTATTTTGCTTATCCTGTCTGACTTAGCTTGCTCGGCATGATGCGTGCTTTCGAGAGCCACGCACGTTGTCACGAATGGCAACCCTGCGTTTGTGGGGACACACGATGAAAGCAACCAATGAACAAATGAAACAAACACACACAAAACTCACAGACACAAAGAACAGTATGGCGGTTACCAGAGGGAAGGGGAGGTGGGGGAGTTAGAAGAGGGTAAAAAGGGTCAAATGTGTGGTGACACGAGGAGGTTACATTTGGGGTGATGAGTACACAAGGCAACATGCGGGTGATACATTAGAACACTGTACCCTTGAAACTGACATAACCCTATCGACCAATGCCACCCAAATGAGTTTAAGAGAACCATTTGTTTAGTGTCCTCTTATTAAACCTAGTATGTGTCTTTCGTCTTTTCAAAGTAGCGTATACCTCTAGTAACAAATCCGTATCTTACACATCACTCAACTCAAAGACACTTACACTAATGACTAAATCCATCGAACCAGAGACATGGGGGAGATGATGGTTGGATGCAAGACCTTTTGCGTCATTCCATTAACCGGAAAGTGGACCGAGAGCACAGGTACTACTATAGTAAGTGATTACAAGTCCCAGCGGGAGCTCGGGGAGGAGCCACATGGAGGAACGGCACCTTCCAGAAAGAACATGTGTACCGCCACCGTGCTGTGTCTTACAGCTCCGCAGGGGCAGAGTGCGAAAGAGGAAGGGGCGAACGACCACGAAGCAGGTTAATGCTGAATTTGTAAAAGACGTGAAAGAGAAAGGTTTGCTTAAAATAAAAAATAGGAGCTTTATAGTGTAAGTTTCTAGACTGGGCACTGCCTTGTGTTTTTCTCATTGCTTTTGTTTGTTTAACGGGACGATACAATACACACAAAATGGGAAAAGAAGTGGTAACAATGTCAAGATGCCATCCCACTTTTTAGCCCCCAGTCGACTGTTTAAACAGGTAGATTCCAAGACAGAACTCTTGATTCTCTCCCCCTCAAAACTGGTCCTCACCACCAAACCCCAACCCTGATCCATCGGCACGTCCCGTACGTCCCTCCTTCAGAAACACACCGTTACCACGTACCCCACTACTACCCAAGCCCCGTCCTGTGTTATTCTTCACCTGAACAGCTGCAGTGACCCGACTGGTCTCCTTCCTGAGGCCCCTGCCTCCTTGCCGTCTGCCCTCCACGGAGCAGCCAGGGAACACAGCCCCTCACTCTCCGGCTCAAAATCCTGGCTTCCCACCGTCTGAATCTCAGTTCAGTTTCTCGCCCTGACCCCACCAGGCGCCTCTTCCCCCTAACCCTGCCACCACCTCCTCGCTCGCGGGGCTCCGGCTGTGCTGCCCGGCTCCCTGCTGTCCTCCCGCCGCCTACCGAAGAGAGTCCACTCCTCCCCTTCCTCACCGGTTGGTCTCTACATCCCCTCTTCCTGCTGAGGCTTCTCATAGCCCGTACCCATATCTGAAACTACACCGTTCATTTCGTGTGAACTGGTTCTTAGGTGTCTCTCCCTCCACAGCAGGAGCCTCATGAGAACAAGACCTCCATCTGCGTCCCCTCGAGTCCTTGGACACAGCGGGTGCTTAGTAAACATGCCAACGAGTAAATGACCACCTGGACAAGCAGGTTACACACAGACGGCACCTACCTATATTTTATTTGAATGACGCCGCTTTTTTGAGAATACGAAAATGTGCAAAAGGCTCCCCACCCCTGAGGAGTTGGAGTTTAGTGCGGAAGACTGTGTGTGTGTGTGTGTGTGTCCCGGACAATAACGAGAGAAGATGACTGAGTACTGACTGAGCATTTACTGAGTACTGACTGTGAGCCAGCGCTGCGCTTGGGGTGCTACGGGCTAAAAAGGCCGGAGCGAGATCCTGGGGGCTGGGAGGAAGTAAATCTCTGCAAAGGAGGTTCATTGTTCGGAGCAGAGGGCCACAGAAGGTGAAGTTCAAAGGTGAGGGCATGCGAGGCGGCGTATCTGGGAGGCTGCGGAGGCCAGTCTGACTGGAGTGCAGGCGGAGAACAAAGGAACAGCAGGAGGGGACCCTGGAAAGGCAGAGTGGGCCAGGCTACCCCGTGCTGAATGCCAAGCCATGGGGTGTGGCCTTCATCCCAGAGCCAAAAGGACCCCCGGGGAGAGACAGAGACTGCAAATAAGAGTTCACACCAACAGTGTGCGTGTGAGGCCCAGGCCTCGGGCGTGTCGGTCTCATCTGCAGTGTTTCTGAGACGCACAGAACAGCTACGTTCATGACCTGGCACAGCAGTGCTGCTCAGGCCTGGCCTCCTCTCTTCACGGGGTCAGGGTACCCCACAGGGACGAGTCTTAGTGTGACTTGGCTTCCCTGACCCCAGTGACCTGGCCGAGAGACACGGACGGAGGCCACAGGAGCCGCTTCGATCAGAAAGCTGCTTTGCAGACAAAACCAGGAGCAGTCCCAGGCTCCCTTCTGTGTCCCCCTCAGAGAGTTTAGGTCGTGCCCTCTCCCGGGCTGTGAACCAGGCAGACCTGAGCTATCTGAGTGGATGCCGTCACGTTAGACTGCAGGGCACGCACTTTGCCCCCTTTCAAGTGACAAGCTTGCAAAGAACCAAGCAGTAGCCACGCGGCTACTTCCTCAGCGTCACTATGAGTTATTTCTAAAAATTAAAATTACTTGAATGCGAAGCATTGAATATAGTTTTCTGAACATATGACATCTCTGCAAATAGATCACACATGGGAATGTTAACGGAGAAAATGGCTTATTTTCGTGAGGCAAATGAGGTTGCTAAAGTCTGCTCTCAAGGCTGTGAAGATGAGTCCTTTGAAAGTTAACGGATCTATTTTAGTAGATATTTGAGTGCTGTTTATTTAGAAAACAAAAGAACTCCTTCACTTCCCCCCCCCCATGTACCAATTTATTATCAGCTGAATGGACCCTAATTAATTAGCAGCACTCGACTGGGTCACGATGCACCTTGAATTTGTGCAGTGTGTTTCTTCCCACAGGTTTCGGTGCTAAGACAACAGACGGATTGAAAAGGAAGACAAAGCAGCCCTCCCAGGCCCCAGCACCAGGCAGGCCCGTGATTTATCAGCATGACCAGCTTCCTCGGTCAGGGGGTTTGGCTCTGACATTAAGATACATTATGGGCATGGCGATGAAATGCCGTCTTCTCCCCACGACTGGGAAACTCAAACTCAGTGGACAGGTGAGCCTGGGCTCAGGTGTCTGTTAGACCACAGGCGTCCCCCGGGCAGCGTCCTTGTCTGATGTGGCGGCACCACACGGGGACGTGACGTGCGATCACTGAGCCAAAGAGTGAACGAGTGAGCCTCTTACCCGCCGACACTGCACACGTGATACACTTCTAACAATTTTCATGCAAAGAGCATAAATGTTCCTGATGCCTTTGTAAGACAGCCAAGAGGTGGGGAATATACTTTTGATGACAGCATCATCCTCTTTTCTACACAAGAACAGCAATGTTGCTGGGATGAAGCCGTCCTTTCACTTAGGCAAACTATTCCTGTATTCAAAAAAAGCTTCCCAAACCTAGACCCTTCCCATTAACGTGCATCCCACGAGTGCAGACACCTCCAGTTCTTTGGGAGGCCGTGTGTACATTAATTCATTGTGGGGTGAATCTACTCATCTAAAAAACGTCACAAAAGCTTCCACTGGGTGGTGGTTGGTTGTCAAAGTCGAGTTCCACCTGAGGCCAGAGCTGGGCAGTGCAGCAGCGGCAAGAAAATGAAAGCAAAGAAACAAGGAAAAGGGGGAACCTGGCAAAAGAAAGAATGTACCGCTGCGTTCTGTCGTCCACACAGTGGTGGAAAGAATGACAAACAGTGAGGGGCAGAGTCACTGGCAGGAGAAGTGAGGTTTGGGGAGAAAACGGAGGACCCACTGGGACAGCTCAGCCCAACGGGTGGAGGGCGGGCTCATGAGTCACAGCAGTTCCCGAGGGCGTGAAAAATACTGCTCACGAGAACACTCAGTTATTAAGAAATTACGTTCTGAATCCTGTATTCACACAACTATGGAAGCAGGGAGACGGTTTCAAACACAAAGATGGTTTAAAAAAGAGCGGAAGGGGCGGCAGAGAACTCCCGGAGCGGGGGAACTTCATCTGATCCCTCCTGTGTCCTCAGCCCCGGGCGTAGGGGGAGCCTTCCCAAAGGGCCTTTCCTCACTCCCCCCCCCCCCCCCCCCCCCCCCCGCCCCACAAGCTTTAAACAACTGTATCATCCAACGAAGGAGAGTGGTCATCTTGGTTCTCTCCTCCTTTTCATTTCTTTTGGGTTTGATTAGCCTCACTACTACTTAAAACTTTGATTTAAAATCTTTGTTTTAGCCAAGTAGTTCAGTACTGTTTGCTCAAATCTAGAGCTTGTAAAGTAATACTGTAAGAAACAGAACTCTCACAGCATCCACTTTAAGGGCTTAAAAAGCCACCCAGCATCTCCTAGTCTTAACTGTGTTTTAAAGTGTTTCCTTCATTCTCTTATACATTAATAAGAGGAAGAAACAGAATATACATTCTATTTTACCTCCTAGTTGTATGAGAAGAAAAATGAGATTTCCCTCTAAGAAAGCGACCAATCCTGATCACAACTCCTACGACTGGCAAATAAAAGACCCAAGGACCGAAAAAACAAAAAACAAAAAACAACCCCGAAACACAAAAACCCCGAAAACCACAAACAACCGATGTTCACCGTGCTTCTCTGTGGGGGCATGAGATTTACTTCCTGCAGCATAAACATCATGACCAAACTAAATTAAACCCCTAATGATGAAAAGTTGACGTCAATTAAATTTTCCCTCGGTGTCTGAGACCAGGGGAAACTGATAAGAACTAGGCAACCTTTAGCACATTTGGCTCTTTACATTTCATTCTACTTTTCAGAGCATGCATTCATGCAGCGAACGGCATCTTTACCTCTGCAACCTCTATCCTTCTAGCGAGATCGTCCAGAGAGAGGCAGCCCTCCTCAGCAGGCTGGGGCTCCTGGAGACTGTAAGACGCTTCGTCGGGGGACAGGTCTTGGAGATCAGAATCCTCCTCTTCGTAGGGAGGAGAATCTTCAGCATCTTTTAAGCATCCTTCTAAAAGGCTGTTGAGATAGTCCTCCGTCTCTTTACTGACTTGGTCGCCCTGCTCTCCCGGCCCCTCTGGGGCCATACACACGCCCGGAGGCCCCGCACTTAAGTCAGACCCGTCCGCATTCCCACAAGGCACACTGTCGGAGCCCTCCTGGCCGGCCTGCCCTGGCAGTGATTTTCCATCCCCGTCCCTGCGACCGGGTGGCTGCGGCTCATTCAGTTCATTGTGCTCGGGCTGGTCTGAGGGCCACGCCTCAGAAGCAGCATCTTGGAGTGGCAGATGGAGCTCCTTTCTTTGAGTCTGTGAATGTTTACCCTCAGGACACAGCGTAGGAGCTGTGTGGTCAGAGCCCGGTAAAATCAATGGCTCTGTCCCCGACTCTCTGGAAAGTACCACCTGAGGGTCTTCGGCAGGGCCCTCTATTTCGGCCACACCTTGGCAGGCGTCTGTCTGAGCCAGTGGCAGGCTTCTGTCACCCTCACAAGCGTTCTCTGCAGAGTGGGGCCCGCAGCAGCTCCCGGCTGTCTCTGGGGGCTGGGCGTGGAGCTCCCTGGGGGCCCTCTCCTCACAGCAGCCGAGTGGCTCCGCTGTGTGGTCCCTCCCTGCAGCTACAGGAAGGCCCTGGGGATCTGCCGGCCCGGCCTTGTGACTGCCGCAGGGGCTGTTCTCCTCGGCCTCTGCTTCAGGCTGGCTTTCTGTACTTGGGTCCATGCCAGGATGAGTTTCTCTCTCTGAAGATGAAGAAAAACAGTGGTTTTAAGATTCAAAACAACACTCTGTACAGGGGGGGAAGAGAAAGGACATAAAAGTGACGGGCGTGACCCAACAATACTGAAAACCACTGAAAGGATGTATTATCTCCCTGCCTCCAGCTTCCCGTTACAATTCAACGTGCTTTGGGGCAATTCAACATCGACATGTTTACCTTACTGTGGCTTTGTTCATCTGACTCACGCTGGCCCACACTGGACACCGAGACATTTTTCTTTCTTGTTTACATTTATTTTCCTTGGTGTTAATAACTGACTCATGGCTTCATTAAAGAAAGTCTCCATTTAAGTTTCTCTAAACTCTGACAGATGTACAACGAAGGCATATACGCCGGCAGATCATTGAGCGGCTTCAAAACACGTCCTTTCTGAGAGCCCCTAAACTGCAGCCGCCCTCCAGGCAGACTGGTACCCAGGGAGTTTCCCTTCCAGGTCATCCCAGGAACCCCCTTGGCTCTATGTGGGAGACCTTGCTTTCTGCCTCCCAGCGCTTCCTGTTGGTGGAACACTTCCTAAGAAAAGGTACAGGGCAGGTAACCTTTCCAGGATCCTTCACATCTGAAAAGTCCTTGTTCCTTGACCCCTAAAAACTTCAGTGAGGCTTTCTAGGTCAAGGATCACTTTCCCTAACAATTTGGAAGGTGCTCCTGCCGTGGGACTAGCTTCTAGTAGGAATGTCAAGTTCACTAACCGTTCTGAATACCCACCCGTAGCAACCCACATTTTCTTCCCAGAAGATCTGGATTCTTTTCTTTGTATCTGGTGTCCTGAAACTTCATCAAGCTTCTCGTGCTTTGTGTTAGGGACTTGGTGGGACTTTCAGTGTGGAAACTCATGACCTTCAATTCTAGGAAGTTTTCTTTCTTTTTTTTTTTTTTTTTGATAAATTATCCCCGTCTTTTTTCTGTTCTCTCCCTGTAGGATGCCCGTCAGGATTTTGGGACCTAGGGGCTGATCAGATACCTTTTCTGTCCTGCTCTTCCCCTCTCTGTCTTTGGACCAACTTTCTGGGGCACTGCCTCAATGTCACCCTTCAGTTCTTCCCACTTAGTTTTTATGGTGGCCAGCACACTTTTCAATCTCTGTGAACATTTCTCTAATTCACCGAATGCTCCTTTTCTAGAAAAACAGCGTCTTACGCTCGTTTTCACACATACAGTATTTTCTCTAATCTCGTGATGGCCATTCATTTTAAGAATTTTTCATCTGTCCCCTGCTTTCATTCTGTTCCCTTTGAGTTTCTTTTGGTCCCCCCATCTCCTGTTCCCTTTGATCTGGTCCCCCCATCTTCTCTACCTGAGGGCGTCTTAAAGAAGGCACCAAACAGCTCTGTGGCTAGAGCTCGCAGTGAGGCAAAGAGGGGCCAGAGGCGTTAATTTCCTAGCCGAGGGGCTAGTTTCCCAGAGAGGAGAAGAGATACAGCCGCCACAGTTTGGAATGCTAACTGCAGGGAACAGGCTAGCGGTCTCATGACTTGGTCCGGAGATTTTCGTTCAATGCTCACTTTCTCTATAAGACCCCTCCTTTCCTTGAATCGTGCTCGTTCCCTGAGTCCACAAGGCCTTCGGTTCATGTTCTCTACAAAATAAACCTTCTGCCTCCTGCCTGGGACAGAGGGAATAGAAAGGTCTCAGTGCTCCTGGCGCAGTCTTTTGGCCTCACCTCCTGTTTCCTGTCGGCCCCACGCCCTTGACTTCAGTGGCGCCCTCTGTGCCTCCGGCGCCAGACCTCTGCAGGCAGAAACCAGCGCCTTCCCTGGGGACACACAGCTCCCAGCTTCCTCTGGTGAGCCGAGCCAGGTGCCGCCCGGCCATCTGTGCTCCAGCTTCCCCATTTTTCTGAGCATCACATCTGCTACTGTGTCCTTGCCCATCCTGTCCTTGTGCGGTTTGGCCTTTTAAGACCCCCTCTCTGATGTTTTAATGGCATTCCAGGAAAAAGTGGGGGTACCTGTGTGATTTGCTGTGTGTGCGCATATTTTCATGAATTCACAGTATTTCCTGAATTTTTACAGGTATGTATTATAATATAAAACTTATTCTTGTTAGTGCTTCTGTTCATACTAACATGGATTTCTATTACTTAGCTCTTCTGAAATGGAAAGGTAGAGGTTATGTGAATGTACACATTTGTAAAAACTCTCCAAATTACCCCCTTAAAATGGGTACATTTTAGTGCATGGAAATTGCATGCCAACAAAACCTATGAAAAATGGGAAAAATGATAAATACAAAACTCAGGATGACGGTTCCATCAGGGGTGGGGCGAAAGCAGGGGACACAAGGCAGTTATCAGAAAACTGACAATAACTTGGTCCTTACCTGGGTGTTAGTTAGGTTCAGAGGCCTTCTGTTTGTTATCATTTGTCATGCATGTAACACATTACTTTTACATGTAACATATTCCTTAAACACACATAAAAATATGAATTCATAAGAATGCATGGGCTCCGGGTTCAGAAGACCAGGGTTTGGCTTTGAGATCTAATTAGTTCTGTTCCTGCATAAGTCACTTAGTTTCCATGAGTTCCTTCAGATGACCCAGCCTGGCTTACACTGCTTGTTAAGAGGGACAGACAAGATATCAGATAGTATGTGAACTACTTAAAGACTTTCCTAATGAGAGATTTGTGTGCAGAGAACATATACCAAATGCTGGTACTGGAAGGCAGTGATAACCCGAGGCGGAGTTGGAGCGATGAGGGCAGTGAGAGTATTCTGAGCCCTTACTTTGGGCCTGGTATTATTCTAAACTCTTAACATGAAATTATTAACACAATCCTCACAAGCACCCAAGGATTAAGTACAACGAATTCTGGAGCTGTGGGAATGGAGGCTCAGAGAAGTTAGGTAACTTGCCTAAGATCACACAGCTTTAAGGTGGAGGCTGAATTCAAACCAGGTAAGTTTGGCTCCAGAAACCAGCTTTAACCACCATACACAAAACACAACGTTCCAGATTAGGGAAGAGGCTTGAGATCAGGGAGTGTAGAGAGACAGAGAAGGGAAAGGAAAATCTAGATTGTACTTATTATAAGTCTTACATTATTGGAAATGGGGAAACATAAAGCAAAACAGGAACGATGTATTTGATTCAAATCACTTCAAGTAATATTTCCGTATTTCTTCTTGTTATATCCTTATGTTTCTATGTATCTATTCACAGAATAACCAACCTGAGGAGACTAAGTCTGGGAGAGTGGACATTTTTCTTTAAAAGATACTGTTTTATCAGACTTGGCAAGATTTCTTGCCCCAGGATTTAGTTCACCCTCTCCCCGTGAGATGATTATTAGTGAGAAGCACGCTGCATTTGAATCAGAAATCAGAAGACCCAGGTTCTAGCTGTGAATCAAAGGGTCAAGCCAGTGAGGGACATGAGGTCTCTCAGTTTTCCCGTCTGAAACACCTTTCATGGCAGAGACCAAGCTCCCTCCCGCCAGTGCCAAGCTGGGGCTGGGCAAGCAGCCGTACTAAGCGTCAAGTTTAATTAATCAGCCTGTTAGAGCACGATTCCCGACGTGCACAACACGGAGGCACATCCACGCCCACACCAGGTGGCCATTTTGTGGCTTTTTCTCCCCTTAAGATTTCTGCGAAGCTCATTTTACTCTGATTTCCAGTGTGAAAACGACGGAAACAGAGGGGCCAGGAGGAAGGGGTAGGGCTGACCTAAAGCAAAGTCCTAAATTTGCCTCAAGAGAATAAGGGAGATGAAGGAAAATTTAGGGAGTCGGGGGAAAGGACTTTATAAAGAGAAAAAGGAGAATTAAATTGCAGGCATCACCATCATTTTCTCTCTCGGGCAACTCAGGCACAATGCCCGAAGGCTGCTTTGTTTAATACCAGGGCTCAGGAATATAAATCCCGGGAATACAAATTAGTAGTAAAATCAAACATCAGGAAAAATAGACACCCTACCATGTAATAATTTATCTTTATCTTCTAAAGTGTTTGCAATGAACACACTAATGTAAAAATAGTCTCTAAACATCTTTAACTTTTTGACATAAGACACGAAGTGGTGCAAGATACAACATAAATGCTTTAAAATATATACGTGAATGTTAGCCAACGTAACAGGGAAGAGAAGCCAATGCTACGGATAAATTATTAAGAGACAGAGCTTTTAAATAGTTACATGTCCGGAACAAATTTCTGGTCAAGTCTATGTAATGAATGTTGGTTTTTTAACAGGACACGATGTGTAAATACACTAAAACCAATTCTATTTCAGGGCGTGTTTTATAGTCTTGTCATGCTGTGTGAGATATATCCAACCCCTGCTGAAAACATGGAAATAACATTAGGTTCTCCTAAGAATTTAGAGGTAGTAATTTCTCCTATTAGTGATCGAACCAGAGTTATATAATACTTTCAAAACATCTCCCTTTGCTATTTGTCTGGAAAAGGTATGTGCAAAAAAAGAGAAGTAAGTACAGCATTTCGGATGTAGCAGCAATTCAGACGTAACATGGGTAAAATACCAGGAGAGGCAGGCGTCTGTAACGTCCGAACGTACCTGGCTCTTTGGCTGGTGCCCCGCTTTCCTTCGGATCTTTAGATNAAATAGTCTCTAAACATCTTTAACTTTTGACGTAAGACACGAAGTGGTGCAAGATACAACATAAATGCTTTAAAATATATACGTGAATGTTAGCCAACGTAACAGGGAAGAGAAGCCAATGCTACGGATAAATTGTTAAGAGACAGAGCTTTTAAATAGTTACATGTCCGGAACAAATTTCTGGTCAAGTCTATGTAGTGAATGTTGGTTTTTTAACAGGACACGATGTGTAAATACACTAAAACCAATTCTATTTCAGGGCGTGTTTTATAGTCTTGTCATGCTGTGTGAGATATATCCAACCCCTGCTGAAAACATGGAAATAACATTAGGTTCTCCTAAGAATTTAGAGGTAGTAATTTCTCCTATTAGCGATCGAACCAGAGTTACATAATACTTTCAAAACATCTCCCTTTGCTATTTGTCTGGAAAAGGTATGTGCAAAAAAAGAGAAGTAAGTACAGCATTTCGGATGTAGCAGCAATTCAGACGTAACATGGGTAAAATACCAGGAGAGGCAGGCGTCTGTAACGTCCGAACGTACCTGGCTCTTTGGCTGGTGCCCCGCTTTCCTTCGGATCTTTAGATGCAGTTACCGGTGGCACGCATTTCCTTCCCAGGGACTGTTCTACAGTGGCTATCTACAAGTCAAATTTAAAAAAAAAACTTTTGGAGAACCTATCGCATTGAATTAGAAGGTGAAAACAATTTGAGACAGGTCTTTTTTCTAAACAAGTGCATACGACAGACATCTGGCTCTTAACATTTTTCCTGGAAATACTTTCAAAGAAACGATTCCTTACCTTATGTTTGGATGAAAGAGGACTGTTGGGAAAAAAGACAGAGAGAAGAATTAAAAAAAAAAACACACACAAAACGACAACAGTGATACGCTTCCAAACAAATGCCCCTGAAATGGCTGTAAAAAAACGACAGCTTCTCAGAATTCTAATCTTAGCACAGAACAGCTTCACCACTGAAACATTACCGCTGGTTCCCACAGTTCAAAGGGCAGCGACCTTGTGTGTCTGTCTCCTCAGAAAGCTAATTACCACGGACTGAACACTGCCGAATAAACCACACCTGCTGAGATCCAGAAAAATGTAACTTATTCTTTTTTGCTAATTATGTACATAAAAAGTATTTAACACACATGACTTTTTAAAATTTTAGTTTGTCACTATAGTCTAAAATAGATGAGAGTAGAAGATAGATTTATTGGCATTATCCATGGAATCAGATAAAAAAAGTTATTTCTAAATATTATATTTTAGGGAATACCGGATTTAACAGAGTGTATATATCCACCAAAAAGGCATGAATGAAAATGTTCACAGCTATTTTATTCATGATATTCAGAAACCAGAAATGATCCAAATGTCTATTAGGAATAAATTAATCGCTCCAGTAATATGATGAATACACTCAGGAATAGAAGAGAATAAATTGCCATCACATGTAACAACATGTACCACGGACACAACGAGGGGAAAAAGATGCTAAATACAAAAATCTGCCGTCTGTCATTATGCGCGTATGAAATCAGAGAATGGACACACGCTGCCACAGAACTCAGACGGGGTGACTTTGGGGCTTAGGCACCGCCTCGCATGGGCCTGAGGGCGCTTTCCGAGGGCTGGACTCCTCCGCATCTCGGTCGGAGTGGAGGCTGCAGACAGCTGCGTCCATGCCCACAGCCAACAGGACACTGTGCCGAGGACCGAGGACCACACGTTCCATCCCGACCTGGCCTGGCTTTATCATTGTTGTGCCCCTTGCCTCCCGAATTCTAAGTCTGCATATATGAGTTAAAAACAGATCTTTGTGCTTTATTATTGCTATGATTTAGTTTTAAAGCTCCAACTCTTTGATACAAATCAAGCCATTTAAAACGATCTGGTAAACGCAATTTTCCTTCTGCAGTATTTTGGTTAAATATCCTCCTGTATTTGTCATTATTAGACTACTCTTTAAAATGTGTTTTTCACTACATAATATACACACATTGGCAAATAACTATACTAAAAAGCCCTAATACACATTTTTCCACCTGAATCGCCTAATTTCTTAACCAGAAATCAACATTAGAGGTTATATTTAAAATTCTCTAATTAAAAGTTACTTTGAACCTATGTAGAGTTGACCTTTTACTGAGCACAGTGTAAGAGACAGATAAAAGCTGGGAAAAGAACCTAATCATTTCATTTTATCTGGTTTAATTTCTCCAGTGGAAAACATTAACAAAACAAATGAAGAAAGGGATCCTGTATTTCAAATACTCCATGCTACAATGGCTCTCCAATACTCTAATCCATGCTCACTCTAACCAAATTCTGAAATACTCACTCTTGATGTGTTGTGCAAAATTCAGCCAGCCGTTCAAAGTCATCACCGTTAAATCCCTTGTCTGAATTCCTTGCAGACATAAGTGTATGTGGTTGTGCAGTTTTCCATTTTGTTTCTAAATGTAAAATATTTGTTAGTCACTATTACGAATCATATTTAGGAGGGAAAACACAGTTAACTGGCCCCAACGATAAAGATGAGCAGGCAAACTTTTCTTCTCCAACAACCCCAAAGTTAGCACAATGAGAAACAGCCAAGTAATAACTTTTCAATGTCAGTAAATACTGCCTCAGAGACTAAGTTAACCAGGAGAGCATGCAAAGGATCAGAAGAAATGCAAAAAGGCGAAAGAGTTCTCTTCTTGGTATGGATAGGAAGAACAAAGTAACGAAGAGAGATTTTTCTCACAATAGACTTGTGTTACAAATGCTACTTTCTTTGCAACATTAACTTGACAACAGAAACAGTTACTTCCTGACTTACACATTCCAGCCAAATATGTTAACTTTTTAGATAGTAACTTGTTAGGTAGCTGATACATAATTCCAATTTCTGTGTTAGACGACACTCACCCCATTGTTCTTGAATAGCAGAGAGATTTGCAAGCAACTGCTCATGATACAGGCGTTCCAGCTGTATGAATTTCATCGCTTTTTCATCTGGATAGAAAGCTTCAGGAAAATAGAAATCCGGACCATTCACTTCAGTCCCATACTTGAAGGACGATATCCTATATAAATTGAGAAATCCGAAGCATTCTAAAGAATGAGAGGACTTGAAGTATTTTTAAATTTAGACAAACCTTACAGTTTCTTGGTTTTGAAGTAGGCACATTTTAATGTAGCTAATTATGCCATAGCTACTTGGGTTCCACTCTATAAGCAAACAGTAGAAATTCAAAGGATACTTTAATGCTCCAGGAATGCCTGCTTGCTAATGTAGGCCCGGCAGTTAATGAAATGTAATTTAAGTGGAAATGGGACCCATCTGGAATCCTGAAATCTGTTTCCATAAATTACTTTCTGTCAACCAACTGTTACCCTCTTGCCAACCTGTTTCTGATGTCACCTCACCTCGATCCTTGACTGATTTCTCACGGAATGTTTTTCTCCCACAAAACCAAAGGGTCACATGCCCAGACGAGGACAGTGCCAAATATTATACGGACCTTTTGTAAAACATCAATGAACTTGCCACAATAATTTTCACAATTACGTGATTCCACCTTTTTGTAGACAATCTTATAACCTTCTGCCATCTCCATCTGCATTACATAATTAGCATTAGATGAGGTCATGACAAATCGCCCAACTGTCTGCCTTCCTTTGGGCCATGTTCTAAATGTTGACCCAGAAAGAAGGAAGAGAAAAACTCGCTGTTTAGTTTTCTGCCCTTCGCAAGATCACTGAGAGGTTCAGTTCTCTCTCTAATTTGTAGACTTAAAGGTACGCCAGGGATCACAAAATAGGCCAGGAAGAAGCAGGGACCATTAATCCCAATGACCTCTGCCCATAACTTAAAGTATACCAATGTTTCTCCCTTGACTGAACATAAAAGTGATCTGACAAATTTGCTCAAATACAGATTCATGGGTCTGATCTCCAGAAATTCTGATTCTAAGGCCCATGAATTTTCATTTCTAAGAAGCTCCCAGAGGTAATGATGCTGGTCGGCACTGGGCTACATCGGACTCTTTAGCTGGCAGGGGGCGGGGGCGGGGGGGGGGGAGGGGGGAGGCGGGCATTCTACCATCATTTCCACCAGAAGTGGGCTTTCTACAAACTTAGTAATAAACTGAGGACGTCGCTGGCTTGCTCGATGGAGGTCAGGGTGATAACTACCTGTCACTCTGCTCCAAGCTGTGGGGGAAGCCAACAAGGTCAGGAGGGGGGAAAAAAGTCACCCAAATGGGGAAAAACAGAGGTTGATGGTACATTCTTTCTAGAGAGTATATATATCGGGCCATCCTCCAAACACATGAGTCATATTTAATACACTGAAAAGAGGAGGGAAGCATCTTTCCTACACGAAAGCTAACACACGGCCTCCCTTGACATTGATTCTGTGTATCGGGAATGACAGAGGCCATCTCCCCTTTGCCGGCTGATGGAAGACGGTCGGGAGCCGCACCAGGCGCGGTGTGCCGACAGGCTCCACCTCGAGAGTGTGAGCAGACTCGTACCTCCGCTCAGTTCACAAGGAGGAAAACCCAAATGGATTTTAACTACGGTTTTCAGCAATGTGCTCCCCCACTCCTGCAACACACAAATATCTAGATTCTGGTCAAGTTAGGACTCATTTACTGACAGCCAAACTTGGTTAGTACTAGAGGATTTTCTGGAGCGACAGAAATTCCCTGCATCTCTTTCTGCACTGATCACCCACTGAAAATGACAGATCTACACATTTTATTGTATGTGAATCTCAACGGAAAAAAATGGCCCATTTTCTAAGGGTTCTGTGAATTTCTTCCTATAATTAAGAAAAAGGATACAGTCCTCCTCCTGGAAATAGGACTCAGCCATCTGTTAAAAATAAATAAGAAACAATGATTTAAATTAATATTTGGATGAAAAGTCAAGTTGGGGAGAAATCAAGGCCTGGAAACCCAGCAAGTCTTTAATAGCAAACAAAGAAAAACTTGAACTGCATTTTCCAGTTCACAAGAAATCTGACTGTAGGCACAGGACACGTTGCGGAAGCCACCGTGGTCAAGCCAGGCAGACAGACACTCTATGGTCTCCGTGCCGCCTCATTCCAAGTCAAAGCAAGCTCTGCTGACTCATCAGAGTTTACAAGTCAGAACTCTAAAGAATGAGGAAAATACTACAGAGGCTTATAAAGAGACACCACGAGTCTGAGAATGACCTTGTTTATTGCCAATTAAAAAGCTGATACGTGTCACATCACATGAGACCTTGAAACGCCACCCATTTCATTCCTCTTTCACCAACCACCTCGCGGGACACTGACTTTTGGTTCTGTTTTGCTGTCACAGAGGAGGCCGGGCCACCTGCTAAGGGCTGAGCCACGATGTCTGGAGTCTGGGCAACGTGCTGCATCTAGAGCAAAGGGCACTGGACGGAGGGTCCAGAGGGGCAGGGTCTGGTCCGTGTTCAGGCTGATCCGTTACAAGATTCATTCTAAGGCACCTTTCAATGGAGAAACTCTTTGATTCCCAAAACTTGGAGATTGTTTATTTAGAACTTTACTTATAAACAGAACTTTTTATGAAACAGAAAATATTTTCTGAGAAATATTCCCGCACAAACTGTTACCACAGTGAGAGTATTTCATGTAAGTACTTTACATTTTTAAAAGTTTCCACTGACTCATACTCAATCTGTAGTAAAAAAAAGGTGCCCCCTTCCAGATCCGTATCTCCGTTTTCCAGGTAGCTGCCAATGCAAAGAACAATAAGCTATTTGTCAAACCTATAAACTAGGAATGAGAGGAATGGCTTTTTCCAAATTCCACAGTGGAAACAGCATACTTTTAAAGGAAAATATATGCCTAACTTGCTTGAAGTGTATTCTACAGATGTAACACTTTTCCATGAGCAATGTCAATGTCACCGTTCTGGAAATGTTTAGTTTAGTCTAAAGTTTGAATCCATATTTTCTACTCTGAGGACTTCAGCAAGGATCCACCGCTTTTCAAGATTCTGCTTGTGTTTTATCAGATTCGTCTGATCTGCTCTAGGTAGGACCGATTTCCCTCTCCTTCTTGGTACATAGCTGCCATCCGAGAATCTCTGTTCGCCTGGAGATTCCCTTCACCTCTCTCCTGGGCAGCATCCCCAGCTGCCTCTATCTCGCATCTCCCTATTCCTCGGCTGACTCCCTTGTTTGGGTGGAGCACATCCCGCAGGAGCTTCCTCAGAAAGTGTAGAAAGGAGGGACCAAAGGCCCTGAAGTAGGAACACCTTTGGTCTATCTGAGGAAGTGCTGGGAGGCCAGTGCACCTGGAAGGGAGTGGCTCGGAAGGGGAGTTCAAGGGACGAAGGTCTAAGAGGTAACAGCCAGATCACGGAGGGGTCTTGCAGGCCATGACCAGGATTCCGGCTTCTACTGTGAATGAGAAGGGAAGCCACTGCAGGGCTGTGAGCAGAGGAGTAGTGTGACCTGACCGGCATTACGCCTGCGTCCCAGTGGCTGCTGAATGGATCCAGACTTGCTGAATGGATCTGGACATGGGGGAAGAGTGTTTCCACGGGAAATACGTGGGGACAGAGGGCAAAAATTTGGCAAAAGGTCAACAACCGGTGAGTCCAGGTGAAAGGCGCAGTGTGGGGTGCCCGGAACCACTGAAATAAAAGAAGTGTCACTTCCCCTCTCCCTGATCTGTGTCTCTCTGGGGGGGGGTAGCAGGAGTTCTGTATTCTCAGGCTGAAGAGGGCAGCCATCAGCTGGCTTCCGTTGCCCCGATGTCTCAGTTGACCGCAAGCTTCAGTGTCTTTGTTAACCCCCGGCCTCCATTCGAACTAGCAATCTTTGAATTAGTGACAGTGAGAATATAGTTATGATGCTTGGTATTTACCTGAATTTGCTGCGTACCCAGCACTACATTAAATGATTCTGCACGCATTATCTCATTTACTTATCTACAGCTTTCCAGAAAAAACTGAAAGCCCCTTAGCTTGTCAGTGGTAGAAGCACAGCCCATACTTAAAAAAAAATTCAGTGTATTGGGCTGTTATTGTTTAATGGGGTCGTATAGGTTTTAAGTGTATATTTCTATGACACACGATCTGTATGGTACACTGTGTGCTCGCTACCCAAAGTCAAATCATCTTCCATCACCATCTATTTGGCCCCCTTTATTCTCCATCCCCTGCCCTCTGAGATATAAAACGGAAGCCCATACTTTTATTTTATTTTTTGTTATCATTTTTTACAATATTTTAATCGGACTTTCTCCATTCCTATTCGTGCCCCCATACCCACTTCCACCTGGGCTTATTTGCTAAATAAAAGAAGTTAGTGACTGAGGTACAGATCCACTATCCACGGGTGGTGGCCTCTAGCCAGTCATTCAAATTTCCCAGCACCCCCTTCCCCAGGGCCACCTGTTCCTGGGCTCACTCATGACACGTGGGGTAGACTCGATCGCACAGGACTGGATTTTAGGTCATCACTAACTCCGGTGCCGGGAGTTTAGCGTGGCGGAAAGTGAAGGGTTTAACGTAGTACCTGATGAAGGCAGAGGGGGAGTGCCCTGGCGTCCAGCTGCTCAACTTCCCCTCGTATGAGTGAGAACAGAGACTGCAGAGCCAGCTTTGGGGCTTCCGGTGGGTCGCTGGCGTTTACTGCAGCAGACTCTTCGTCACCAAGAGCGCAGGTGACTGCACCCAGCACATTTCCTTGCATGAAAGGTGTGGCGTCTCCTGAAGCGAGTCCTTAAAGAAGTAAATACAATGCCTGTTAGGATAGATTTCCATCATGGTGGAACACCTCAAAATACTATGTCTGTTCACAATAAAAGTTACAAATAAAACCAATTCTATGGAAAAGCCCCAGAAGCCACAGTTAATGCCCTGATTGAGACTGTGCTGACATTCGATTGCTTCTGTCAGCACACACATAGACCAACTTTTGCAGGATTATAGTTAAAAGTATTAATAAGATGAGACCGAAATAGAAGCAGGCAGGTTAAGACCCAAACAAAAACTTGAGTCTCCCAAAGGAAAATATGGATTAGCTATCATTTGAAGTCCGAGCTTGCCCCAGATGAAACAGAACCGAACAGGAAGACAAAGGCGTTTATCCCACCAAACTGCTGGCTGCCGAGGTGAACTTGCCCTCTGCAGACTCTGTTAACGTCAGAACTACTTTTTGGTCCCAGAAGAGCGGACACACCAGAGCTAATGGCCACAGAAACATATCTCCTAATAAGAAGTTCAGTAATACAGACTTCTAAAAAGAACAAAAAAAAATCACTAGTAAATAAATGCTTGGCCCACAGCTCCTGAAATGATGCACAAGATTATAAAAAAATTAGCCATTATTCATTGTAACTTCCACCTCCACTGAAACCTCAGCACCAGTTCTAATGTTCATATTCGAATTGGCAGACTGTCAGGCTCCATACAGGCTCAGCAAGGCTCTTCCTCAGCCATTCGAGTGCGTTCGCCACGACTTTGTCCGGAGCCCCACTCCTACTGCCTTGTAAACAAACCCACAGCTCTGGCCAGACTGGTCAACACTTCATCATACACATACTGCGACGTGGATGGACCCTGAAGACATCCAGAGTGGAAAAGCCGGTCACAAAAGGACAAATATCTTACAACTTCACTTACGTGAAGTATCTAGAACAGGCAAATAAAATAGACGGGAGAACAGAGGTTTCCAGGGGCGAAGGGAAGAAAGATGCAGAGGCTGTGGCTACCTTCTTACAGTCTCCGTTTGGGGTGAGAGTTTTGGAAGGAGATAGTGGTGGTGGTTACACGGTGTGTAGTTGATGTCACTGAACTAACTGCACACCTAAGGTGGCAAATTTATGTACGTACTCTAAGAAAATAGAACTTCACGCCTGTGGTTTCACGTTACACAACTCTGAGCCACCCCACACCCGAGTTCCTTGCACCTTCTTACTCTTTCGTGCTGATGTGCATCTTGCCTATAACTCTGGGAGATGGGTCAGAAACACGTGTTAACACACAGTTTATGTAGTTCCTACATGGGCCACCATGTCCGCGGATTCTTAGGCTATAAAAGCAGGTAACCCCGTGGGCAGTGACACCTTTTGTTGTTTTTTGTTAAAAACCACAGCACTTGGAGTGATTCCCTCCCGTTCCACCACTTTGTAGAGCGTGCTCCCGGCTGTTTCTAATTCACATGGAAGGTACGATTCGTTACATATTAACATCACTGGGATTTAAACTTTGTCTATGCCAACCAGCACCGATGTTTTGGACCCTCCTAGGGGTGTCATTGTACATTTTACACCTTAACATGCTTTATTACATATTAGAAATATGCAAAGGATTTCCCTAAGCATGCAATTAATTCTGCTAATTTTTAAACTTCTTATCCAGGTCTACAGACAGCTGGAGTATTAGAGTTTCAAATGCAATTAATAATTGTTTTCCCTCCAGGTGCACACTAACGGCTTTGCTAATACTGAAATGGCTAAATTTTTACCATATTTCCTAGTTCATTCCAAGCACACTGGATTCATCAGCTATCATATAAATATTCCTTGATTCTCTGGGATGAATAAAATGATCAAATTTTATGTGCCTGTATATAAATTATCTGATCTTCTCACAAGCCTGAACATAGAAATATTTTCTATCTCTAACAAATAGAAAGGCATATATATTTAAGGCTACCTGTAAAGGTTCTGTGGTAGAAGCCAGATATGCAAAATGCAAATCTGCCTTGCAGATTCAGACTTACAGAATCACTAGTTATTATTTTGGATATCAGTTAACATGCCAGCAGGCAAGGCTAGTGGGCACTGAAGATATGGTGTTTTTTTTTTTTTTAAACGGAGCCCCACCAAAGCCAGTGATGTTTTTTTAAAAAAAATATTTTATTTATTTATTTTTAGAGAGAGGGGAAGGGAGGGAGAAAGAGAGGGAGAGAAACATCAGTGTGTGGTTGCTTCTCATGTGTCCCCTACTGGGGACCTGGCCTACAACCCGGGCATGTGCCCTGGCTGGGAATCGAACCAGCGACCCTTTGCTTCACAGGCCCGCGCTCAATCCACTGAGCTACACCAGACAGGGCTGAAGATATGCTTCTAGGAATACACTTCAGAGGAGAGAAGGGCAGAGGTGGGTAAATCTAAAAAGTGCATGTTACAAAGATCCCAGAAGAAAGACACTGACAGAGAGGTCAGATGGATTTAGTCACGTGACACAAATGTCTTAATTTTGCTGAATTGCCGCTCCTCACCATGCCAATTAAAAATCCGGTGACCCACACACAGGTGACAACCACCAATCTTCTGCCAGGCACTTTACAGAGTGCTTCCCATTCGGGAGGGCGCATTTTAAGGACAATGCTCCAAGATAGGGAGGGTGTGAACTCCCACAGAGAGGAAAGAGGCTCAGGGAAATGAGTTACTGCCTGTCTAGGGTCACAGAGGCAGGAACAGCTGGGCCACTACTCCAAACGTCTCTGTTCTTCTCACTCCCCAAGCCCGACTGCAGGATACGAATCCATTTCCAAGGTTTGTTCGTCTCCAGCCTGCGGACCGCCTTCGTCACCTCCCAGCGGCCACACTGAGAAGGACTCCAGTGGGACAAATCTGGGCACCGAATAGTGGCCAAGTCCGCCCGGAAGGGTCTTCCTTTTTCAGTTTCTGTCTGCTGCCTGTTTTTGGCTTCCTGCCATTGGCTGAACTGTTCCGACAAATGTTTAGATACCATGGTGACCGAGTGAGTAATTAAAGTGAGCTGTTTGCCGACCATCAGGCACTTAATCTGAACCTGTACCTCATGGCCTTGTAAAATTTATGCCCCAGCTGTTGCCAGGGGATGGGGTGGGGGAAAAGTGGGAGGTGGCCGCTGATGGGTTCAGGGCTTCTGTTTGGGGGGATGAACTGCTCTAGAACTAGATGGTTGTGTAACTTCGTGAATGTACTGAAACCACTGCATCGTACACGTTATAAAGGTGAATTTTATGGCATGCAAATGACATCTAAATTGAAAAGAAACTGTGGCTATCACCAGAAGAGTCAGATATTACCAAGTACTGGAGAAATGTGGAGAAATTATAACCTTCCTATATTGCTGGTGAGAATGTAAAATGGCGTAGCCACTTTTGAAAATAGTTTGACAGGTCCTTCAAAAAGTTAGTTACTTTACGATCCAGTAATTCTACTCCTATGCACACATCACCCCCTCAAAGGAAGACGTACGTCCCCACAAAAACTTGTACACAGATGTTCTAGGAGCACCATTCAC
The DNA here is from genome assembly GCF_014824575.4 of Sturnira hondurensis. Taxonomy (NCBI): domain Eukaryota; kingdom Metazoa; phylum Chordata; class Mammalia; order Chiroptera; family Phyllostomidae; genus Sturnira; species Sturnira hondurensis. The sequence goes on along the minus strand of NW_028091156.1, from coordinate 2,132,271 downwards.
AACAGCCAAAAAGGAGAACTGGCTCAAATACCCAGCACCGGACAATTGCATACATGAAATGTGATACGTTCCTACAGTGGAGCATTCGACCACAGAAAGAATACAGTGCTGATACATGCTACAACACGGGCAAAGCTTGAAAGCGCTATGCTAAGTGAAAGAAGCCCGTCATTAAAGATCATATACTATAAGGTTCCGTGTACATGAAACGTGCAGCGCAGGCGAGTCCACAGAGGAAGGAAGTAGATCAGTGGCGGCCCAGAGCTGGGACGACTGTGGGGGATGAAGAGGGGCAGCGAACAGGCGCGGGCTGCTGTGCGCGGTGATGCAAGCGCCCATAAGCGGACTGTGGACAGCTCTTTGCTAAAAGCCGCTGAATTGCACACTCGAGTGGGTGAGTTCTATGGCATGAGACTTATGTCTCAATAAAACTATTAGAACTGATAGGCTCATTTTCATTAATTTTCGAGATATTACTTACCTAAATCTATGTCAGTGAAAACTAGATGTGACGTAGCATTACATGAACGTTCAATTCTCTTAAGGAGAAAAAGCTCATAATGTAATGACAACTGGACTTACGGGAGGCCAAGTTCAAGGTTTTAGCAGGTTTATAGAAATGTTGTCTTATACATAATGACACGTCTTCTAATAAATACTATTACTGTTCTACTTTTTCTTACAATACTAGCTTTGGGATGCTGAAAAAGTACTATAAATTATAAACTAGGTAAGGGAGCATAAGAGTGAATGAATTTACCTTAATATACGTTTTTAAAAATGCATTGAGAGAACACTTACCTGCCACAAACATTTCTGGTTTGGGATTGAGTGTCCTGTTTTATATATCATTTAGTATTTTAGAAACTATTCTGTCACTAAAAAAATACATATTGCCCTGGCCGGTGTAGCTCAGTGGATTGAGCGCGGGCCTGCGAACCACACGATTGCGGTTCGATTCCCAGTCAGGGCACATGCCTTGGTTGCAGGCTAGTTCCCAGCAGGGGACTCACAAGAGGCAACCATACATTGATATTTCTCTCCTTCCCTCCCCCTCTAAAAATAAATAAATTAATTAAAAAAATACGTATGTGCAAAATTTTGAAACTGCACTTACTTAGGATTTTAAAATCTCCCAGTCAGAGGGAACGTTGGGGGGAATAATGGGGGGAAAGGGGGTAGAGTTTTCAGAAACAACTATAAAGGACACATGGACAAAACCAAGGTGGGGTGGAACCAGGGGAGGGAGGTGGGGATGGCTGGGGTGTTCGGGGAGTGGTGGGGGGTACGTGCAGACAGCTGTACTTGAACAACAATAAGATAATTTAAAAAACCTCACAGTACAGAGAAGAGTAAATGCGCCCATGTCAAGCACAAACTGCCTGCTTTGCTGGTTTAGACACAGAGCGGGCTGTGGAGAAACACGGTGGGAGACCCCTTCAGGGGCTTTTGTAGGACTCCAGCCGAAGATCATGAAGCCAAACCCAGGCAGTGGGGAATGAAGGGGACGGGCCAGTCAGAGGGAGCGCAGGGAGGCGCGATCACTTAGGGCTGGTGACCGGTGTGTGTGCTGGTGAGGGACAGGCTTCAGGGCCTCTCAGGATAAACCGAGGAAAGCTTGCAGGCAATCCTGAGGCTTCCCATGCTGGGTCCCTTTCAGGCCACAAGGGGGTAATTCCAGCCTCAGAAAAAAAATCCTTTCATTCAGTTTACAATTCTTTTGCCCACCCTGACTTCTTTCAATTTAATGAAACTTATGGTGCAAATAAAAATGTATCCGTGACACGTAAACAACTCTACAGATATGCTAGAGGGGATCACCAAACTCTAACTCTGTGCAGACGGTGCCATTTCTGTCCAGAAATCTAAGAAATTCACCGCTCAGATACAGACTCATGCAGACGGACATCGTCACACAGATGAGGAAACTGAAGCACAGAATCATTAGGTCTCTCCATCAAGTGGCCGAGAACCAGAAGTAAGATTTAAACCTAGGTTCCACAACTCCTAATTCAGTTTCTTACCCCCACAAGATACATAAAATAACTTTAACAAATAATCTGTATAGAGACTATACCTAAGTTTTAGAAACCATATTAATGAAATGCATTAGGGGAGGGTAATTCTACATATACCTGCTCACTGACAGCAAGTCTGAATAATTTTGAAACATACAGTCACACCTTGGGAACAGGAATAAGGTCATGGAGGGGAGGAACAACACAAGGAGTCGTAATCTGGACGCTACCACTGACCCTTACATATATATAACTAGATCTTGATCCTAAAAACATCACGTGATCAGGTCAGAGAGGCACAAATTGCCCTTGAACTATACAGAATAAATCAATATATATACAAATAGTACTGTATATACCATCTGCTAATTCAGACCTTTCAGAAAAATGCTTTCATGTCTCTTGCCAAAATTATTTTAATTTGCTTTTCAGCCTACTAAGGGAAATCAAAGACAAAGGGATTAAAAGTCAAATTATGAGTTACATGAAGAAGTTATCAAGTTGCTTTTAGGATAAATAAGGATCAATTTGTAGAAACTGGAAAATATCACTTTTTACTCCAAATAAAAAATACAAATAAAATCAAGATATGGACGGAACGACTGTATCTTTATTCAGCCAAAACAGCAGAAGCGAGGAGAAGAGCGGAGACCATGCCTCGCTCTCGGGAGCCTGATGTCTGTGTGAAGCGGTGCTCTCCTAAGGAGGCCCAGGTAGGATGCGCTGAACGCTCTGTCCCGTGTTTCCGATCAAAAAGGACCAGAGGCTGCCTTTTCCCAGGGCTGCCCTGCCGTTCAGGCGAAACTGTCCACAGACGAAAACTCCAACTGCCAAACCACATACCCAATAACAAATACTCTGGATTACTCTGTAACCCAAGTGATTATAGATAATTAAAGCCTGGCATCTTATTCACCCTTACATGTCAATGTCCATTATTCACCTATCGGGTGCGACGCAAAGATTCTACAAGCAGGCTGAGTAAGACTGTGCCAGCACCCTAGACTCACAGGTTAAAGATCAAAGTCACAGTGATGACAGGTACAAAGAATGTCAATAGATGATGATGGTGCCCCCGTACAGTGGAACGCTACGGAGACACGTCACATGCAAGGCACATCACCCAGTTGGATCTGCAATAAGCTCTGGACCAAGAGAAGAAAGTAAGATGGAGTACAGAATCCACAGTATGGGATGGGAGGAAGATTTATTTTTAAGCAACAGCATAAATAGTAATTTAAAAAAAAATACCTGGGGGGATCTTCTTAGCAGTGCCTCCTTGGCTTCTTGAACTTCTCTTTCTAGGTATTTTTTCGTCCTTTCCCAACCAGTCCTGCCCATCTCTGGGGCCCTCCTGAGGCGTGTTCTCCGAGTTCTCACTTGTAGCCACCTCACAGCTTGGGGCACAGCTGTCGTTGTTGTTGAGACTGTCCTGCTCGGTCACTTCGGGTCTGCCCATTGTGCTGCCTCCACTGGTCAGACATTCATGCCCGTCCCTGCCAAGCTGGTTTTCATTTTCGTCTGATGCAGAAGGCAAGCGTGTCACTGAACTTTCCGCACTGTCCCCAGGGTGACAGCCATCCTGTGGTTCTACCTGAAGGTTATATGCAGGCGTCTCACAGTCATCCATTGGGGCATCTTCTGTTGAATCATTTACGTTTCATTGAAGTCCTTCCATGTCTACAATGACAAAAAGAGAAACGTGACATCACTCTCCAAATTCGGGATGCTCAGGGAGCTTTCACTGCCCCCTTCTCTCGGGTTGTTGGACGGTCAGCACGGAAGCTCACTCCTGCGGCCTCTTCCCCGCCTTGCACGCCCATCCCATCTACCCTCACCTAGTTCTCCTTTGAACCCCACGGTTTTCAACTCTGGCTGCATGTTTCCTACCTGTGGAGCTTGTCTAATTCTATACTAAATCGATTCAATCAGAATCCTGGTGGACCAAACCCAGACAGTACTCATTTTTTTAAGTTCTCTAGGCAATTTTCACAGGCAAAAGGTGGGGACCACTGCCTCCATGAAAGAGATTACTGCGTAAAGGAGGTAATTTCAACCTAAAAGCAATCACTCACGTCAGACCTGGACCCTTAACCAGACACATGAAACTTAGTGGTGTAAGTCCTTATGCGGCCAAACACCAGAAGTATTTGCAAATGGAAACATTTAAATATATGTTCAAGGGCCCGTGGAACTTCAGGTAGCACATGTTTATACTATATTCTCATTGCCTCTTTTACTTCCTGAAAATAAGCCCTGGAAAAGCACTTTAGAATTCTCAGCACATTTCTTTTATACACTAAAAAAAAAAGAGGGCCATGATTAGTTTTAGGCTATCTAGTTGAAACTTGAAAAACTCTCAATCTGTTGCAGGGATCCTGCTAACATTTTACAGATCTACAAGATAGACTACATGCCCTTTATCGGTCATATTTTGTCCCCTCTGTTCAAAAAGCACATTGCATTTTAAGGGAAATGATGTTGGCCAGATTTAGATTTATTTTTATGCTTGCCAAGCATTGTTTGGGGTTTGAATCAAATATATTCCAGTAATTCTTGAAAAACCTAAATAATAGAACTTTAAAAATTCTTCTAATTAATAAACAGAAATGCTTACTCTCTAGACATGTAAAGTATAATTCTTTAAAAACAGGAAGAGGAAGTATAAAATATATCATCAACTCCACACAAATTGTATCATGTGCTTCCAACGTGTTTTGCAACTAGAATACTTTTATTTGATTCAGAGACATAAAAGTAGTGCTTGGCAAACATAAAAGTATCTACTAAATCTGGCTGGTATCATCTTCCTTAAAATATATCTACGTATCTCTACCAACAACTATGTAATATGAAAAGTACAATGATTTAGCTTGGCTGGAATAACTCAGTGTAGACCGAAAAGAAATTCTGAATAGGGTATAATTTTTAATTTAAAAATAGTTACTACTTTTAATGAGGTCTTCAACATCACTACCATGAGGAATCTTTTTTAAAAATATTTTATTTATTTATTTATCTTTAGAGGCAAAGAAGAGAGGAGAGAAACATCCATGTATGGTTGCCTTTCATGTGTCCTCTGCTGGGAACTGGCCTGCAGGGAACCGGCCTGCAACCCAGGCATGTGCCCTGACGGGGAATTGAACCGTGATCCTCTGGTTGGCAGGCATCTGCTCAACCCACTGAGCTACACCAGCCAGGGCAGGAATCTTAAACTCAGATACTTTTAAAGTGTATGTGGCGAAAACAGTGGAGACAACTCAAAAGCCCATGAACGAACAGGGAAACAAAATGTGGAATGTGCGTGCAGTGAAACATTATTCCGCCACAAGAAGGAATGAAGTTCTGATAAACGCCACAACATGGGCAGACTCTGAAAACGTCATGCTAAGTGAAACGGGCCAAGACACAAAAGGAAAAACGTTGTGTGATTTCACATGCATGAAATACCTAGAACAGGCAGATTCTTGGAGACAGAAGATGGGTTAGAAGTTACCAGTAGTTGAGGGCAGGGGCAAGCGGGAGTCACTGCTTAATGGGGACAGAGTTTTGCCGTAGGGCGACGAGACAGACCTGGAAACAGTGGTGACAGCTGCATGACAGTGTGACTGTAATTCATGCCACTGAACTGCACACTTAGTAACTATTTAAAAATGGCATATTTTGTTATATATTTTTTGTTAATTTTTCCCTTTCCTTTCTCTGTTATATATATTTTGTCACAATAAAAATAGTAAAAAGGAATTTATATGGCCATGTAGGACCAACGTCAGTCCCTAAAACAGGTACCAGCCTCAGTTACTTTCTAATTTAAATAATGAAGGCATATTCTGACTCATTTGCCGCTGAAAAGTATAAAGGTTGACTTTTACCTCAAAAGAGACAGCGAGGTCACACGCCAAGGGGGACACTGGGATGGAGAAAGCAGTCTAGAGAGCCCCAAACTGTACCCATCCCGTCACTGGAGTCACTTTCCTTCACCAGAAACTGCGCCAGGTCCTCTGGCGCCTTATTTCTAATCCTCCCAACAGGCCCACATAAGAATCACTCATTCCGTGTTTTAGATGGAGGCTCTGCGGCTCGGAGAGGCAAAACCCGCTCGTTCAGGATCACCTCCCTGGAAAGCGGAACTGGATCTGAAACCAGGTCGTCCTGTGCTGGGTCCCGTGCAGCGCAGCACAGGGGCTGAGGGCAGGCGGGGGCTCTGGGGCTCCCACTCTGCCTCCCCCAGGGAACAGGGGCGTGTGGCCTCAGGAAGTTTCCTAGCATCTCCGAGCTCTCCTGTTCTGCTTTGTAAACCTGGAGAATTTTAGTACCTACCCCGAAGAGTCATTTTTGAGGCTTAGCCAACACGGGCAGAAAGCACTTTGCACGGTGCTTCACCACGGCAGATGCCCAATGAAAGCCAGCCACTGTCACTTCCGAAATAATCCCTGGGTTGGCGTGAAAGACTGGTAGGTTTACTCCAGCAGGTCCATTGCCTTGCAGTAGGTTCTGGAACAGCAGGTTCCCAAACCTCCCAGGAATGGTAGTTCTGGAGAGCTTGTTCAGAGGTTCTAGCTGGGGAGTGCAGGTACCGGTATACCCTTGACCCAGGGCCAGTGCTCTCCTCTAGTTGAAAAGGTTGTCCTCTTCAACTGAGCGCACAGCTTTGGGAGGGACGCACGTGGATGGGTGTGGGAGGAAGGGGACACCTGCCCAGCCGGCCAGATCAGCCGAAGCAACCCTGGCCATCGATGGGGTGATGCACGTCACACCCAGACTGCCCTCACACCCAGGAATGATTAGTTCTCGATGATAACCAGCACCATTTGAGAATGCTGCGAAGTGTTAATTTATGATGGGGATACCTGCGTTACTTTCTGGAATGCTTAAGCGTCTGTTCTGCACGCCCTATTTCAGACAACTCAGATAGCCAGACATGAGTGATTAAGGTCCCTGGGTAAGGGCACAATTACAGGTCATATCCGCAGCTTTGCTGAGTGTCATGTGCTGGGCCCTGAGTAAAACTCTTCAGACCAATACCTGCATTCAATGCTCACCATTACTTAGCAGAGAGATAACTGTAGTCCCATCATACTCACGAGGAGACCAAGTACCACATCTTGGCAAGAGCCACAGAGCTGGCGAGTCTGGAGACAGAATTTGAATGAGTGAGGATCCTGAGACGGTACTCTTGCTCATTGTGCCCTAGCAACAGCCGGGAGAAAGTAAGTGAAAGGAGGTTTCCCTCCCACGAGGTATGTACGCCAACGAAGAATCTCCGCCATGCCGCAGGGGACCCATCTCCGGTGACCACGGAGTTCAAGTTCCTGGAAGTTCTCTCTCTCCCTGGCAAGTACGGGATCCACACATTACACCATTTCCTATATAGCCCATCTTCTGCTGAGAACTATTAAAAAAACACTAATTACTACTTGAGTTAAGTAGCTATGACCAGCGAAGCAGGTGCTTCTCCCTTTGGGCTTCAAGACACTTTGCCTCTTATTTTGTGTCATGACACAGTTAATTCAAGTCTCAAAAGGTAACTCTGTTAACCACTTTTTAATACTGATTCTTAGGGTCTTTCCACGTGTCTTATAATTGGTCTTAGAAGACAGCTGCCATTTCTCCAAGTTGTGGCTCAAAAAATCGCTCCCATTTGCTTACCCTCACTTCTCCATTCCAGAAGACCCATGATAATACCCCTCCATGGCGGTCTGTCCCCCACACAGGGTCCTTCCTGAGTACTGCCTTATGTTGCGTATTTTTGCGTACGTGACCCTGCGTGCAAGTCATTTGCATATCCACAGACCGGCCACAGATAACTTTTACTCTTCACAATGTCTAACCTTGGGCCTGGCACTCATCAATACATGAATGAGGGAGGGAACTAATTTTCTATTTTTCCTCTCTGAAAGGGGGAAAGGCAGGCCTACGGGTTCCCATCCCCTCCCCGCTCCTACTTCGAGAGGTAAAGGAACCTAGTGTACAGTATTTGTTGTATTCCTAACACATTTCAATTGGAATATTCTAATTTGAGCAGCGGGATACCCTCCTTAATGGGATTTCTAACCAGTACAGTCCTATTGCTTTGGAAACACTTCTGGCTCTTATTTTTGCCTCTTGTTTCTCCTCTTTTCCTCTCCCTCAGTGTGACACCAGAATTTTCATCAGCATTAAAAAGTATATAAAAATAGTATGAAAAAATATGACAAACCACCAAAAGGGTGATGTTCTGGAAGACCTGTATCTCATCACAAGAAAGCACTTGGCCAAGGCAGAATCTCCAGGTGACAGAGAGCCTGCTGAGACACAGCATTTAAAGATATGCTAACGTAGTACAGGACCTGGAGTTAGAAGTACCATTGAAACCACACTCCAGGTTATTGGCTGCGTCTAAACTGCGTGCTATTCTGCAAGAGTCCTTGTGACTATAACCAGCTCGCACAAGAACCAGCAACTCAGCAGTCACGGCACAGCGCCGATTCTGGCATATTTTGCCTTCTAAAAGCATGACAGTGGGTGCTGCCCAAGTTTCTGCCCTCTCTGGCAAAACAGCACTCCAAATAGGTCCCTGTATAAAAGCTATTTGACACGCTGGCTCGTACGGCTGAACAATGCCAGGCAAACATATCAAAGAGAAGCTGATAGAAAACTCGAAAAACCACAACACTTCAAAAGCTTTACTTAAAACAGATAACAGAGTTATCAGAGTAACAAAAACTGTAGATTGCTGGGCCTGATCCAAGGCTGACTTGACTTCACTTTTTATACATCTTAAAGAATCAGATGAGATTATAAACATCAGGAGTTACTCAAATTAACAAATACAAGAATGGTTAAACACAGAGTATGACTCAATTGCTTTGTTTAAATGCTTTAAGGAGATTGTGTGTGCCCTGTTTCTGTAATTTGTACAAATTAGGCCTAAATGCTATATTTTTACTTTTGAAAGAACCCAAAATTCTCCGGATGCAACCCCAAGTTTAAATTTGAAAATTTCCAGTCCAACTGAAAATCAGAGGAAGACCGTTCCCAGATCCATGAGGTGTTCCAGTGACCCTGAACCCTGACTTCAAACGTGGCTGCTCACAGTCAATTCCAGGGATTTTTCACAGAAATTTCAGAGATTTACTGTGAATTCCAAGAATGTAAAAGAGCTTATGAATACATTTAAATACTGACCGCGTGCTGAAATAGTATTTTTGTCTACTTAAATACACCTTATCATTAACATTAATTCCACTTTTTAAAAAGTGATTTAACACAGTCACTAGAACACAAAATTCCCTATGAGGCTCACGGTGTCCCATGTGCAAGGGCTGTGGGAGGGCCCTGGGAGGGCCCTGGGAGGGCCCTGGGAGGGCCCCACCCCCACACGCCGAGGCGCTCCATTCGAGATTCTTTCTTGCTAACGTAAGATACGCTGTAGACGCTTCCTGGCTACAGACGGCAATATTGCTACAATCAAAGAAAGTGGATACTTGCTAAAGGAAACAAACACTACATGCTTTTATTTATTTATTTTTCCCCCAGGCTCTTTTTTTTATTTGCAGGGATATCAAACCATCCATTTACAAAGTTTCTGGTCTCCCATCAGCTGGAAGTAACTAGGGATGTCTTTGGGATAGATCACGTAGTTGTCTGTGTCCACTTTGGTGGACACAAGAAAGGAACACACCTGGCACTGGAATACAGGGCCAGTGGCATCCTACTCCGGCTGGAGTCCGGCAGGATCACCGAGCGTGGCCACATGCACGCTCGGGGGAGGAACGGAGGAGAGATGCGCTTCCTTGGTTTTCAAAGCCAATTCACTTGAAAGAGTGAACAAACCGTCATCATCAAGTCAAATGTATTAATCACTTAGACCTTCAGACTAAAACAGTTTTTTTCCTAATATCCTACCCTGAAATAAATGTAGCAAAAAAAAAATCCCCAAGATTTAGTACAAATAGTACAATTCATACCTGCTTTCCTCTTTCCTTTCTTTAGACAAACACCAAATAAAAATGCAGATGAATGAGATGAGATACCACTAGGTTAGACGCTGACTTAGAAAGTTACATGACCCCTATAAAATCTAAAACAATTATGCTTTTAATGTGAGTCTATTTAAAATAAAGTGTTTAGGTACTGCTTTTTAAATAAGGTAACAGCTATCCTGCTAGAAAATCCCTGGGTGGAATAAAGTAGATTAAGAACAACCTTTTCAAAACCCCCAAGGCCGGTTGCTTATACTTTATTCATGTATTTGTGGTCATGGTCGCATCCCAATTTCCCATAAAATCTTCCTGCCCAGCCTTGGCTGGTGTAGCTCAGTGGACTGAGCACAGGCCTGCGAACCAGAGGATTGCGGTTCGATTCCCAGTCAGGGCACATGCCTGGGTTGCAGGCCAGTTCCCTGCAGGCCAACTCCCAGCAGGGGATGCACAAAAGGCAACCATACACTGATGTTTCTCTCCCTCTCCCCTTCCCTCTAAAGGTAAATAAATAAATTAAAAAAAAAATCCTCCTGCCCATGCTGCGATATCACGACATAAAAGATTCGAAGCGCCACGAGACAGAGGACAGGGTTTTTGTAGAAATCAGAAGCCATCAACCATGATGTTGGGTCATGTGGGAATGGGGACATTTGGTATGAATCGTCCGATGAGAGATACCAGGATGTCGTAAGTGCTTTTAAAGTTAGGCTGTAAATACTTCTTTATCTCCTACGTTCAGGATGGAAACTCTAGAACCACTCTATCCCGTTTTTGGTACGTCTTCATATTCAAAATGTTCCTGGCGCTGCATGAAACACCAAACAGCAATTAGAATGAATAAGACTGTCTTACTCCATTCTTTCTCATACTTCCACATCTGTGACGGTACAGCACAAACGCAAGCCAGGTTGTTTTAATATTTCTTTAAGAACAGAACATTTTATAATGAGAAATTAATTCTTACTATAGAAGAAGAAAGACATCACAGAAAAGTCATGCTATCAGATGAAAAGGCTAGACATGTGAAAAATATATAACAAAACTACAAGAACATAAAAGGATAAACAAAAATAAACGATCAATGGTAGTCACATGTGAAGGCAATGATTTTAAGGGAGAAAACCACCAACATGAACTCCTATATATGGAGAGAAGACACTCTTAAACTGTGAAAAAAAAAAAACCACCCCAGCCCTGGCTGGTGTAGCTCAGTGGATTGAGCGCGGGCCTGCGAACCAAAGGATTGCGGTTTGATTTCCAGTCAGGGCACGTGTCTGGGTTGCAGGCCAATTCCCAGAAGGGGACGCGCGAGAGGCAACCATACATTGATATTTCTCTCCCTCTCTCCTTTCCTTACCCTCTAAGGATAAAGAAGTAAAAATCTCAAAAAAATAAATAAGATGAATAAAATATTTAAAAAACCCAACTGAAACTATGTGACTCATAAGCCCAAAATAACCTTGGGGCAGATAAACTGAGTGCAAAGAAGCCCAACTTGTTCCATTTCCCCCAGTCCCCCCCTTTCAAAGTGGGCCTCAGTTCAAGATCGCTTACTCATCTAACGAGCCCTGAGTTCAAAAACCAATTACATATGTGGAAACACGACAGGTCACCAGCCCCACTGTGGGTGCATCTGAGCCCTGCGGAAACAGTCACCACGCCCTCTCCTCCCTCTCTCTTACTCGGACCTCCCACACCGGGTTTGCTCACAGGTGCGGAAGAGACACAACTCTACGGAATGGCAGGAGCTCAGGCACATCTCTAGACATGCAATAAAGCATTTTAAGAAACAGTTTCTAACTTTTTTTTTCCACTTAACCATTTGGAGTGATGATTTAAAATGTTCTTAGGAACGGGCCTCTCTATCCCCTGAAGATAAAGGGTGGGCAACTCCTGGCATCTGGCATGATCAGTGGGCAACACAAACATTTTCTCTAGTTCCATGGGGTGAACACCACACACGCAAAGGTGCGGAGGAAGGAGGCGTTTCCCTGGGTCCACACACAAATTGTGCTTATTTGGTTTTAAACGCTTCTCTGTTACAGAACACAGTGCCACCACATTCTGAAGCCATAACAGCCAGATCTAAGAACTTGAAAACACCTTTTGGTTCACACCATAACCAACCTTTTCAAAACAAAAGTTATGTTTACAGCTGCATATAGACCTTCACGAAAACTGTCTTAACTGATTTGTAAACTTTGAGCACTTTGCTAAGCAGTCTACACTTTAATCATTAAATATACACACAAAACTATATATTGTTAATAATGTATTTTGATAATTTTTCTAATATAGTGAGAAGATAGTTCCTTAAGATAGCCCTTAAGAGGCCTGACAAAATAGTATTATCTGAATATACAGCCAATTATTATCAACAGTCACTGAACACTTACCAAATATTTTTATGTACAAAATTTAATCTTGACACAGGTCATACCAAAGTAGTTCTGTAATTCTACCCACATTACAGGGGAGGAACAGAAAGATTCGGTAAATAGGCCAAGGTCACATAGCTAGTACACGGCCAAGTCCCAATGCAGAGGCAAAGAACCTGACTCCGGAGCCTGCAGCCTTAACCACTATTATCCTCAACCACTGTGATTTTCATAAAAATTAAAAAGAAATCAACCATTCTCACACGTATATTTTATACACGCCAGGCTGCTAGCTTCGAAAGGAAGAAGCAACACAAATTCCAGTATCTTGAAATGCTTTTCAGATACATAGAGTTTAGAAAATAGGTTGAGAAAAAAATACAACAAAACCCACCAATACGATGATTTATTTGCTGTACTCCTTAAACATAATGAACTCGTTGGTTTTTTTGGTTTATACATTAATCTATATAACACCCCAATAGAAATCATCAAACACTGGACACGTCCCCTTGTACACAGAGAATAATTTCCACTGTGCAGATCACAGGTGTTAACAGAACACACACCACGGCTAAAGGGGAAATAAAGCGCAAGTCTCACACTCGGAGAGAGTGCCCTGAATGAACAAAGTGACTGATTCCGTACCCCTGCACGTGGATTCATTCACAAGTTATGGGCACACGTACTGTACTAACGTATAGGTGTATACTCATTTTTAAACATGTAAAAATAAACAGGAAGAAAGGGTGAAAGAATTCTACNTGTACACAGAGAATAATTTCCACTGTGCAGATCACAGGTGTTTACAGAACACACACCACGGCTAAAGGGGAAATAAAGTGCAAGTCTCACACTCGGAGAGAGTGCCCTGAATGAACAAAGTGACTGATTCCGTACCCCTGCACGTGGATTCATTCACAAGTTATGGGCACACGTACTGTACTAACGTATAGGTGTATACTCATTTTTAAACATGTAAAAATAAACAGGAAGAAAGGGTGAAAGAATTCTACCTCTGGCAAGGACAGACCGGCTCATTTCAGACAAGTCTTCCCGATGATAACGATGAGAAGAACTGGCAGGAAGTCTCCACGGAGAGGCCAGAAAAGCGGAGCAGACTTACGGAGCTGGCAGAAAAACGGGGGTTCAGGGCCTGCCAAGAAGCGGGAAGCCCGAGGCCTTCAGGTGGCCCCTGCGGGGGCTACTCTCCAGGGGAAAAGATGCGCCTGAACTAGACCAGCCCTCACGGCGGACGGATGCCCGGGAGAATCATCTCCAGCTCTGGATGAATTAAGGTGAATCTGCACTAACTTGATGGCCTGCTGGCCACTTAAATTCTCTCTGAAAGAAGGAGTCCAATAACGGCTTAAATTATCTACACACGTTTTCATCCCTAATGACTGATCTATAATGCAACACAAGCAGGCATTTAAGAGGTTAAGATCTGACAAAAAGCTAGAAAGAAAAGTAGTTAACAGAAATAGACTCCGGAGATCCATATATTGGAGAACTTTAAATTAGCTATTGTTAAAAAGTTCAGGGACTTAAACGAATAGGAAAGTTTCAGAAGAGAACTACATTGATAATACAGTGTGGAAAGCAACTAGTCTTCAGTCTATTTCACTACCAATTTCCATTTTCCAATCTAGCATTTTCATCTCATTACTAGATTTGACTTTTAAGAGGACAGCAGAAGGAGAGAGAGGGAGGGCCAGAGAGAGCGAGAGAAACATCGACTGCGTGTCTTCTTGTACACACCCCAAATGGGGCTCAACCCTGCAATCTGGTTATGTAACCTGACTGGGAATCAAACCTGTGACCTTCTGGTCTGCAAGAAGTCACTCCAACCAACCGAACCACCCCAGGCAGGCTGAAATGAGTGTAAGATAATTCCTGAATTCATTCAAAACAGTGTCCAATGACTCCTCAATCAACTTAAGAAAAACTTCATTTAAATGAGTTGCTAAGGGGAAAAACAAGAGGAGTAACGTTCCTAAACTGTTTTCTAATTTTAAATCCAATCCCTGATATGCACGGGGTCTGGCTAGACACGCTTCCCTATCGTGAACAGATCTTCATCTGCCATATCTCTTCTTATCTCATACTGATTTATGAATGTTTTCTCTGCAGTAGTTTTAGAATAAATACTAGCCTGAATGAGAACTTATGTCCCTAAACATCTAAGTTCTAATTAAATTAATGCATGTGTAAGACATTAATCCAATACTGTCTCTTCCACAAGCACACTAATCTATACGTCTGTGCCACCGGCAACAGTCATGGGTGACTTAAGAGCTGATATGTCACTAAAAGGCCCAGCTGTTTACATCTTGTTTGTTTACTTATTGCAATGTTTACTAAGTAAGTGCTATCCTTGAGTCCCCATGGTTTATTCGTAGTTACTAAGACTAAAGACCGAATTAACATTGAACTCAATGATGGCAATGGATGGCATGGAATTATATTCATATTAACAGAAAAAATTCCGCTGCATTTAACTTCTCACGAATGAATACATTCTGTGCTGTACTTTGTAGGGGAGAGACAGCAAGACAAAAACTCTGGCTAACAGCTATAATGAAACTATAGCTCCAAACCATGAATCATTAGTGGGGGTCATGAAATGTGCCTGTCGGGACCCTCTGAGATTTCCAATCAGAGGGACACAGTCAGGTTCACGTGTTAGAAAGGTCACTTGGGTTGACTATTCACCCTCTTCGTAATGAGATGTTTCTT
This sequence comes from Sturnira hondurensis, assembly GCF_014824575.4. Lineage (NCBI taxonomy): Eukaryota > Metazoa > Chordata > Mammalia > Chiroptera > Phyllostomidae > Sturnira > Sturnira hondurensis. The sequence continues at coordinate 2,117,172 of NW_028091156.1, read as the reverse complement.
CTCCCTTTTCCTGCATGAGGGAGAGGATGGTGACAGGAGAGGAAAAGGGCAGCCGAGGGGGAAGAGTTAAGGGCAACAGGTGAGACGGCACTAAACTAATGAGGGTGCAAAGACCGAGGAGGTGGGTGGCACCCAGGACACCGCCGAGGGACAAGCTTTACGCTGGGGAAAGGGCGGGCTTGGAGTTAGGCTGGAAGTGTTTTCATTTCATCATCTGCCCGGAAACAGGGAGGCGGGTATCTGCTGAAGGTGGGTGGGGGTTACTGGGAGCAGGGGCTTGGGAAGCAGCCAGAAGGTGCCAAACAGCCACTTGAGGGCCCACTGGAGGTAGCTCCACTATAAACCTGTCGTCTCCATTCTGCTTTGTTGTATATACTGTCTTCAGATATTCTCATGGTACAACCCCCTGCCTCCCCTTTAAAGGGGACTCTCTTTTTTTTAAAGACATTTATTTATTTCTAGAGAGAGGGGGAGGGAGGAAGAGAGGGAGAGAAACATCAATGTGTGGTTGCCTCTCGGGCGCCCCCCACTGGGGACCTCGCCTGCAACCCAGGCACGTGCCTTGACTGGGAACTGAACTGGTGACCCTCTGGTTCGAAGGCCTGTGATCAATCCACTGAGCCACACCAGCCAGGGCCAAAGGCGACTCTCTTATCCTAACCTTCTACATGAGGACTAAGCATCAACAGAAATGCTGGAATCTCCTCACTGCAATGGAAAGAGAGCTTTCTTCAGTCTATTTCACTACCAATCTCCATTTGAACGCCTCTTCTTTATTCTGCACATCTCTGCCATTCTTCTTACTCCTGCTGAATGTACTCGGTCAAGTCCTTGCCTCTGGTTTGTTTCACTTAAGAAAAATGAATTCTTAAACTCCTGATCTTTTGTAATTGTCCTGAAACATATACCAGAATTTTATTTTTTTAAAAAGTGATAGCACCGCATTTTAAATCAGAAAACTTGAATTCTGTTATTATCTCATTTCCTTGGATCTACATTCCCTCTACGATTCCTCCTAACTTTAACATTTGATGATTCTAGTTATCAGTTCCCAAGTTCTCTGTTGTCTTTCACTGTTTCAAGTGTAAAACAAGTATCACTTTCTAGTTCGTTGTTATGCAAGCTGCGACACTTGTTACCTACTCAAAAAGTAGAGCTACAGACAAACTCACACATTCCCTTCTGCCACGGTTCACGGCGCGCCTTCCTTATCTTGAAAAACAGTGACGCAAGGTTGTCCTTTGAACGGGAACATGATGCTCCTGCCCTACACCCAGAACACGGGCTCCGAACTATTTGCACAGTACAGGTGCTAACGCTTTGTTCTGTACCCACTGCTCTCTGTAACCAGAAGCACACATTTGGCCAACAGGGAAGGGTAAGTTCGAGGACAGGAAACAAAGCAAATAAGTCCCCACATGGAGACTGAATTCTGACCTCAGAAGCAGAGTGCTGAGCTAGCCTGATGTTAATGTAATCAATCACCACTGTCTGCTATGACTAAGATACACTTACTAGATACAGGGAAAAAGAGAGGAGATATAAGCTGCCCTGAAGAGTTTACACTTTCCTAGAAATGGCTACAAACCCTGTCCTAGCCTTCCTTCTTCCCCAAAAACATTTGCTATAGATAAAAATGTGATAAGTAACAGGCAGGTTCTTTGAGAATTCAAAAGACAATGACTTGTACTTATAGAGAGGGTGCGATGGGTGACTATTTAAGAATATTCAATTCTATTACAGAAAATAGTATTACAGACACCACGAAGGGAGATGAAACTAAGAACAGAATCAAACAGCTTGACACGTCAGAGGTAAAAACACAGGGCCTACATGGGCCAACCTCAGCTAGGAACGAAGGAGAGAACCAAAGGCCACCACATACGTACGATACCATGGAGGAGACACCCAATCTTCATATGGATACCTGTGAGTTATTACGTCAGCCGCCCACAGGTGACACCCATTCTGGACCTGCACACCCCTTTTCACGGGAAACACAGAGGACACACACAACTGCTCATCACGAGAGCCGGGGGCCAGCTGCCCCAGTCAGGTGGACTCGCTCCTGCATGGCCCCCGGAAGGCAAGCATGTGATGCCTCCAGGCACCCTCGCCTGGTTGAGATGCCCCGTCCACCCTCACCTCGGGCCCACACCACCAGCTGGGAGGGCTCACTAGGCAGAGGGGGACGGGATGCAGGAACACCGTGTCGCCTAGTTCTCGGGTGGTAGGACGGTCCTTCGCTCTACTTGCACTTTCAGGAGAAGAAACAAATGTGAGCAACATACAAGGTGAGCCAGCACAGGGTGTGTGTCAAGAACAGCAAGTGGCTGGACTCTGGAAAGGAAGTGTTGTTGGACAGTAGCGAGTGGAGACATTGATCAGTTGAGGTGCGGCTGGCATCCCGACGGGCGAGGAGTCCAAACCAGCGGTTCTCAGACCCCCTGGTGTGGGGGAGCAACTTTTCTCCTTCCAGTAGGCCGCGAATCTTTTGCTAGAAACAAGGAGAAGACACACAGCTGCTATTTAAAATTTTTGTGTCCAGATAAAATGCACTCTCTGGAAACGTCCCGGAAGTGTGCAAACACTTTCGATGTCTGTCACGATGTCACTGCAGACAGGCAGCAAACAGGCGGATGTCACCGGACCAAAGGGCACAGTCTGAGTGGCACTGGTCTAGGCTGGGGGTGGGACCGAGAGGCTTCTGAGCAAGGGGCCGGGTTATCAGACCCTGTTTGGCAGACGAACCTGGTGGTGATACACACGATGGGACAGAGAGGAGATGAGAGGCAGATGAGGCCCCGACAGAGGATGATGGTGATGGGAATACGAATGTTCAAACGCGGGAGGTAGAACGGACGGATAGTCTGGACTACTGTCTTGATGTGAAAGGTGGGGACAGTAGAGAACCCAGGACACCTCTGGGACTTCGACCCCGCAGTCTCACAGGGAGGACACGGCAGGAGTCTTCACTCCTGCCCGGCCCGTTACCCTCAGACACCGGTCCCTCCTTCCTCCAGTTGTCGGTGGTAGAAGAGACCACCGTGGGAGAAGGTGGATGAAAGGCACACGGCCACAGCAAAGTTGTGCTTAATTTAAGCCTTTTGGTTTTTGTAAAGATTGATATTCTCTGTGTGAAGTCAGTCCATTGGATAATTCTTAGCATATGTATCTGAAAGTTTCATCTCACTAAAAACAAGGAGTACTTCTAAGAATTTCACACTTGACTGATATGTACAAAACAAAGGTTTACAATTATCTTCCAAGTTTCAACCAAAAACACCTCTACAAATTCAGAAGGTATTAAATTGTACTGGATACCATTAAAATGAATGAGAACTAGTAAGTACAAAGGTTTATGATTCCCTTTTAAATTTTAACCAAAAAAAAACCTCTACAAATTCAAAATATGTTAATTATACTGGATACCATTAAAATGATGAGAGACAGCACACACTGAAAAATACTTTTCCTTACGATATGAGCAGGTGTCTCACACATTTCACCTGTCAAACATTTCTTTCTAGCTCAGGAACCGGCTCGGACACGTGGAGGAAAAGAACAAAGCAGCTGCTGTTTAAGGGAATCAACCCAGAGCTGAGGAACGTTCCTTCAAAGTCACAAAGGACAGCTCATCATTGAACAGACTGGAGGCCACATTCGCTAATACCATTTTGTGAAAGCTTGTGCGAATGTAAAGCTGTAAAGTACACTGTCTTCTTGGGACAGCAAGAGAGGAACAGCTCTTAAGACACCGAGGGAGTTGATAAGAGGTGACGTGCTATTTTACGAGGGTTTCCCTTGGAAAGTCCCACAAGGCCGGTCTCCTAGTATCGAACCTTTTTATACAGCCCTGAGCTTAGTAAATCTGTCTTTAGACCCTTTTGTACTCTATGTACTTTTTTTTTTCCTGGATAGGCTTTTTAGCATTTTACAATTCTGCCATTACATAAACATAGTACTGAACATTTGAATAGAAACTACAAAATAGAGAACAGTATTATATCAACATTAAAATTTCCGGACTCTCCTACCTGCACTGTGATGAAGAGAATGTCCTTCTTCTTAGGAAAGTCACCTTCGTATAGGTTTAAAAGTAAAAGATTCATCTGCAGTGACCTCTAAAATGGTTTGGACACAGCCCACGTGCGTGTAATTGTGTAACACACACACAGAAATATTCACACCCAGAGACAGTGGTGGAGCACATGACACAGCAAAGGGATAAACTATAAAAACTCAGTGGATCCATGGGAGGGATATTGGAGAGGTCTTCACACTACTTTTGCAATTTCTCCACAAGCTTGTAGCCAGCTTAAAACATGACCCCCTAAATCTTCGTATTTCTCTAATTTCTTTTTTTTCTGGCCACCTTTAAAAGCGATTCTCTTATTTTTAGAACATTTTCTTTTAGATAAGTTAGTGACAAAGTTTTATTGGTAATCTTCAACATTAAGAATGTATTTTAAAGTCCACCCTGCATCTTTTCCTCCCCCCCCCCCACCCCATGCTGCCTGCTTACAGCCTCGTTCTTTCCTACCTTCACCTCCGTATTCCCGTTCTCTTTCTAAACCTTCTCACCAGTCTCGGGGTCCGTTTTACTATTCATGCTTCTGTTTGGGGGATTTTGCTGACTTGTTATATTTAATCTTCCAAAGACAAAAATACTCTTTGCTTTAGAGTTTCCCCTTTACTTCTGTTTCCTACCAGATAATACTTCACGGGTTTCTGTTAAGTGAATTTTAAACATCAGTCGAAGTCAGGTACCCATTCTTTCCTAAACCCGTTTCCTTAGGTAAAAGGCGGTGAGAAAGAGACTTAAGTTGGGTGGAACAAGCACGCATTAAGCACCGTGGCGTGCCCGGGGCTGCGTTGTGGTAAGGGCTGCAGAGGGAGGAACCCACGTTCTTTTGCTTCAGGCCCTCGGCAAGTGAAATGGGCGCATGAAATGACTTGTGAAAAAGACCACGGCAATAGGTAAGCTGGCACGAGACAGTGTCCGCTAGACAGTTTGTGACCTACGGCGCTTATTTCATTTAAAAAGAAGTCTCTGAAATGTTTTAGTGTAGATTCTGTATTAGCCAGTGCCTTCAACTTCCACGGACTTTTCTCAGGCCAAATAAGAAAGAGCCTTGCAATTTCCTTTCCTCTTTTCCCTCACTTGCCCAAACTCTTCATCACAGAGCTCCAAGTCCACCTTGTGCACGGCCATCAGAGATGGTGCAGGCTCTGCGGCCAGGTGGCCTCCGCCTGGGGCCCCATCTGACAGCTGTTCGGCATCGGATGAGCTGCTTAACCTATCAATCAGTGTCTCATTTTGCTTATCCATTAAATGGTGGTGCTAATAATAACTACCTAATGGGATTGTTGTGAGGATAAAAGAGTTAATGGATGCACGGCACAGAATAAACATTGTACAAATATTTGTTTTTCTCATACTATTTGTATTTCTCATCTCTATTATGGTTGCCCTTAACAACAAACTTAAGCGTTCTATTGAGCCATTCACTGAAACTAGCGATTTCTTGGAATTTTCTTTTCTTTCCTTTCTCTCTCTCTTTTTTTTTATCCTGCTCTATAACATCTGTTTTAAGGTAAGAATGATATCTACCTTCCTTCCCCAATTTTTGGAGTGAATTGATGTTATCAGAAAATGTGCATGTACCACCCAGTGACTTGGCAGATCCCTGTCAGCTTTTATTATTCCCCTTTGCCTTTTCTGTTAAATATTTACTCACTGTGCCCGGGAGGGTCTGTGTGTGCGTTCCACTAGCTCATAAACTCTTCTCCAGGAGGTGACAGATAGGACAGTTACGAAGCACCTTACCTCCTGCCTCTTGTCTTCACTAGAAAATGTGTGATTTCACAGACAGTAAGAGAGACATTTCATTGCTGTAATTCAAGTATAAAGCATGATGGGAACTGCCATCCAGTATCAGCTCTACTCTTAGAAATCTACCAAATGCTTGTTCTCAGGGTTTCCCCCACAAACTTGAACTCTGGAGGAGAGTGTGTTCATTGAACAGACAACCCCCGAGTGACGGGGCAGCTAGTTCTAACCGAGGCGCCAGGAAGAAGCTGCAGGAGCGGCAATGCATGGGAACCAACAGTGCACATTCCACATTCACGGGGACCTGGGTTCCCACACCAGGCTGCTACTTAACTTCCTACATCATCTTAAACAAGTTACTTCTCTCCGCTTCCTCATCAGTAAAGGGGGGGAAAACAGTAGGGTTTAAGAGAAGGAAACAGGATATGTAAAGTGTTAGCACACCTCTCGGCATCCATTAAATGTTCAATAAATACTCTATATCATCAACAGGTATTTTAGGAGAAGAGGCCGGGGTCAGTTAGCCAATGGGCTTGGATTTTAACTGCCACACTGGGACAGAAAACAGGGCCTTGAGACTGAGTCAAGGAATGGGGTGTTGGAACTTAGAGCTCCACACATAATCAGGACCTTTGCAGATCTCTGCTCCCCAAAAAAACAGATTTGAGGGGAGGGGGAATCACCCAGTAGCAAAGGGATAAGAAGTTTTTCTGTCTCTGCCTTGACCTTCTTGAAGAGAGGGGCTTCCCTGCGAATTTGTACCCATGAGTCTATTAACCCTGAGGTTTGGGGGGCCACAGAAATGCTTTCCTCAGCCGAGAATTAATATAAAAACCGGCCCTGGCTTGTANTGCAGATCTCTGCTCCCCAAAAAAACAGATTTGAGGGGAGGGGGAATCGCCTAGTAGCAAAGGGATAAGAAGTTTTTCTGTCTCTGCCTTGACCTTCTTGAAGAGAGGGGCTTCCCTGCGAATTTGTACCCATGAGTCTATTAACCCTGAGGTTTGGGGGGCCACAGAAATGCTTTCCTCAGCCGAGAATTAATATAAAAACCGGCCCTGGCTTGTAACACCACCTGCTCCCCACTCCCCCATTAGTCAGCCTCCTCCTGGCATTACTTTCTCTCCTATCTAGCTCTGAATCTATCGTCTCTAGCTACTTCCTTTGCCCTCTTATACTTCTACTGCGCCCGCCTGTAAAACCACAGAACTGATCAGCCTCACCACTTTCTCTGCTCTTATATATACCCCAACTGCTATCTACTGCTGAAGAAAATCACAACTGTGTGGACTGGTAACTCTATAAAAAGCAGTACCCACCAATCTCAGGGGGACCCCTAGGGCTGGCCAGGCACCCTTCCTCACAGAGCTCCCAGGACCACAGCCTCCGAAGCTACCCTGGCCCTTTATTCCTGGCCCCTAGTCCCTTTCCCATCTCCAGCTCGGCTGCCACACCTGGGCTGCAGGTGAACAGAGGTTATCAGATGTTGGTTGGAAACCAGTCTCCCCCCCTTCTTATCTCAGGAGAAGAATGTCTCTTATCTGCTGTTCAAGGGTAGCCTTCCTGCCTGCACCTACTTTCTCACCCTCCTCCACTTCATCAGGGAGCACGTCTCTGTAATCAACCCACCTACGGACTCTTTCCTCCTGCTGGGTAGGGTGTCCTTACAAAGCACAGGTCTCCTTTGCTACCCCGTGAACGACTCTTTAGTTTTCCAGGAAAAACTCAACCATTAGAATTATCTGCCTATAATATGTACAGAGGGCAAACACATGATTTAAAAAACCACCAACCACCAAAATATCCTATAAGGTATTAAAGAAATATAAAGAGTAATTGCTAAATGGATGAAAAATATAGGGCAAGATATTTAAGAAAGACTTTTTTAAAAGAATCACTATGCCCTTTCATATCAAATAATCTACTAAGTTATCTTTAAGTTAAATCAACTACTAAAATGAAGTTTATATAAAAGAATCTTTACAAAATTATAGCTGCTAATAAGAGTTAGAGATTTATAACTAAATTCATTCTGTGGTTTCTATCTTTTCTTGGGGAAAAGAGAGTTTTTGAAGAACCCGATGAAAGCCTCCTCAGAGAAATACAGATACTACCACTAAGTTATACATGTTATTTTCAGGGGGCTTACAGATCCCTTACAGCTTATTTTTGGACACCCAGTTAAAAAAGTCCGATGATTCCCCCCAAATTATATTTTTATTCTTGCCAAGTATAGTAGCTACTGTTTTCCATTCTTACAATAAAACATCTAAATGTTTATGACATCAATCCTTATCCTGATAGTTGACACAACTGTGACAGATTCTTCTCTCTAGCACACAAAGTCAACAGAAAAACAGGAAGAGAGTTGGGTGTGAAAATAAAGACACCTTTTTTGTACTTAGCCATTCTAGAGATGTATTTTGATGGGGTCTGGGGAAAAGAAAAATATTCCAGGGGGGGCAGTTTAATGCTTGCTTAGCAATTCTAACACAAAGATAAACCTACAGAAGAAGTTATCCTAGAGGATGAGAACTTCTAATGCTCGGAAGACTGCTGGTCGAACACGATTTCCCCACAAAGATATTTTACTTCGGTGGCAGAGATTCCCTAAGAAAACCCCCATGAGAAGAGGAGACCCTATCACATACAGTCTAGTGCAGACCAGTATCCATGCATCCAAAGTTTTCCTGAACTCAGAGTTCCTTCCTGGCAAACCCATCCGGCCTCCTGAGTACGACGAGAGAGACTGAACAGATTCTGACTCCTACATTAAAGTTTTGTTCCGCCTTCATTATGCAAAAAACAGCAATTCCGGAAGAACCGTGTTTTCCTCAAGTTACAATTTATTCGCCTTTTTCCCCTCTTCAGAGCATTATTACTTTTGTAATAGAAAAGGAAGGAGAGGAAAGAGGGAAGGCATAGGATTTGTACTACCACACTTTCTTCAAATTTATAATAAACCGGGCCCTGGCTGGTGTAGCTCAGTGGATTGAGCACAGGCCTGCGAACCACACGATCGCAGTTCGATTCCCAGTCAGGGCACATGCCTGGGTTGCAGGCTGGTTCCCTGCAGGCCAACTCCCAGCAGGGGACGCAGGAAAGGCAACCATACATTGATGTTTCTCTCCCTCTCTCCTTCCTCTCTAAAGATAAATAAATAAAATTTTATTAAAAAAAAAATTTATAATAAACCATGTCCTGTTCTGACTTTTTAGCTTTCCCTGGATGATGGAAGAAGAAAAAAGAAAAAAGAGGTTAGGAGAATGCAGAATAAGCTATAGGGTATTCTGGACATCCCTTCACATAACGTGAGGAGCTAAAGCAAATGAAAACTGCAGCAAAGACGGTACGAAATACATGGTTTTATGCAAACTATGACACAAGTCCATGGAAGCTTCAGTTAATTGGGCTGGCCAAAAAGTTTGTTAATTGTTTTCCATAAAATAAAAGACACACGTTTTTCATTTGCACCAATAATTTTATTGATTTGGATATTGTGAGTATATCACCCACATAGTATAACATTGATTATTCTAAAAAAATGTCTTGATTTGATCACTAAGAACTTCAACTGGTCTACCCAACCCATGGAGCATCGTGCAGCCAGAAACTTTCAGCATGAAAGTTCACAAACCACTTTTTTTTAAACATTTTTTTAAAGATTTTATTTATTTACTTATATTTAGAGGGGAAGGAGAGAGGGAGAGAAACATCAATGTATGGTTGCCTTTTGTGCGTCCCCTGCTGGGAGTTGGCCTTCAAGGAACCAGCCCGCAACCCAGGCATGTGCCCTGACTGGGAATCGGACCGCGATCCTCTGGTTCACAGGCCCGTGCTCAATCCACTGAGCTACACCAGCCAGGGCCACAAACCACTTTTGACATGTTCAATCAGTCACAGCACCTTCTCTATACACTGCGCAAATCTTTTTACTTTTAGTTTTTTGCATTTCAGCTGCGTTTCTACCTTTCTTGAAATTAAATAAAGCATAATATGCCACACGTGTTGTATATTTTCTTCCATTTTCAATTATTAAAATGGCTATGCAAAATTTCACCAATTTTGATATGTTTTAAAAAAATGCACGAAGATACGACAGCTGTCACAACACAATCGAACAAAACCGTTTTGAATGAAGTTAAAGACAACTAAGCGCTACTAGAGACATCTTACAGAAAAAAAAGTAATGTAGTTTTTGGCCGACCCAATATAAGACTAATATTCTCACAATACTTGTTTGCTCAGCCTAATTCAGTGTTCCTGGAGCAGAACTTCATCTGTTTTTCGCACACACAGGTATATCTTTGAGGCTTTCAGGGAAGGCAGGCCATTTACACAAGGTCATGTCCCTGCCGGGTTGACTAGGGAATCCCTAGGTTTCCCAGATAAACAACTGAGAAAGGACAAAAAGCCTGTAGGCATCGAAATCCACACATTTAAAATCACCCAAGAGGCCAGCTGATAGAATAAAAAATACCCCCTGAATGAAATACTTAAAAAAAATTTAAAAAAAAGTTTAGGTGAATTTGAGATAGATGTTTCTCTGGCTGGTGGCAATATGAGGTTTGGTGGATATAGGCAGGACGTAGAAGATCAATTTTAAAACTAAAGTTCAAGTGTAAGACTTCCAAGACAAACCATCTTTTCTTAGTTACAAAACATTCACGATAGGATTAAGATAGGGAAGTCACATAACACTGCTTCTAATTTGGGCTGTTTACAGTAGCTACCCAAGGCTAGCGATGGAGCTCTAACTGGCGTGGCAAAAATCTCCACAACCAAATTGTAAAAACTGTTGGAGCAAAAGGAACCTAGTGATTATTTGTAAGTTGTTGAAGAAAATAAAGCCCGATGACTGAATTTGGATTAAGAAATCACAAATGCGTATACATAAAGTCTTTTCCAGGAAACTAAATTTCATAATTTTCTAATTAGCATAGTTTCTACAAATTTCATTCCTCTTTTTATCCAAGCTGACCTTGAGGGAAGAAGTTACGTTGTTTACTTGGTGTGGATCCTTGTAAGACCTGATTGAAATGAAAAGTTTTCATTTTCCACAAATGAAAAAAAAATCAAAGGTAATCTTTGGCGCTTCATAACGTAACCCTAACTCAGCTAGGCTTCAGTAAATGAAATACATTTTCACAAATATAAGTGGTATCCTCAGAAATACGCAGGAATAGCATTCTTTACCTTACAATAAAGCCCACGTATTTTTAAATAAATTATTTTAAAATCTACCATATAAACATTATTTTAAACCGTTTTTACCTTCACTCTCCAATTATAAAACCACAGCCACCTAATTCACTGGGTCTGCAAAAGGTCACTCACGTAGAAAAAAAAGCATTTATTTAATCTGGTATTACTTTTCCAGGAAAAACAGACTAAGTATTCTCACAAAAGAATTTAATACATATGACCATTACAAAATACTGTCCATTCCTAAAATCTCCTAGGTACAGTTAATTAAAATGTCACATGCCCAAATGTCCACAAAGGTGACTAAATTTGTCACTTACTGCTTCGGAACGCTTTCTGAAAGGGAAGTTAAAAGAGAAAAATGGTGATTTGTCAGTATTTTCATAGACACACACACAGTTTCCCTTCTATGTGGCTAATGATGATGAAAAACAGGAAGTCCTGAGGGATGGCAGGGAGGGCCGGTTCAGTGGCAACAAATTTCCACCTCCAAATATGTTACGGAGCAGAATGTCAAAACGGTGATGAAACAGTGTAAGACATCTCAGGTTATTTTAACCATCAGAATTCTTAAAGGATGCTTCTTCTTCAGACGTGATTTTTATCATTCATGGAGGTATAATTGACTAATGATGTTTTTCTTTAAAGAATATTATATATGAATTATTTCCAATGCATGAAACACAAAAGTATTCCCCTGTTAAAGGAAACAGAATTTCCCTCAAGAAAATGATTCCTAAATTTAAAAAAGCCGGTTTTCATGTGAATCCTAAGGGCTCCAAACTGAATTGCGTGCTCCATAACAGTATGAAGACAGGCATATTGAGTGCTTAACCTCTTAACAAAAATATTACCCTTGTAGAGGCCAATGAAATCATATTGGAACTTTTTTTAAAATTGAAAATTGGCCCTGGCTGGTGTGGTGGAGTGGACTGAATGTCGGCCTGTGAGCCAAAGGGTCCTGGGTTCGATTCCCACTCAAGGCACATACATGCCTAGGTTGCAGGCCAGGTCCCCAGTAGGAGGAGCATGAGAGGCAACCGCACATTGATGTTTCTCTCCCGTCTTTCTCTACTCTCTAAAAATAAATAAATAGAATCTTTAAAAAAGTGGAAAACTGCTAGACTATCAATTATTATTCCTCAAATAACTAAAAAATGGCTAAGACTAACTTATAGAAACAAAAGTTTATTCTCTTTCTTATCCAACTAAAATGCTGTCAACAGAGAGCCATTTAAATACAAATGAAGGCCCTGGCTGGTGTAGCTCAGTGGATTGAGCGCGGGCCTGTGAACCGCACAATCTCGGTTCGATTCCCAGTCAGGGCACGTGCCTGGGTTGCAGAACAGTTCCCAGCAGGGGCCAGTTCCCAGCAGGGGATGCATGAGAAGCAACCATACATTGATGTTTCTCTTCCTCTCTCCTTCCCTTCCCCTCTAAAGATAAATAAATAAATATTTTTAAAAAATACAAATGAAAACACTGTATGAGCCAACAGAACATGCACATCTCTCCTGTGGAAGGAGCAACATTCAGTGACTGCCCACCTTCCCAATTCTGTCCGTGACCTTCAACACCACACACCACCGGCACTGCTCCAGGCCTGTGACTAGATTTTACAGAGGAAGTCTGTTTACTGAGGTAGTTTAAGATGTCTTTGTACCACAAAGGTTGGGGAGGGGGAAAGTTTTTTCTATTACATTACACTGAATGCTAATTAGGCCTTCACATGAAATTTGACATTACATACAGATGTAAAATAGTGCAGCTAAAGTAATAGTTAGGAAAGTTTATTAGAGTACAGAGGTCAAAATGTGAACCATGATGGGTCCCTACGGTTCCCCACTGAGGTCGATCGGGGGCAGGGTTACCTTCCAACAGGGGTACCCTTCAAGTTCTAACAGCTCTGAAAAGCAGAGGTTTCCATGCAAATCACCACCTCTGGTGCAAAAGCAACTGAGAGCACCCATCTTGCCAATATGTCAGTAGCTTTCTATAAAAACAGCCGTATTTCCTTTTAAATTTCCCTTAAACCACCCCACACACGTAACTCTTTCACTACCACTCATACACACAGTTTTACAGCCCAAAGCTAGATCCTCTCCTTTTTAAAATTTTGCTCAGGAGTTTATCTTTTCTTTGATAAGGCACACCATAATGTACAGAAGCGCATTTACAAAACTCTCAGCCATACCTGAACTTGACTCAGAAAAGTTAGCAACAGCAGGTACTCCACCTGTTTACCATAAAGTTCAAACTTTCTGTAGGTCCTTAGCTTCTGCTTACTAGTGATGGACACAGCAGCCAAAGGCCTCGACACATTGTTGACACACACATGCAAATGAATGTAACAATGACACCTCAGGAAATGACTGAACCCGCTGTCATCTTATGACCCTCACCCGACAGGCGCTGGACACCTGTTTACCTCCCTTCGTTAACAGAGTCGACACCAAGAGGAAGAGACTTCCTGGAACCTTCTTCCTGCACAGACATTTTCAGATTGAATACGGCAGCCCTTTAGGAAAAGCGTTTTTAAATTTATGCTATAGAATGTACCTGACTCTCAGGTCAAGGCATCCAAAGAATCACACAGTGATCCTAGAGCAAGGTGCTGTCCAATGGGGTCCTAGCCATCGGTGACATGCAGCCATTTGAAATGTGGCCAGTCTGATTTCAGATACATTGTAAGTTAAAACGCACAGCAGATTTCACAGAGTTAGTATGAAAGAATGTGAAATTATAGCATTATTAACTTTTCAAATGGACTACACATTCCAATGATATAGAGATCTAAATCAAATATATTAGTAAACATTAATTCCACTCCTTTTTTTTTTCTGTTCATGAGGTTAGAAAACTTTAAATTGCTTGTGTGGCTTTCTATCATGACAGCGAACAACCAGTATCATTGAGCATTTCCCAGTTATATACAAATGTCATTTAAGAGTCAGAGGAGAAAGCAGTATTCCCCCTTCTCTACCAATTATGTTGAGATAGTAATAAAAATAACTCAAGAAAGCCCTGGCTGGTGTAGCTCAGTGGATTGAGCCCGGGCCTGCGAATCACACGATCGCGGTTCGATTCCCAGTCAGGGTACATGCCTGGGTTGCAGGCTAGTTCCCAGCAGGGGACACATGAGAGGCAACCATACATTGATATTTCTCTCCTTCTCTTCACCTCTAAAGATAAATAATCTTTAAAAAAAAAACCTCAAGAAGAGTGTAAAAATAGTCAGCAGGATCACTTAGCTGACACCATCTGAAAGAAAGATCACCCCCCAAAAGCAAAAATAGCACAGGATGTAAAAAACCACACCTCTTAAGAAAGCTACGATGTTAATACACAAACCAAGTTCTTTTAATAGAGTAGGTCTAAAAGCTGACTGTAAGGTTCATCTTTAAAGACATTTTTTTTCCATTTCCAGGACCCGAGGCCATAGAAACAAAAGGCTTAAGGTTCTCTATTATTACAACACCTTCAGTCACAAACAAGTTATTAGCACCGTAAACACGGAAATCATGATCATAACCTAATTCTCGTCTCCAAAGCCAGAAGAAAATAACGACATCAGTTCCTCTAGGGCCGAGTAGGCTACCTTTGGTCCATAAATATTATGAAATAAAAAAGCATTATTTTAAGCTTTCTGCAGTGGCAGTATTGTAGCCAGTGAGGTTCATACAAGTCATGATTACTGTTAAAAGAAGAAAAAAAAACCATATTTTACATAAGTATTTTCTGAAGTGAGAAATTCAAGAATACGGCTCTATGAGTGAATCAGATCTTCCTCTACTAGAAGACATCATTCTGCTTTGATTTAAAAATATTTAGGTCTCCAGGGCTCTGGGGGCTGGGAGATGTGTTTCTGAATCTGTGAAATATCTCTTAAGGGGAGAGAGAAGACAGTTCGGAAAAGGATGGTATTCAGGTATTCAGAGGATGCCAAAGTTACTACTAGAAAACTGTCAGTGGGGATACCATCCATAAAAAAAATTAAGGAAATTAAGATCAATGCGACCCCAGGGCTTCCACAACAGTCGGTTAGATACTTTCTGTGGTGTCCTAACAAATTTATAGTCCAAAAAAGGCCACAGTTGACTGTCAATTATTTATCCATTTGGTATTTATCAGCTGAGTATAATATTGAAGCTTCTATTTGATAGATGATGCATTCCTTAAATACCTTTTCCTTGTGTATTTAAATGCCAAGCTTAATTAGACTCCCAATACAGTAAGCAGAAAGGATTGCACATATTTCAAAATAGGGAGTAGCTTGGCTGCATTTCCTTCCTTGGTGGGAAGGGTAATGGGTAAAGTTCTAAGTATAATCCTTAAACACTGAAATCACTTGCAAAGAACTGAGTCCTCTAACATTACCCAGTGGGTAAAAAAGACTGCCAAATTTTCCATTAGAGCATCCTATTTTTAGTGTTTGGAACTGGTCTTTTAAATTGCATTCCACAGTACGATATGTTTGACTAAGTTTACCCGGGGAACAAAATAAGCATCCTAAGGTCATAATCTTTTTAAGCTTAGAAAGCAATTTTAAGCTTTTAAATAGCATGTTTTTCCAATCTTAACTTTAAATCTTTTCAACACGCAAATTAAAAATTAAGGAAATATTGACCCAGAGGGGGGAAGGGAGGGAAGACACCAGGTGGTTCTTGACAACCAGAGAGCTGCTGGGAGGAGAACAGGTAAGCAGGAAACCAAAAACCAGGGTGGGGAGCCAGCCGGGCTGTGGGCAGCAGGATGGAAGGAATAGAGGCACGGGGCGGGAGGGGGGGGTAGCTGCAGGCTCCTGGGGGAGTCTGGGGAGGAACGACTTCTGGCGCTCGTCCCCTAGGGAGGCAGAAATTGGCGCGATGCGCAGGAACAGACCACACAGGCGAGAGAAGAAAACAAGGGAGCGGAGAGGGGGCGGAGGTGGGGAAACGGGGCTACACCTCACCCAGAGGGCAGAGGAGGCGCAGCTGGAGGAAGGCGCAAGGAAAGGAGCAAGGGACTCCAAAAGGCTTTGCACCCAGCCTTTAGCCGGTCGGTTCTCTGCATCCCGCTCTCCCTCTCCTCACCTGGGAACTGCAGGCGAAAGGAGGGCTACCGCTGGGCTCCGGGGCTGTCTGCAGCCCTACTCTCTGACATGGCGGCCGACAAGCTGTCACAGATCTTGCTCAGGTCTCCCGCCGCTCGGGTAGAGGAGACACCTCTGCCTTCTCGCCCCGCCTCCCTCTGCGCACCCCTCCCGGCTGGGCTGCCGGCGACCGCGGAGCATAGAGCGCGAGCGGCTAGAGAGGACGCGCAGAGGGCGGACAACCATAGAGTACACAGCCTGGATGGTCCGTCTCCCCCTCGGCCCACTCACAGTCTTCTAGCGTCAGCACGTGGCCGGAAGCGGAAGTGAGGGAAAGCAAGGGGGAGGGGTTGTTCGCCAGCGTAGTTTGAGGCGTTTGTCTCCCCTCTTCTCTCCCGCCCTCGCCTAATCAGGTGGTGGGGAGATGTTGCACGTGGTATTCTCTGTTGGGCGCTTGCCGACTTTTTGACGTTTTGGAGGACTTTGGGACAGACAGACCCTAGAGGGTGAGGATGTGGGTTCCAGTGGCCGGGCTTCCTCCGCGGCTGAAGCTGTCAGCTTCTTCCGTTGCTGGTCGCTTTTGCATTTGGAGGTCGGGAGCGGCGAGGTGGAAGGACGCCCCGGCGGTTGCTCGCCGAGGTTTGTCTGACTTCCAGCCGCAGGTGTTGCCGGGTCAGGATTTCAGAGAAGTGCCCTCGCGGCCGTCCAAGTGCGGCGTGGAGCCCAAGCGTTACCTAACCAGTCCAAGACTGGCTGAGACCGTGGTGCAGTTCCTGCTGAGAGAAGACGATCCGTGCAAGCTCATCCTGGAATGCAATCCTGGTGAGTCCGTCGTGGACCGCCTTTTCTCCGATGTTCCTCACCTTTGCAAACTTCTATTGACCATGCGTAGACTGCCGTATGAGACATGGCGCCTTCCTTTAGTCAGCCTATATGGTTTTGTGGATACTACAAAAGATTTCTGTAGCAGTTTGCACTTCACATAGTATTTTGATAGCGTATGCTCCTCTTTTCTGTAGTCTCCCCAAGATAGTTGCAATCCACTCCCCGAAAAAAGAACTTTTGTTTTACCTTTCCGTAAATCTTCTTTAGACCATTAGCAGGAGGCTGAGAACGCCAGATTTATAAAAAATAACTTTAAAAAAAGATTTCATTTATTTATCTCTGGGGTGGGGAAAGAGAGAAACATCAATGTGTGGTTGCCTCTCAAGCGCCCCCTATTGGGGACCTGGCCAGCAACCCAGGCATGTACCCAGACTGGAAACTGAACCTGGTGACCCTTTGGTTCACAGGCGGGCAAGCACACTACTGAGCCACACCAGCCAGGGCAAAAAAATAACTTTTTAAAACACCATCCTATCATGAGGAGTCAGTTCCGTTTAGGATAGTCCATGATTAAATTGTAGGCTGGAGGCAACATTTTTTTTTTCTCGAGACGACGTGGTGAAACGTGACTAGAGCACAGGTTTTATTGTCTTTGATTGAATGGATTCGAAGCCAGGCAGCTCCCTTGACCGGGTTGTGAAGTTGGGGTCCAGTGACTATCTATAATCCCCAGTTCCATATATGTAAATATAAGGGGTGTAATATCTACTTTGGGGATAGTTGCAAGAATTAAAACTACAGCCCTGGCTGGTGTGGCTCAGTTGGTTCCAGGGTCATCCTGTAAACCTAAGGTTGCCAGTTCAAGGTGGGGTCAGGGCACATGACCTTGGTTGTGGTTCTCTGCCCAGTTGGAACTTGTACTGGAAGCAAGCAATTGTTGTTTCTCTCTCACATCGATATTTCTCTTTCCCTTTCTAAAAGCAATGGAAAAAATGTCTTTGGGTGAGGATTTACAATTTTTTAAAAATTAAAATAAGAAAATTCATGTAAAACACCTTTTTTGATATTGAAAGAAATTGTTTCTTTTGTAAATAATTTTTTCGTTCTGTTAACATACTAGGTCCTGGAATCCTGACTCAAGCATTAATTCAAAGAGGTGCCAGAGTGATTGCCCTTGAAAGTGACAAAACTTTTATTCCACATTTGGAGGTATATTTTAAAAATAATTATTGATTGATTGATTGATTGGAGAGAGGGAGAGAGAAACTGATTCGTTGGTCCAGTTACTTATGCATTCATTGGTTGATTCTTGTGTGTGCCCTGACGGTGAAGTGAACCTGCAGCCTTGGTGAATCAGAACTACGATTAACCAACTGAGCTACCTGGCCAGGGCTCTGGAAGTTTATTTTTAGTTTCCAGAAATAACTTACTGTTCCATCAGTTCCCGTTGCAGTGGTTTAGGGAGGTAAATTTAAGCGCACATTTTATTTTTCTAGAATCCCTTTTAGTGGCCATATCTTAAATATCTTGTCATCCCCAGTGACTAGAACGTTCTATCAATGATGGTTGAATAACTAAAAGATTGGAGTTCTGAGACTTGTTTTCTGCTTGTAGCTCTGCTGCAGACTAGTTGAGTGACTTTGAGCAAAGTGTATAACTGGTATTTCTGGGCTTGTTTCCTGGTCTTAGTAGGCTGTGCTGTACTGTGCCCCTGCTTTCTGCAAGCTTAGACTCTAATTGGAGTGCTAAGGTCGAATTAATGGGACTCTGTAAACTGTGGATTGAGTGGTACAGGGGCAAGGAAGCTTTGGTATGGTCAGATACAATTGCATGGAGTGTGGGCATTATTCAAATGGATTTCTCAGTGAATTCTGTTTTGTGGTAGACAAGATCACATAACAGTAAAGTGGAAAATCCTTGCATCAATTTTAGTGTCTTTCTCTCTCTTCCTCTGTTATCAATCTGTACATTCAGTTTAGGAAACTAACACTTTTCTTTCTTTTTTTTTTAATGATTTTTAAAAAGATTTTATTTATTTATTTTTAGAGGGGAAGGGAAGGAGAGAAGGAGAGAAATATCAGTATATGGTTGCCTCTCATGAGTCCCCTGCTGGGAGCTGGCCTGCAACCCAGGCATGTGTCCTGACTGGGAATCAAACCACGGTTGTTTGGTTCACAGGCCCACGCTCAATCCACAGAGCCTCACCAGCCAGGGCCAGCAAACTAACACTTTTCTAAGACAATTTCCGAAGTCATGTAAATTGTAAAAGTGCAGGTTGATAACAAAAAGTTATAATGTCCACCAAATCCAGCTGTTTGTTTCTTTATTAATAAAACTATGTGCATTAGATAGTTATTGTTCTATAATGGACTGCTTTGAAAAGAATTGAGGATTTTAGCCAGATTATTTAATTGATTAAAAATCTGCTGGAATTTCAGAAACTTGCAAAGAAAAGTAACACAAAATTGTTTAAAGATTAAAGATCATGAAATGTGATTGTCATTTTCTTCTAACTCCCCAGTCCTTTCTCTGCCCAGTGGTAACTTGAACTCAGCCTCGAGTACTGTTCTTTCACTTACTCACCGTCGTTAAAGTTAAATGGAAAGCCATTGCAATAAAGTTTTGTGCGAATTCATGTATTTGCCATAATAAAAGAAGAAACCGCTGAAATAAAACCTTTGCGTGGGATGTTACAGTGGTGCTCTTAGCAGACGATGCTTGTCGCCTCCCCAAGGTTTTCTAGTGTGCTCCTAAAACCTGAAAGGAATTTAAAGGATGATGTTTGGCTCTGGGTTTTTATCTAACTTTAAACTTCCTCCCTCCCATTGCCCTGATAAAATTCTTGGGACTCCGCATTAGTAGTGTTTCCAGTGGGCACAGTTTGTTTTCCTCTCTCTCTGATGTAGAGATACACATGCTACAGACTGTGTTCCTACTAATCACGATCTGTCCCGTTTGAACTGTGAAAACCACTGTCGTGCCAGCACTTAGCTGTGGATGTTCAGTTGAAGAGAGGTCAGCTTCTGTGATGAACTGCCTCTTCTTTCAGCACAGTCTTCTCAAACGTTGCTGAAACTTAGCCCCAGGGATTCCCACCTTTAAGACCCTTGGGCAAGTAAGGAATTTGAACTTCCTGAGCCTTGGTTTTCCTATATGTAAAACCGCTATGTTAATTCCCACCTATTAAGGATCTTGATGCTTAAATAAGATGAACTACCTGTAGAAATCAACAGTTACTTGTTTTTCCTGACCTTTTCACTTCCTGATTTTGAATCCTAAATGCAATCAAGTTGAGTTCCCAAGTGTGATTTCACTAATATATGAATTTATCCCAGATGTTTGGCTGTTACTGTGTTTGAATTATTGAATAGTAAATGACAGGTGCTACACCAAAAATGTGTAAAGTCATAAAGTATCCATTCCTTTTTCATTCCCACCAAACCAAAATACATTAGCTTTCCTCAGTTAGAAAAATTAAGATATCAATCTTGAGTAATTTGTGAGGTTATTTTATTGCTATACACATAGAATACTTTGCAAGAGTTGAATCAGTGTTTAAAGTATGCATTATATGAACGCTCTTTCTCTTTAGCTTTCCTAACACCCACCGCTCTGGTTTTCTTCTTTGTTTTGGTTTAGTCTCAGCTCCTTGTCCTGAGACTCTGCAGTTCTCTGTCCTCTGCATAGTTCTGTGTGCCTGTCCCTTAGAGATCTCATCTGCAGTCCTGGGTTTAACCACCTTCAACAAGCCACACACTTACAGATGTGTATCTTCAGCCTGGATCACTGTCCTGACCTCCCTGCGGAGGTCCACAGCTTTGTACCTGGCACCTCCCCTTGGGTCACAGCATTGGGCATCTCAGCATCAACAAGGCCAAAAACCCGTGGTTTCCACCCCCAGTATGTTCCTTCCACTGGCCTTTTCCCAGGGGCCTCTTGAAAGTGACCATTGAAATGTAGTAGATTTGGAAATTAAATAATATTTATAGTTGGGACTTACATGCTTAAGAAGAATTAGATTTTTAATTTATAACTCTAAGTCGCAAATTTGGTGCAACCTTGATAAGTGCCAGTAGAAGTTTCTGTGCACGTGAGCCTGAATATGCACATCAAAGCATACTGCCCTCTTCACTGATTTCTTGCAGCTTCAGATTAAGTTATGGGGGTCTGTAGCTAGTGCTTGCTCTCACTACTGAGTTCGCCAGCACTACTGCGAGGTGAGTGGATCAGGGCGGTACAGAGTTGGAGGCGCGTTGGACCTCCTCCAGTGGACAGGGAGCTTTTCTTGTACACTCGTCTGTCTTTAGAAAAAGCAAATGAAAAATTAGGTGGGAAATGGACAGCAACCCACACAGTGAGCTAAGTTCTTAGCTGGAGGGCTAACTAAACTTTTGAAGAAAAAGAGGAATACTCTCTTGAATCAGCTGCCTTTCACTTTAATGTTTTTCTTGTTTTTGTTGACTATGAAACATCTTTCCATGACCAGTGGATGGATCACAGCTCTGAGCCCAGGCGTGTTCTCAGAATGCTCGCCCGGTGCCCCAGGCAGCCACTGCCCAGGAATTAATTAGGGATTTGTGTGAAGGTGCTTTTCAAACAGCTGCTGATGCCATTGAGAATAAAGTAAAGAAAGTAAAAGGATAAGGAAGATTTGTTCAAGGTGTTTTGTTTGTTTTTTGGGCTGTTTCTTGTTAAGATAGTTGTACTTTTATTATTTTTCAGGCAGCAGTTGATTTGTATTAACTCTTAAATTTTAGGATATATTTAGTCATGTTTTCTTTAATCTTTATTGAGGTGGTCGTATTTATGATAAGAATTATTTTTCGAAGTAGGTCTTTGAATTGTCATAAACACTTTTCATAACACTGAACCTTCCTAACACTTTATCTCGGCTTCTCTTTAGTCCTTAGGGAAAAAGCTGGGGGGAAAGCTACACGTGGTCCACTGTGACTTCTTCAAACTGGACCCTCGAAGCTTTGGAACAGTGAAACCCACGGTGGATTCCCGGGTGCTTCTGCGAGATTTGGCCATAGAAACACTTCCTTGGTCAAAAGGTGATTTTTGTCATTCACTAAAGCAACTTCCCTCTGATTTGCCAGCTTTCTCTCCCAGTGCACCAATGGTTTATTGATGAGATTGGTGTGCAGTTTATATCGTACAGTTTATGGGCAGATGCTCCGAAGTTGAATCCTGCTCTCCCCTCACACCCGGACACAAATACTCCCAGCAGTTGTGCTGAGGCCAAGTGTTATGTCAAGGAGACATGTTGAAGCTTAGTTTTAATTGAAATAACGTTAATATAGTTTGTTAACCTAGTTTGGCTCAATAAAACATGATCCCAGGAGAAAGTATAAAGCATTTACTCAAGTATTTTTACTTGTATTAACAGGTATTCCTTTAAAAGTGTTTGGCATCTTCCCAGCCAAAAATGAGAAGAAGATGATTTGGAAATTTTTACATGACATATATTCCTGTACTTCTCTGTATAGATATGGACGCGTAGAACTGAACTTTTTTATGAACGAAACGGATTGCCAGGTGGGTTATCAGCAAGTGCTTGACTGGTATTTCGGTCTCAAAAGAGTTCTGTGATTTTTCTCCAGTCGTAGTCTTCGTGATTTTAATTTGGAATCACGACATAAAATTTACCGTTGTAACTTTTTTAAGTGCATAGTTGAGTGGCACAACCGTCACCACCGCCCGTGTCCTCTCAGAACGTGTTCATCGTTCTCTGCGGGAACTCTGTACCCAGGAAACACTAATGCCACCTCGTCCCCTCCCCCGAGGTCCCACTGTTCTGCATTCTGTCTCTGCACATTTGACTATTCCAGGTACTTCATATAAATAGGATTATACAGTAGTTCACTTTGTGCCTGGCTTATTTCACTTAGCATAATGTCTTTAGGGTTCATTCAAGTTGTAGCATGTATCAGAATTTTACTCCTCTTTAGGGCTGAATTTTATTCCATTGGACAGTGTATGTACACCACCTCTTGTTTATCCATTTTCTGTCTGTGGACACTTGGGTTGCTCCCGCTTTCTGGTTATTGTGGAGGCCACTCCTGTGAACACCAGTGTGTGGGTATTTCTGAGTCCCCGCTTTTTGTCCTTCCTGGTGTCTGTCCATCCCACTTTCTGGTTATTGTGGAGGCCGCTGCTGCGAACACCAGTGTGCAGATATCTCTGAGTCCCCACTTTCCATACTTCCCATTGTCCGTCCAGAAGTGAGGTTACGCGATCACACACTAATTCCGTTTCTATCTTTTGAGGAGCCACCATATTGTTTCCCATAGTGGCTGCCTGGTTTTATATTCCCACCAGCTGTGCACAAGCGTTCCAGTTTCTCCACATTTTCTCCAATGCTTGTTTTTTGTTTTTTTGATAATACCCATCCTAATGGTTTAAAGTGGTATCTCATGGTGGTTTTGAATTTCTATTTTCCTAAATGATTAGTGATGATGAGCATCCTATATGTCATTGTAGATCATTTGTGTGTCTTCTTCTGAGGAATTAATTGTGTTGTCTAGTTTTTGTTGTTGAGTTATAGGAGTGTTATAATCTCAATACTAATCTCTTCCCAGGTATGTGATTTGCAAGTATTTTCTCCCCTTTTATGGGTTGCTTTTTTACATTTTATGGTACCTTTTGAGTCCTAAAGTTTTTAGTTTTGATGATGTCTGATTTTTATTTTTTTTGTTGTCACCCGCGCCTTTCTGTCATCTCAGAAATCATTGCTGAATGCAATGTCGCAAAGCTTTTCCCCTGTGTTTCCTTCTGAGAGTGTTACAGTTTTAGCTCTTATGTTCAGGTCTTTGATCCATTTTGAATTACTTTTTTTACGTGATGTTAGGTGAGGGTCAGGCCTCACTCTTTTGCCTGCAGTATTGGAGTTTTCCTGGTACTCTCGCCGAAAGACTGTCCTTTCTTGTTGGCACCGTTGTTGAAAAATCGCTTGGTGATGTACGTGCATTGAGTGTATTTCTGAACACTCTGTTTTATTTCATTGTTCTATATGCTGTCTACATGCCAGGGCCATACTATTTTGATTACTGTAATTTTTTTAAGTTTTAATTTTCAGTTTAATCTTTATTTTTTTATTTTATGTTACCATTTAGTCACCATATACTCCCCCTTTCCCCCAGTGATTACTGTAACTTTGTAGTACGTTTTGAAATCAGGAATTGTGAGTTCTCCAATTTTGTTCTTTTTAAAGATTGTTTAGGCTATTTGGTGTCTCTCAAGATTCCATGTAAATTTTAAGATGAATTTTTAATTTCTGGAAAAAAAACAACTTTTGGATTTTGATAGGGGTTGCATTCAATTTGTTGATCACTTGGGTCGTACTGACATCTTAATGATATTAAATCTTTCCATCATGAACACAGGATGTCTTTTTATTTGTTTAATTTCTTACAGCAATGTTTTATAGCTTTTCGTGTAAGTGGACATTTCCTTAATTTCCTTTTCAGATTGTTCATTGTTAGTGTATAAAAATACAACTGATTTCTGTGTGTTAATTTTGTGGCCCGGAACTTTGCTGAATTCCTTTATCCGAACAGTTTTTGTGTGCATTGTCTAGAGTTTTAGCCTCTACTTTAATTCACTGATATGTAAGGTCTTCCTGAAGACCTGGATGTTGCTTTGAGAGTGATGTTTCTTTTCTGCCCAGAAGGCCTCCTGTCATCAGTCTTCTAGTGCAGTGAAACAGGAGATGCAAATTTGTCTCTAACAGAGCTGTGGGGTAGGGTAGTGGGGCAGGAAGTGAAGGGGTGCCTCATTCACCCAAA
Source organism: Sturnira hondurensis (assembly GCF_014824575.4). Taxonomy (NCBI): domain Eukaryota; kingdom Metazoa; phylum Chordata; class Mammalia; order Chiroptera; family Phyllostomidae; genus Sturnira; species Sturnira hondurensis. The sequence continues at coordinate 2,092,451 of NW_028091156.1, read as the reverse complement.
CCCAGGCGGTAAGCGAGTGTCACTGTCTGTGGGAGGAGAGGGGCCTCCGGGCCTTGGAGCTGTGCACGCAGTATGTAATGGAAGAACAGAAGGAGGAGAGAGAGCAAATGCTTCGTCAGGCTTCAAGATGTTACAGTGTTTTGTTTTCCCACCATGGATGCTCTTGCCCATCGTTTGCTTTCTCTGAGGTGTCCTCCCATTCACTGGGGTGACCTCTTACCTTCAGGTGTCAGCCTGGACAGTTCTGACTCAGAGCTGGATAGGCCACCCAGTACCTATTTCTAATACACTGTGTCCCTCCCTCTCCACAGAAATGACACATTTTTGTTAATTTTTTCTCTGATGAGGTTTTGCCCTGATGGGTTAAAGGAGATCAATCTCGAATACTTTCTGTTTTAAGTGTACATGGTATATCTCCATACGAAAGTTTTTTAAAAATATATTTTATTGATTATACTATTACAGTTGTTCTATTCCCCCCCCTTCATTCCCCTCCACCCCACACTCCCTCCCCCACCATTCTCCTCCCCTTAGTTTATAACCACGTGTCTCAAGTTCTTTAGATTCTGTATTTCCCCCACTATTCTTGCCCTCCCCCCTATCTATTTTCTACCTACTCTCTATGCTATTTTCTATACCTTCTCCCCCCTTCTCCCCCTCCCACTCCCCTGTTGCTAACCCTCCATGTGTTCTTCATTTCTATGGTTCCACTCCTGATCTAGCTGTCCTCTTGGTTTGCTTTTGTTTTAGGTGTGATTGTTAATAACTAACTGTGAGTTTGCTGTCCTTTCACTGTTCATATTTTTTATCTCCTTTTTCTTAGATAAGTCCCTTTAGCATTTTATATAATAAGGGCTTGGTGATGATGAACTCCTTGAACTTGACCTTATCTGAGAAGCACTTTATCTGACCTTCCATTCTAAATGAAAGCTTTGCTGGATAAAGCAATCTTGGCTGTAGGTCTTTGGATTTCATGACTTGGAATACTTCTTTCCAGCCCCTTCTTGCCTGTAAGGTCTCTTTTGAGAAATCCGCTGACAGTCTGATGGGTACTCCTTTGTAGGTGACTGTCCCCTTATCTCTCTCTTTTTTTTTATTTTATTTTTATTTTTATTAAAATATTTTATTTATTTATCTTTAGAGGGGAAGGGAAGGAGAGAGGAAGAGAAACATCAATGTATGGTTGCTTCTTGTGCATCGCCTGCTGGGAACTGGCCCCTGCCGGGAACTGGCCTGCAACCCAGGCATGTGCCCTGACTGGGAATCGAACCACGATCATCTGGTTCGCAGGCCCGCGCTCAATCCACTGAGCTACACCAGCCAGGGCTGTCCCCTTATCTCTTGCTGCTTCTAGGATTCTCTCTTCATTTTAGTCTTGGCTAATGTAATTATGATGTGCCTTGGTGTGTTCCTTCTTGGGTCCAACTTCTTTGGGACTCTGAGCTTCCTGGATTTCCTGGAAGTCTATTTCCTTTGCCAGACTGGGGAAGTTCTCCTTTATTATTTGTTCAAATAAGTTTTCCACTCGTGGCCCTTTCTTTCCCCTTGTGGTACCCCTATAATCCGGATGTTGGAACGTTTAAAGATGTCCTGGAGGTTCCTAAGCCTCTCCTCATTTTTTTGAATTCTCATTTCTTCATTCCTTTCTGGTTGGATGTTTCGTTCTTCCTTCTGGTTCACCCCCTTGATTTGAGTCCCAGTTTCCTTTCTATCACTATTGGTTTCCTGTCCATTTCCCTTCATTTCAATTAGTTTGGCCTTCATATGTTCCTCTAATTTGTGGCTAAAATCAACCAGTTCTGTGAGCATCATGATCACCAGTATTTTGAACTGTGCATCTGATAGGTTAGCTATTTCCTGGTCGCTTAGAGTTATTGGCTCTGGGACTTTGAGTTCTTCTTGCACCATCTTTTGGGCTGTTCGTGCCTGTTCCCTAGCAGGATCAGAGCCCTAGGTGTTCACCAGAGCAGGGCAACTAAGTTGCTGGGTTGTGACGTTGTATGTGGGGGTGGAGTCAAAGAGGAGCAATGGTGTCCCGTCTGCCACCTCCCACCTCGGCCCCCACAGGTGTGGCAGCTGCCACCGTCACCGGGCCCATGCATTTCATCCCACTGCACGCGAGTGTGCCACCGCCGTCAGCCCTCACCCCCAGGGGCCTGCGTGGTCCGTCTCACTGTGCTTGAATGTGCGACCGCGGTCAGTCTGCCCCACACCCTGACTGGGTCTGGGCCACTTGTGCGCCTAGGTCGGGGGATCTGTCCTGCCCGACCCTGTTCCGCTGCTGGCTCCGCCTCTCTTACTGTCCTGGTTGAACGGTTAGTTGTAGTCGGACTTCTGTATAATTCAGTTTTCTGTTCTTTGGCTGTGTCTTTGTTCTCCAAACCTTTGTTGTATTCAAACTTGGTTGTGGGAGAAGGCACAGTGTTTCCACCTATGCCTCCATCTTGGCGGAAGTCTCCATATGAAAGTTTAAAAGGCCTGTCTCTTCTTTGAAATGGTAACAGCTAAGATTTTGTACTTAAGTTTAATTTTCCCTAATTTCTAGAGACTATGAAGATATTACCACTAAGACCACCTTTGGTTTTGATGGATTCTAGTTTTGCATAACAAGTACTTTCTGTTTTCCTCTTCCTAGAAGATCATGGCGAACCCCCAGCACCGAAACCTGTACCAGGCCTTGAGTGTGCTGTGGCAAGTGGCCTGTGAGGTGAAGCGGCTGCACACGGTGAGCGAGGCCCGAGCGCCTTTCGGCAGGGACTCGATTGTGTTCAGAGGGGCTGCCTGTCAGTGCCCCGTGAGTGGAGAGCAGTTCAGCATGAAGTTGCTTATTTTTCCCAGCCGTGGAGTACACTGGGGCCAGGCCACTTCGCGCTGCTGTTCTTGTCACAAGCCTTTGTTTTTCTCTGAAAATAAAAATAGCATATGTTCACTGTAAAAATGTAAGATATAAAAGAATTTTAAAAATCCCCTACGTTTCTGCCACCCAGAGGCCACTGCTGATGTTTGTGGCACGTATTTTGTTATTCTCCTTGTGATTCTTTTTTTCTACATTGTGAAGATTGCATTATTATTTTTTTTTGGAGAGTATGCAGCATTTATTACACAGCCAGGAGACACAAATGTCCCGGGGGAGGAGGAGGGTACAGTCATAGCACCTCAGACGCAGGACAAGGCGCAAACACAGACGAACCCATTGTGGGGGCCCAACCCCAAACACTTAGGTTGTGACAGAGTCTTGCATCCTCACCTCCTCCCCGCTCTGACCTGAAGATGGCATTATTTTTATCTCATTTTTCCGTTTAATAGCCAATGCTTGACTGTGTTTTTTCCCCTTGTCACTGAACAGTTTAAGTTTTTAATGGCTGTTTAATACTTTATTATAGATCATCCCCCCCATTTTTTAAGTTTATGTCCTTAGGAAAATCAGAGTTGTCCAGTAGAAATATAATATGAACCACATGTACAATTTTACCTTTTTTTAGCAGTCACATTATAAAAATTTAAAAAAGAAACAGGTGAAATTAATTTTAGTATTTTACTTAACCTCAATTCAAAATGTTGCCCCTTTAGTGTGTAATTGTTATTTTGGAATTAATTATTACACAGTTTTGATTAGTGTGTGTGTGCTGGGCCTTGGAAATCCAGGGTGTAGTTTACAACATCTCACTTCAGACTAGACTCATTCAAGTGTTCAGCAGCCGTGGTGATTAGTGCTACCGTACTTAATAGCAGAGGGCTAGAGTGTAAGAAAAAAGTGATAGATGCTATTTCTTTCATACCATAATTTGCATATTTTATTTTAGTAGAATATTGAGTAGTTTTATATGATATGTGTTCATATATATATATTTAGAGATTTTATTTATTTATTTGAGGGAAAGAGAGGGAGAAAGAGGGAGAGAAACATTGGCATGAGATATGTCCATTGGTTGCCTCTTGGACGCCCTTACTGGGGACCTGGCCCGCAACCCAGGCGTATGCACTGACTGGGAATCTAACCAGTGACCTTTAGGTTCGCAAGCCAGCCCTTAGTCCACTGAGCCACACCAGCCAGGGCTGTTCATATATTTTTATGAGCCCTTGTTCTTCCAAGGATTTCATACTTTCAGTTTTGACTTTTGCACTGTGTCCTCACGGAGCCCCTCAGTGCTTTTGGCAGGAACACACTAAGCCCAGTGATGTGCACACTTGCGCTGTTACCTCATTTGATTGTAGCTTTGGTTTCAATTTTTTTTTTCCTTCAGAACATCTGAGGTTCTAGGCTGGATCTCTCTGCCTTGTCTTCAGTAATCTGTCATGCCCTCATCGTCTTCTTGCATTCCCAGGAATCTTTTCCCATTTAGCCTTCCCTGCCCTGCCCCCGCCTTCTGTCTGCACTACATTGTCAGCTTGACATGTAGTTCTTGGCTTCTGTAAAATTCTCTTACCTGCCCCCACGGATCTCCTTTCATCCTGTGCCTTTTTCGTCGCAGCCCCTCCTGTCTTTGTGGCTCTCCACTGGTGTCTTCAGCAGGGCCCGCAGGGGACTGCCTTTCGGGAGAGTTTTGTCCTCTTGTTCCGCAGCGTTTGTTTTCCGAGGCTCTATGTTGGGTGTTGCCCTTTATTAATCTTCAGAAAGGAGAGGTCTTTGTGAACCCACATTTTAAACATCCGTCTGTCAAATACCTCTAACTGGAGGGTCAGTTGTGAAACTCAGTTCCCAGCGTCGTTCAGGTTTCTTCTCCTGTGGCTTTGTAATAGATAAGGCCCCTCTGTGCCCAGTGCTGTGAACTAGACCCGAGTGTGGGACGGTGGGAGCTGTGGCACCTACTGCACACTGCTGTCGCACTGCCTTCCTCCTCTTGGTGACATTCTGGAGCTGCCTGCAGTTTCAGGGATGGGCGACAGTTGCATTTTTTATGCCACTTCACTGGCCACTGTGGTTAGTTATAGCCGTTTTGACAATACCCTTTCAAACCCGCGTCCAGTGTTGTAAGTTTTAGTCTGTGTCACCTGCTGGTGTAACTCTTATTTTGGAATTTTAATCGGTGTGTGTGTGTATTTGTATAATAAAAATAGTTTCACATGTAAAGTTGTATATATAAAAGTTAGATACAAAAAAAGTAATGATCTTTTAAAAAATTCACACTGTATCTTTATTTTTGTATCTCCCTACATGTCCCAACATATTCAGATGAGTTTGAATAAGAGGCTTTTTTACGAGGTTAGGACAGAAATGTCCTCAGTATTGATCTGATGACCCCTAAACTGATTGTGACTCTACTCTTGAAATGTTGGTTGTTTAAAATTATAACTTGAGACCCTGTTTGTGTAATCATATGAAGGGTAACTTTCTTTTATCTAAGTAACAGTTACCAATATTGGGACAGACCTTTGATTTTTCCTCTTCTTTATCCAAAAAAAAGGTAAATGATTTAACTGGTTTTTTTAAAGACTTTTTTAATTTTAATTTTTATTTTTTTTAAGATTTTTAAAATTTATCTTTAGAGGGGAAGGGAAGGAGAGAGGGAGAGAAATATCAATGTAGGGTTGCCTCTCATGCGCCCCCTGCTGGGAACTGCATCCCCTGCTGGGAACTGGCCTGCAACCCAGGCATGTGCCCTTGACTGGGAATTGAACCGCAATCGTGTGGTTCGCAGGCCCGCGCTCAATCCACTGAGCCGACACCAGCCAGGGCTGATTTAACTGTTACACGTTGTTTTTCTTTAAACCAGTTACATTGGTGTCTAGGGTTCATTCTGTCTGGGTGGACATTTTAAAAAGCAGCGGTGATTTGGGGCCCTTTGGCTGAGGAAAACTGAAAGGGATGTCTCTGTCTCTCTTGCCTGCAGGAGCCTTGGTCGTCGTTTGACAAGTACACCGGAGCAGGGCCACTGGGAAAGCCGGAGTGCAGGGTGAGAGCGAGTGAAGGCCCGTCCGCTCTTTTCTGAGTGCGGCATGCTTTGTTTTCTTTAAGATCATCTGACATCCTGTATGTATTTAAATGTGTTAACTTCAGAATGTCTGGACATGTGCTTTAAAGATCTCTTACTGCTTTTAATTAAATTCACATTATTTTGGAAGAGAATTGTATTTTCCAGCTAGTTTTACAGAGGATGCACATAGCAGAGCCTTAAACAGAGTCTGACTTCCGTGTTTCTCTCTCTGGGATTGAAGATATAACCCAGAATTGGGAAACATAATCATTTTACTATTCATCTATTTGTAAACTTAAAATGTTATATGTTATTAATTAATCAGAAATCTGTAATATTGCTACGCATAATGGTTGACTTTACCAATAGGTACAATAGGTGTGTTTTCTACCCAGGAGGTTGGGCTTTATTTTTGTTTTGTTTTTTTCAAGAGATGATGTTACAAAGCAATTCTCCATTTAATTTATATTAGGATATTTGTAGTGAAACTGTAATAAAGTAGCTGAAGTTTCAAAAACAATTCCCGAACTCCTTTAAAAAGTTCCCCGTTAGGATTCAGTGTGAACGATGCTCGAATCCCAGCATTCCAGTTCCATCTGAGGTTCTCGTTTGCTTCCCTCTTTATTTTTTTTACTCTTGCCACTGAATGAGAAAAAGGAAATACGCATTTAGAAAAGGTCTGACCTTGGAGCGATCGGTCCCTGTCGTGACCATTGTGACCTTAGTTCTCTTTCGCTCTTCGGAAGCACAACCTAATAGGAGTCACACGTTTTGTCTGGATGACATCAGGAGTTGACCGAAAAGTCTCCAAAATGAACAACTCTGTGTAGAAGACATTTTCTTATTTTTCTTAATGACAAGAGCAAACGCTAAAAAGTTTTTGGCCAACTTAACTATATAAACTTCCAGGGGTAAGGAGGAAATAACCAAACCTCATGTTTCATGTGAGAATTCCATCATTTACTTCACATGTATGTACCTTTGATGCCAGTGTGTTGATCGTTGCTATGGAAGCGTTTTGAGGCATTTGACAGTTTCCAGAGCACATCATCCCTTCCCCCAAGGCGGAGATGTCTCACTTCGGAAGCCATGGCTCTATGCTGTCACTGGAACCCCTTCCCCAAATTACAAATCAGTCCTCATTTAACATTAGGAAGGTTTTTCTTCCCTATTTCTCAGGTAAATGTATATATTTAATGTTATGTACCAGTTTGCCTTTTAAAGTATCTTCAAAAACTTGTCAACAACACTGCGTAATACTTGGAATTGTATTATCCTTGTTGCTAAATGAATAATTACTAAATATTTTTTAATTTAATTGCTGTTGTTTTTACCAATTCCTTAAACTGTAGACATCCCAAACTAGGAACTAGGATTGATTATAATTTGAGGGGCGCCCACTACGTTTTCCACAAATAGGACGTATATTTAAATATATATAAAATAAAGCATACAAGTGGTCACACTTAATGTGTGAAATTTCCTAAAGAAACATAAAGCTCCCTCTTTTCTGAGGAATAATTTTAGGGGAAAATGCCTTAAATTTAGATCATATCATACAGTTTTCATTTTAATCTGTGTAATATTATATATTGGAGCAGGTAGGCAGACTTTTTCTGTATAGGGCCAGTTGGTAAATATCTTTTGCTTCCAGACCACATAACAGTCTCTGTCACATGTTCTTTGGTGTTTGCTTTTTTCCCTAAAAAAAAAACCCAAAAACACAACAATCCTTTACAAATGTGAAAAATGTTCTTAGCCCCAGACTGCAAAAAGAGGGAGGCCATTGACCATAGCTTGCTAAGTCCATATTTTAAAAAAAATTATCCTATTAAAAATTATGTGTACGTAGTATTTTATTCTTAGGATGTGGTGGTGTGCTTCAAATATAGAGGAGACTCACTTCATGTTAGTGTCATGTTTGGGATTCGATTTTACCCCGTCGACAAGGTAATAAGCTGGGACTCTATGGATGGTGGCCAGAGGCATGACTCCTGGACCAGACACCGGGTTCGATTCACCTCCGAGGCCACAGAGCAGTGTGGCGTGGCCAAGTCGGAGGGTATGCGTTCACAGGGTTTGCGTTGCAGCAACGCGGAGCTGGGGGACCCACTCCTTTCATAGCAAACATTAAGCAAGCCTGATTTTTGTCCTGGAGAGAGAGATGTCATCCCTCAAGGTGACTCGCTGCAGACCACCCCGAGAAATGGCCCAGATAGAGCGCTGTTAGGGCTTTGCATTCTGGGCACAGCTGATAAGAACACACAGGGACACTGGGGTCTCTGGTGATTGCCTTTTCCAACAGGTAACTTGAATGGGAAAGTGAACAGTGTCTTGCTCGGGCAATGCTTTATGACTAACACAGTTTATTTTCCTTTCTTTCCAGGAATCATTAGAACAACAAACACAACAAAACCTGTGTTTTATTCAATTCACTCCCCATAGAAATTTATTTACACAAAATTTAACACCTGTGAACTATGATGTATTTTTTCACATGTTAAAGCAGTGTTTTCTGAAGCGCAATGCCAAGCTGATACACCAGTTACAGTAAGTAAGAAGAATGAAAGCAAGTATAAAAGTAGCAATTTAGTGGGAATTACACTTTCGTATTAGAGGCCCATGTTTTATATCTTGTATATTCTTACTTAACAGTGAAGTACATGCTTTCACTCATCTGTTTCCTCAAAGTAGTGAGTTGGCCAAAAAGTGCGGATGGTTTTTTCATAAAATAAATGACACATTTTTCATTTTTACCAACAACTTTACTGACTCTGATGTTTTGAGTATGTTGGCTCTGTCCTGCTATTGGCTTCTAGTTGGTCGAGGCCAGCATGCTGCTGAACACCTTCCAATGCATAAGACAGCCCCACTGCAAGGAGGTATTTGGCCAAAACGTCAGTAGCACCAAGGAACTTCACAAACCACTTTCGACACGTTCCCTCAGTCACAGCACCTTCTCCACACACTGCACAAATCTTTCCTCATGCTTCACTTGCCTTTTCATCTTGCTTGAAAAAGGAAGGCATAATATACTACTGAAAATGTTGCCTCTCTTCTTCGGTCTTTAGTATTAAAATATCTGCACAAAAGTTCAGTTTTGGCGAGTTCTTTTTTAATGCACGCTGACATGGCAGCTGTCCCAGTACAAGCTAACAGAATTGTCTCAAACGACATTACAGACAGCTAGGCACCGCTGGAGCCATCAGACGGGAAAAGCGCAATGCGCTTTTTGGCTGGCCCTGTACTTCCTTTACGTGGTGCACGTTTTCAGAAAAGTATGATTGTGGTTTCCACATGATCTCCTAAGCTTAATACCCCACCCATCTTTGAAAAAACAAACAGGAAGGCTATGATTTGTTTTAATCTTTGTGGGATTTAGCTGAGAGTACCTGGTAACCCTCATGAACAACTAGCTGCTTGTCACTGGCCGGGATGGAGAAAGTCAGCATCTGCCTTGTCAGTGTCCCTATTGGTCCTGTTTCCTAACCTAAGTAGGGGTGTGCCACTGGACCACCTCAGTTTCCCTGCCCTGGACCAAAGCTTTTGTTCCTGTAAAGCTTTGTAAAAATTGTAGCTACTTTGTGTCTACGTGAGTATAGTTTTTTTATGGGGTGGATGTGTACAGTTTTGTGAGTGCGCATAACATCTTGTGATCAGCAGCCCATAGTCATTCAAAGTCATTCAAATTGTCAGTGGGTGAACAAGATGTTAAAATAATCATTTAAATGAATTTGATCATCATCAGATAAATAACCGAATGAGCTGTTGGTTGAACAAAATTTATGTAAAAATAAATGTTAACTGTGGCAATAGACCAATAAAAAGAATCTATTTTTTATCTTGTTCCCTTGTGGTAGTGGTTGTTTTGAGTGAAACTACCAACAATATAGGGAATTAAGGAATAAATTTGGTATGCTGTGGTACAAAATATTAAAAATTCCCTTTGAGATCTCTGAATTGGAATCATGTTTCTGTCTGTGACGAGGATTCCATTCAAAATTAGAAACTATTGGAAGTATTTTCTATCAAAATATTCTTTTGCAAGTTTCTTGCCTGTTACTGTCAGAGGCTCACCTAGGCTAATACAGAAGGTAGTTTATTGCTTTATATTATATTCACCAGTAATTGTTACATAAAAATGTGAAAGATTATTCCCTCTTTGAAAATGGCGAGGCAGCAGTTTCTGCTGTTTGAACGTACTGAACTTTTACATGAACCTAAATGGAGTTAAAGACTATTTTTGTAAAGAGAAATAAAGGATGAAAGAGGTAGACAGGCGCCTTTTCGAAGGGCAGTGGTAAACGAGTTTTGTGTAGGAATAGATTAGAACACGTTAACGCCTACATCTGCCCTTTGCATTGTAGGTAAGCCATGCAACTTGAGGGATACACATAAAGATACATGTTACATGCAAGCTCTTGAACGAAATACGATTAATTATATACGTTAGGTATTTGACATTGAGCTTACAAGCTACCTTTATCAGAGTTAACTGACAGTTGTTATGGAAAAGAATTTAAGAAATTTACTTTGATTTTTTTTTTTTGCAGTTCATTGAGTCCAGTGGATGCAGAGGATATATTGAAGAAAATAAAAAAGAAAGGAGCAATCAAAGTAACAGACATGTATCCTCTAGACTTTAAACGCCTCTTTGAAACCATAGAATCTTCCAAAGATTATTCCTGCAAGTGGCTGTATGATGACTTCATGGAGGATGTGGTCTTATAGGGAACAGGAACCGACTGCCAGGACCGTGGCTGAGGCCGTTCATTTTACTTGGAAGTTAGGACACAAGCGAAAAAGAGCTAAGTTTGTAAAACCCACATCCTTTCCGCAGAAGGTAGCTGTTCTCGTTTTGCGCGAACAAGGCAGATCGTGTCTTCCGAGGCTGATACCATTGGGACATTGGGTAAAACAGCGGCTGCTGTTTTATTCACAGCAGAATAAAGAACTTCCCTTAACTGTGGATTTGATCAGCTCAGATTTGTTTTGTTTTCAGTTCTGTCTACTGTCAACAGGCCAGTAGTTGTATGGAGCTACCAGATGAAATTTAGTTTTAAAAGTCCTTTTAGCCCTGGCTGGCGTAGCTCAGTGGATTGAGCGCTGGCCTGTGAACCACACGATCGCGGTTCGATTCCCAGTCAGGGCACATGCCTGGGTTGCAGGCCAGTTCCTGGTTCCTGGCAGGGGATGCACCAGAGGCAACCATACATTGATATTTCTCTCTCTCTCTCCCCCCGTCCCTTTCCCTCTAAGATAAATAAATAAAATCTTTTTTAAAAAAAGTCCTTTTAGCCAAACACTTACATTGTATTAATTTAAATGTTCCCCTTTCACTGCTGATTTTTACATCCTCCAGGAGGGCAAAGAGTGTGTACAGTTTTAAGCCTAGAAAGTAAATACAACTGAAGTAAGTGGTTTGTTTTACTTTTCAGTTTGTTGAAAGTATTAACAAATACTGTGCAATGAAAAAAATTAAACTTTATTATGGTTTAAACGTTTTTAGAAATTAAAATATCTTAAACAAGATTTTGTGATTTTTTTTGTCCCTAATGAAACGTAAAGTTGACCCTAACTTACTTTAAATTCTGTCATGTATAGTCAATACACATTGTGAATAATTCAGCCTGTTATTCAAAAGTCTCTTGCATTTTGATCTATCAAGAAAGTTTATCTGCAGTTAGACCTTTACCTGAACCTAAATGAAATTAAGAATATTTTCATAGATCATCGAAGAAGCTACTGGATTTTAGCCGAGCATCCCCAGTGCCCCCGGATTACATTTGCTTGTTCTTACAGCATTTCCTGATGGCTAAGGTGTCTTAGTGACTTCCTGACTTCCCTCCTGTGGTCCCTGGCTTGCACATCAGTCTGGCTGGAAACCGCATGCTCTCCTTTCTCTTACGATTCCTGTTCTGCTGTGACATAACCTTGTCTAAGCTCCCTGGTGTCATTTAGTCTGTCTCCTCTCCCTGCTTCTTTCCTAGTCCCGTGCTTGAAGCCCAGATTTCTGTTACTAGGTTACAAGAGTGTCAGCCGAGAAACATTTTAAATAGAGTTCCCAGGGATTCATTGGTGGCTGTTGGAAAAGGGAATGGGCTTCAAAAACCAGAGCAGCACGTTTTGCTCTTAGCCTAGATAAACGGCGTGGAGTATGGATTCTGATATAAATGTGAATTCAGGCCTTACAAGTGGTGCATGCGCAGAGTATCAGGCAGTGTCACTTCAGACAAAATGGAAGAGGGGACTTAAGAACAGGTCTGTTAACTGTTTTGGGGGTTTAGAGAGAGATGGAGTTAAGGAGGGTCACTAAATAATACAGAGGGTCTAGCTAAGAATAGAGACCAAATTGATAGTGGGAGCATTTTATACTATTGAGTCATTTTAGGACGGGAGCAGTGGAGAACGTGGACGATCAGATGAATAAAAGTTGTGTGCTAAGGAGACGAGCCTTCAGGTCTGTGCACGGAGTGGTTCCCAGTACTTACAGAGTGAGACAGTAGTTTGACTAATTTAAACGTCTTTCAGATGGGAGGGATGCTGCCTGAAGGCGCTGGGGTGTGGTCGGATCTGCTGGGGGAGAGAGCAGCTGGCTGACCTCTCCAGCTTCTCCCCAAGTCCACCGATGTGTTTATGCTGAGGTCGCACTTCCTACAGGCAGTTCCCAGGCCACGATTAGGGTAGGGTCCTAACTGTGGCATCTAAGAAAAGGTGTTAATCTCGAAGTGGACCTAATTTTGAGTTCCGTGTAGAATTGACTAGCTGTTGGGGGGTGGGGGGGTGGGGTTGGGAGCGGAAGGCAGGCTCCTCTGGTGACAGACACAACTCCCACGGGCAGTTCTGGCTCAAGGACTCCCTGTTCATGTGACTAAACCTTTCTTGGAATTTCACTGTGGTGCAGGGCGTCCTGTCCAATCTTTCTCTTTCCACAGTGTCAGGCCTCTAGTCAGAATGCCATGCCTTCTCCTTCCTTCTCTAAAAACCTTCCATGTGTCTCAGCTTGTCTTAGCATCTGCTTCCCCACACACCCAAACTCATACAGGAGTCAGGGGATGTGAGAGTAACAGGAAGAAAGTGGCTGGAACATTGAAGCAAGTGTGAAAAGAGCCAGTGTGAAGTCATTTACACTCTGGTACTCAGGTGCCAGAGATGGAGTGATTCCTGGTGATGACAAGGTCCATCCAGATCTGGTGCCGAGCAGTTCAGGGGTAAGCACTTCCACAGGTACTTTGCCAAGGGGCCTTTTAGTTTTGCTGGTGGCTGAGGGTAGCAGATACTCATCTGGTCTTTCTGAATCCTCCCCAAACCTGATGAGCTTAGCAGAATGTTCTAACGAAGTACCGGGAACATGGCCAGGTAACTGAAGAAAAGTTTTCACACTACAAGAGTGAAGTCTTTGCCCATACAGTCAGCTCTAGGTAAGTTCATGGTGACTAAAGATGGCTAGGAGAATGAAGAGTTGGAATTACCAACAGGGGACCCTCTTGGTGTTTATTTAAGGTTCTTTTTAGGTGTTTGTCTTTGGAATACGTGTACCTTTCTCTAGAATGTCTAAGAATGCAGTCTGAGTTCAGAAGGTGACTGGCATCAAAACAGGCACGCTGTCTATTAGGGCCCCCCAAAAGTTCTGTGATCGTGGAATGTCCCCATTTGTTCTTTCATCTCTAAATTGCAGAATGGTATTTAGTGGGTAATTTATCTGCGCCTTGGTTTTGCATGTGCAAAATGAAAAGGCTTTGACTGCCTGGCCCTACGTGTGATATTCTATGCTCGTCTGACAATATATTATGAAAAGTGCATCTCCTAAAGGGAGGAAACTTTCTCTGGTCTCCCCTCCAGCCCCCCATATAAGGAAACTCTGGAGGGTGCCATCAGCACCGAGAAAGCCAACCTCACACAAGGAACTGGGGAGATGTCATTCCGATAACATGTCGGCCCCTGGCTCTAACCACACCCTAATCAACTACAAAGCCAAGCAAATGCCTGAAGCCAATTTCCGTTTTTGTTAAAACTGGTTTGGGATGGAATTCTATCACTTTCAACCAAGACCTCTACTACAAATACTATCTTAAAGACACTCATCGATAGCTTCCCGGTCCTGCATCTCCACAGGGACTCTTCTGAATCTAAGGAACAGAAATTAGCACATCCGCTCCCGAAGTGATGCCTCTGGTTAGTGACCTCCAGGCCGCAAGCCTGCACCTTTGGATTAGTCAAAAAATAAAAGTTTTTTTTGTTGTTGTTGTTCCATTCTGTCAGTATATTATTTGCACCATTGTAAGGCTCAAAATAGCAATTCTAGTTACCCGATGAGACATAGGATAGACTTTTAAAATAATCCAGTGATTCTTGATTACATTTCACTTGGTTTATTACTCAAACTGCTGGGTAATTCTGCATTAAACATTTATAGCGACTACTTAATTTACCTCTTGCTAATAAAATAGTATGTTAAACCTTCAATTAGAGTTTATGGGGAATTGGGCACAACATTCCATGTGCTTGGTTTTAATTTGCTCATTAAAAGCAAGGATATGAAAGTAATGGAACAAATAGGGTGAGAAAGCGTTGATTTTTGTATGGTTCAGAAATTCAATTTAGATTCCTGGTGAAAGCTAACTGTAAAGCCAATTAGTAACTGGCCAATTAGCCAATTGTTTTCATTGAAAACATCAAATCTTGGAAAAAGATGGTCAGTTTCGGGATCGTACCCAGGATTCCCACATCGTTTATGTTACAGACACCTCTGAGCTCCGTATGTCATGAATTCTGGTAACATCCTCCAGTTCTCGTTAAAATACCCTCCATCTACTGTTTTCATAAGAACCCCTGTTCTTAGGAAACCCTAAGAGGTTTTCAAAAGAACCCCTACCCTGCCAATTTGTTGTGTGCAGGATAGGACAGAGTCTAGGGATTCTGGGCTTCTGTTTATACGATAAATCTAAATGGTAATGTCCCTCCCAGGCAACCTTAAAAAACAGTAAGTTAATCATCTTTACACTTTCTGAGCAGTCTTGGTATAGAAAATCTGGAACCTGGTACTTGTAATTTATCATTTAAGAATTCTGGAAAGCAGGACTGCCCATTTTGCAATAGTTAAATGAGTCTCTTTTACTAAGAAAAAGAACCTAAAGCCTGTTACTGAGTATGCCGTTCTCATTATAGGACGTTACGAGCACTGCATTATGTTGTATTGTCTAATACAGGTGGTGGGAATCAGGGTATTCTAACAGCACCAGAGTATCCCCCCAGAGAATGCTTACCAATTGCAAAGGTACAGTGTACTTTTTTAAAAAGATTTTTAAAAATTTATTTATCTTTAGAGGGGAAGGGAAGGAGAGAAGGAGAGAAGTATCAATGTATGGTTGCCTCTCGTGAGTTCCCCGCCGGGAACTGGCCTGCAACCCAGGCATGTGCCCCGACCGGGAATCAAATCGCGATTTTGTGGTTCGCAGGCCTGCGCTCAATCCACTGAGCCACGCCAGCCAGGGCTACAGTGTACTTTTATAACAAAGACTTCTGGCAGCCCCCACTTTCACCAACCAATCAACTTGGTTTTATTAATAGTGGCACATTATGCACGTTTAAGGTTGATGTGATGTGGTCATAAGTACAAGTCGTAAAGTGTTTTTGCTAAACACTTGGATCGAATCAAGCCTCTGGACTGTAATGTCCAGATGTAGGCTGCAGTTTACAGGAAATACGGGGAACAGAGGAACACGTTAAATGACACCATGAGAGAACAGCCAGACAAATACAGAATGGAGAACATTTTACAAGACTCCTAGTTTGGACTCTTCAGAGTTCAAGTCCAAAAAAAAAAGTCAATGTCATAAGAAAGAAAATGGACTTTTGATTGAATCTTGGTTTTTAAAAAACATTACAAAAGCCAATCTTAAAGTGAATATAGTTTTTGCTTGCTAGTCTAGAATAACTTTTTAGGTGTGATGATTTTGCTGTTTTTAGGATACTGTTCTTACCTGAGGAAATGCACGTTACAGTATTTAATTAGGAAATATTCTGCACAACAAACGTCATCAACAAGTGAATGAAAAAACAAGTTACAGAAAAGTACCTGGCAATATACAGGAACAAAATTCTGAGAGAGGCAGGACACACCACGCTGAAATTGTTCTGCTCGTTTTTGTTCTTTTGCCCCCTTAGCTGCCTCCTCCGCCTCCTCCAACACCCCTTCCACTATAAATTCCCTGAGATCAGGAATTGTTTCCTCCTTTTTATCATATCCCCAGTGCCTCGCACAGAGTCTGGTATACAGCGAGTGCCCAGTAATTATGTGTTGAATAAAAGAATGTTACTGCTTTTCCAAAAATATATATATCATGACGTAAAAGTGTTAGTTGTGAAATGTTATGTCTTCAACTTGTCAATGATTCAAGAACACAAATTACTTTCAAGTGGTTCAAACAATACACATATATGCACACATACTTGCAGACATGGAGAGAGAATGCGAAGAAATGGGAAAATACCAAGAATTGTTTGATTTAGGTGGAAGGTATAAAGACGTTCATCGCGTTGTTTTCTCAACTTTCAGTCTGCGATCAAACTGTCATAAGAAAATAGTGGAGGGGGAAAACTACCGCCTCTCCTTGCGGAGTTGCCTGGGACTCCAGCAGCCCAGCGAGCCGGACCGAAGCGCCTGCATCCGGCTCACCGGACGCCCGGTTGGCTTCGGGATGCCGTCTGCGCACGCTCAGAGGCCCCTCCGGCCCCGCCCCTCGGCCTACGTTCGCGCGCAGGGCGCAGGCGCGCGGCTCCCGGCAGCCCGCGAGGAGCCGGCGGCGGGACGCGGCTGTGGTGCGAGGTACGGAGCTGCGGCAGGATGGAGCCACTGAAGGTGGAGAAGTTCAGCACCACCGACAGGGGAAACGGGCTCCGCGCCCTGGCGCCGCTGCGCCCGGGAGAGCTGCTCTTCCGTTCGGACCCCCTGGCGTACACGGTGTGCAGGGGGAGTCGTGGAGTCGTCTGCGACCGCTGCCTTCTCGGGTACGTACGGGGCGCCGTCGCCCACCTGAGTCCCATCAGTGCTGTCCGCGCGACAGTCCGCCCCAGGACTCCACCTGGCCGTGGCTGCGCCGGAGTTCGTCGGTGCTGCCGAGGAGTCCAGCCCCGCACTCCTCTCGTGCGGGGGTCCTGGGGACGCCTCGCGGCTGCGGGGCGGGTGTGTGGGGGCCATCCCAGGCACGGTCCCTGCAGGGCGGAGCTGGAGCTGGTAACACCCACACCCCTGGGGCTGCTGTAGGAATTGAGGGGAACCGGTGAGACAGACTTAAGGGGACGCGTTGGGCCGGGGGTAAACGCGCTGGGGAACAAAAGTCCGTGTCTTGGGCCGCGTGCTTAATTAGTGTGCCCGTGGAAATCATAATTGGCGGGGGATGGTGTAAATCAGGCTCCCAGCTGGTGCTCTGCTGGGAGAGGACCTAGCTTGCAGGAGGCGGAAGAATCTTGGTGTTTAGGGAACACTTTCTGTGTTTTGAAGGGGACGTTCTTAAGACTCGATAAGGAGTAAATAAGCAAGAGACGTAGTTAGTTTCAGTGTATGCGAACTGCTGAAATAGACAGGCAACACTGTGGTGTGGGGGCCAAGGTTGCTGAGTCCCGGGTGCGCTTTGCGTTCGAAGGCTGTACAGGCAAGGCTATCCTAGATGGGAGAATTCATGTGGAAGTGTTTTCTAAGCCTGGAAGCCCTGAGCCAATGAAAAATGTTATGTGAAAGCGATTTGTGGAAATATGTAATATATATGCACAGTCATGGGAATTATGTTCAAGCAACAAATATTACTGAGCTCCTATTCCATGCTTAGGAGAAGAGCTCCGTTTGAGATGGGCTGGATGATTTTTTCCCCCCATCACTGCTCTTCCAGAACCGTTAGCCTGGGGTTTGGGTGAGTGGAAGTGAGGAGGTAAGTGCAAAGCTCAAATCAGTAGCTGAACCATTAATCTTACTAAGCCCTTATTGGATTCATAATGAGGAGTTTACCTAATTTTTGTATTTTTTATTTATTTAAAAATTTTTTTTAAAGATTTTATTTATTTATCTTAGAGGGGAAGGGAAGGAGAGAGAGAGAGAAATATCAATGTATGGTTGCCTCTCATGCGTCTCTTGCTGGGAACCAGGAACTGGCCTGCAACCCAGGCATGTGCCCTGACTGGGAATCGAACGGTGATCATGTGGTTCGCAGGCCCACGCTCAATCCACTGAGCTAAACCAGCCAGGGCTAATTTTTGTATTTTTTTAAAAGATTTTATTTATTTATCTTTAGAGGTGAAGGAAAGGAGAAAGGGAGAGAAATATCAATGTATGGTTGCCGCTCGTGTGCCCCCTGCTGGGAACTGGCCTGCAACCCAGGCATGTGCCCTGACTGGGAATCACACCTCGTTTCTCTGGTTCGCAGGCCCACACTCAATTCACTGAGCTACATCAGCTAGGGCTGATTTTTGTATTTTAAAGTTACCAAATAGTAATTGTATCGGTTGTTTCCTGAAGCAAGCATAACAGCTGCAGCAACAACAAAAATCTATTGAGAGAATGCTTTGAAATTTTTGTAAACTATGTGGTTGAAAGCCATTCGTTCCTTTCAATACTTGACTTTTTCCTGAAGTCCAGCATCGGCACTTGTAGGCCTTTTATTATCACTCAAGAAAATTAGAGAAAGCTGTGTTCTTCATCCTTGTAAATCCTTTGGGGCTGTGCCTGCAATTTGAATGTAGCCCAAGGCAGAGAACTGGCTGTTTCCTGCGGTATTAATTTATGCAGGAGATGTGGATCATCTTGTAGATAAAATCAGACTGCCAAGTTATTTAGTAGTTGGAATAGAAAAATTTTGGAATGAAGACTTGTTGACAAGTTACTCAGTGAATAATCAGAGCTAGAGTTGAATCATAGGACTTATCCATTTTCCAAAACTCACTGCACACATCTAGCTGTCTGTGGGTGGGATCTTTCTTGATTTACCCTATTTACTCATCACTGCTGTCTATCGCTCATTTTTCTTATTAGCAAGAACTGTAATGAGTTAAGCAAAGAAAATACAAAACACTTCATGGAAGAATACGGAAGTGTCCTCAGCACTGCTTTAAAGTCAAGTCTGGCGGCAGCGCATCTCTGAAAATGGGCAGGACCCCAGGGGAGTTCCATAGTCAGAACGGTGCTTTGGAAGCACTTGAGGTTGGGACCCGAGAGTACGGCGTTTTCGATGCTGCCTGGAGCTGCTGGGTTCTGCAGCGTGTGTCACCAACACTATGACACTGGATGCTGCTGCTCCTCTTGCTGCCACTGCCTCTGTGGTGGCCTGGGACACTAGTTGCTGCTTTTTCTGCCTGGCTTCTTTGTGATGGTAGCTTCTGATTCAGGGGCCTCAGTGGGTGCCCTGCACTGGTCGAGCTTAGGGTCACTGCTTGCACCCTTGCTGCACGGGGAGTTGAGAAGGTGAGTATTTGACCTTTTTGGCTTTTAAGAAAAGACAGGCTCTCCTTCCCACTGATACTCACATGGTGGAAAGATCACCAAACATATAGGAAAGGGGGTATAAGTAAATGCCAACCATCCAAACAAACTAAAGCAAGTAAATGGACTTTTTATCTACTGATTAACAAATGCTTGGTTATTAGTACTTTACACAAAAAATATATTTGCACTTCTTTTGGATTGGTAGGCTATAATTTACTTGTTTTGTTGCCGTAGGTGTTCTGTTGAATAGCTCGTCGTCAACAGGTGAAGTGCCTAGCTGGGAATCATTGCAGGCCTAACATAGTGTTAGAAAAATCAAACTTCAGTGCGTTGTCTCCTGTAGTTTGCTGCCATTTTGGAAAGTCTATCAATGTGGGGTACAGTTTCTCTTGTTCCCTGTCCCCTTGTAAGTAACATTTGCTTCTTCAGCCACGATCAGTTTTGAACTTCTTGAGAGCGGAGATTACATCTGGAAATTTGTATAGCCCCGGTGCCTGGCACCTGGCACACTCTTAGTTTGTATTACGAACGTCCAGCCGAGTTGCCCTCTCGCTGTCCTTGCCCTTCTGCTGCCTGCGCTTTGAATCAAGAAATAAAATGACAATGTTAGTTTGTAACAATTTGCAACAGTTCCAGATAAATAATATAAAAGAACAGATATTTATTATAATGACTTTATCAGTCTCCAAATGATTTATTGCTGTCAGAGTCTACCTGATTTCCTTTGGCCTTGGGGTGTTTTGATTTGTGCTTTAGTTCTCACATTTATTTATTTACTTACTTATTCTTCCCTCTTTATTGAATTTATTGGGGTGGCATTGGTTAATAGAATTGTCCTGGTTTCAGGTGTACGGTGTGTAATACATCATCCTGTATTGTGTGCCCTGCACCGTAAGTCGAGTCTCCTTCCATCACTGTTTATCCCTCCTGTACTTTCCACCTTTCGCAGCCCTCTTTCCCTCTGGTGATCACCATCCTGTTGTCTGTGTCTGTGGGTCTTGCGTATTTATTTTTATTAAAGAGAAACTCGAACCTGCTTCATGGCTTGCCTTCCCCCCCCCCCCCCGTCATTAAGGATTGGCTTCTTGTTTTTCATGTGGCTGGAAAAGAAAATGAATTATGTAAATCGGGAAAAGATTAAATGGTCATTAAATCATTCCCTGAAATAATTTATATTATCATTTTTCTGCTGTTGCACGCATTTTTAGTTTGCAGGAGCTCAGAACATTGACAGAGGGGTGATTTGTGTTGCCCGTTGGTTTCAGTAATCGGGGCACCTGCACTTCCACTGTAGGGTGCCCAGTCCCTGCTCGGGGAGGGAGGGAGGAACGCCAGACCTGCCAGGCACACGGGAGGCTCCAGCTGTTGAAGTCGTGAAGGTATAACATTTGGGGGAATCTTTAAGTCGCTGTATGATTGTTTTTGGTTTTCTAAACTTCCAAATTGCCTGCAGTTCCCGTATCAAGAGCTTCCTCTGAAAACTGTAATGACAGTTTCTTCTGTGGGATGGAGAGGACATTTATTCCATTGTTAATGCCGAATGGAGGCTTGGTGCCTCCCAGGAGTGGGGAGAGGGATCGGGAAGTGGAGAGCCCGTCTTTTTCAGCTCTGGTGGAGTGTGGGAAGAAGGGGGCCAGAGGTAGGGAGAACAGACTGTGAGAATGCATGTTCTGACCTACTCTGTCTGGCCGAAGTTCTGGGGTTGAGGTGAGCCTGTTAATGGTTCGAGGGGACAGTACAAGTAGAAGGCCTTTGGCGCTGCCCCTCATTTGGAATCTTGAGGGGAGATGGCTGTGCCGGTGAGTGCTGTGCCCATGCTGGGGGTTGGAGCTCGGCAGTGGAAGGGGGGAGTGGAGGGATGGGTGAATCCCGGGTAGCAGGGCATTCTGAAGTGCTTTCGCACCACGGTGAGGGGTATGGAGGAGCTGGAGGTCTGGTGGATCAGCAGCAGGCATCACGATGTGTGACTCTGGACTGAAGGTCAGGACCATGGATACCAGAGATGGGAGCCACCGTGACATCCCAAGAGGCAGGATGGCAACAGTCCAGCCAGGGGACCTAATCACCTCCTTGCAGCAGAGACCAGTGTGGACCCACAGACACCAAGATCCAGGGTCTTCCACCCACCTTAGGAGTGTCCCATAAGCCCCATATGGAGAAAAATTTATCTAAAAGCCACTATTTACACCAGTTATGGTAAAGAGTTAAACATGCATGTCTGAATATTAGCCAGAAGAGACTGATATATTATTTGGAAAATTTTAAGTTTCTGGCTGTTTACTTACTACGAGGGTGAGTGTTCATGATGCAGATTCGATTGATTGTAGAGAAACAGTACCATGTTCACGAGACAGGTGAGATCAGCTACAGGAAATACAGCAGCTTGCTTTGAGTTACAGCATATGGGTAAATATGACCAGGCAGTATGGGGGGGAGACACCGGCGAGCTGTTATAATCCATCTTGGCCAAGGACCGAACCTGGGCGGAGGCAGGAGGGAATACCCACGGGGGTAAGGAGGAGAGGTACCAGGGGAGGCAACAGCAGCGATTGAAAAGTTTGGGGACACTTGGGAAGCGGTTGCCGAGGGACTCAGGCTCAGGGAAGAGAAGGTTCGAAGAATTCCAGGAGAGAAGGAGAGTCGCCTGGCGCAATGTGGCGGGATTGCTGGGGAGCCCTGAGGGTCCACTTGTGGCAGAAGCCTGAGCCTGCAGACTCACTGAGAAGAGTTGTGGTCACTCATTTAAAGTGACAGCAGACGGCACACCTGTGCTTTATGCTCTCCCAGCGGCAGCTGCTTGGCTGTCGAAATTGGGGTTTCCAGGTTAGTACCATGGACAGAGAAGGCGAGAGGGAAGTTGAAATTGTCGGCTAGGGAGGGACTAACCTCGGACCGTGATTTCTGAGGTTATGAGGGAGGTGATGGTCCGTAAATGTGCTAGAATCAGTGACTTGGAGGGCCTGACGCTGTCATTGAAGAAGTGACGGGGTGACTGAGAGTGGGAGAAGGGTGACGTAGATTTGCCGTAAAACTAGTGTGTGTGCTGGGACTACAGGTCCAGGGTATGACGGAGCAGCCGAGACGGGCGTGAGGATCAGGTCGAAGTGATCAGGAAACTGAGGGGCCTGGGTGTTGGGTGACTTTTCTGAACAAGTGAAGTTACCAAGATTCCTTGGGTGTTGGAATGAATTGTGTTGACCAAGGCAGAGTTCTCCTGTGACTGCCTAACCCAGGGTTTAAGGGCTAAGTAGAAAGAGCCACACGAGGACAGGGGGGCACTTACCTCTGTTCAAATAATAGATAAAGAGCATTCTTTGGCTTTCCAGTTGATTTTGTGAAGTAGGTGAGCACCAGGTGCGAATGAACTGGGTGGATTGGGAAAGGGCTCTGTGGATATGACTTCCATTTTTATCTCTTGAGTGGGAGGTACAGTGCCTGTTTCTTTTGCTGCTTCTTTTTCTTCTGCAAAGCGGTGTGGGGAAGGGCTGGATGGCAGAGACCTGAGCCTGCGGACCTTTGGTGCATGCCGCAGGGGAGGCCATTCTTAATCAGAGAGGCCTGATTTGTGTGGGTGGCAGTAAGTTGTTCCTCAGAAACCTGGTGCTTGCTCAGAGGGCTCAAGGACAGAGCCGCTGTGGGGACAGGGATGGAGGCTGGTGCCTGGAAGTCAGCAGCACAGACCCCCCCTCACCGTGGCCGCGTGGCGTCTGCTGGCACAGAGTGCCCCGTGTGCCACCAGCGGTAAGGCATCCCGAGTTCCCCAAATGCAGGCACACCTTTGGCACCCGCCAGCCAACTGCTGTCCTGTTTTAATTTTAGACTGTTTTGTGATCGAGGGATCATTGATTTGTTCTTATCGGAACGCTCATTTTTCTCTTGCGCTTGGGTTTGTCTTCTCTGCCTGTTACTGCCTTGTGTGAGACCTCCTGAAAGTCTTCTAGAGAGCTGGGTTTTTTCCCCAGGGCTGCCTCGGACCTGCCCACGAGAACTGAAGCAAAGGGCAGATGCCTGTGGTGTGACTGCTCTTAACAGACACCGTCGTCGTCGGAGGCGTGGTGATTAGCCTTGAATGTCAAGGGAAAGTAAGGGTACCTCTTCTCATTTCCTCGTTACCATGGTACGCCACGACCGAGTATTTATTATGCAGTGGCTAATCGCGACTGTCATTTATGGAGTAATGCCAGACATGATTTCATGTGCCTTCCCATGTGGTGTACCACTTCACTTAATTCTTATGAAGAGCAACCCTAAAAACGCGTGTGTTGTGTTCCCTGTGGGCCGCAGAGCATTCGTGTGGATTGGTGCCGTTCCACTGGAGGGCAGTTTGTTCGTGTTATCGGAATCGAGGGCTGTGTTTTCTGGATCCTCCTTTTGGGATTCCGATGGAGATACAAATAACAGTGTTAGTATCTGCTATTAGTATCTGCTAATAACAGATACTTAGCATAGCCCTTTTGGTAATTAAAAAAAAGGGAGAATTTTAACGTTCATTGAAAGGGAAGGCTTGTTAAATTATGGTGCAGCCGTAATACAGGATACCGTTTGGCTGTTAAGACCGAAGTGGGTGTGTTTGTACGGGTGTGAATGGGTGCCCCCACCCATGCTGGGTGAATGAAGTCATAGAACAATGTGTGTGATTTACATGAACTCTTGTGTGTTTATTGATGTGCTTGTGTGTATGGGAAGGTGTGGAGCATATCCCCGAATCCTGATGTGATTATTTCTGGAGGATGGGGTCGGAGGGGGGAAGATATCTCTTTGTCCTTTCTATATTTTGAATTTTACCCCAACCAAGCTTGTATCATTTTTTTGTAATTACAGATTTTAATAAACTTTGAGAAAGCCTTCCTTAGACTTTGTTTCATTTGGCATTTATAAAGGGCTGTGCGCTGCTGCGGGTAGCTTGGCCAGGCTGTGCCTGCCTTTGACCTCACATCTGTTTAGGTCAAGGGCGAACCTCGTGGCAGGAGGTGAGCCAGTCCACGGGCTGGCCATTGGCCATGGAATTTGAACGGAGAGAGCTAGACCTCTTGTTGCTGGACCTCATACTTTTCCTGCTCTGCCTTGGCTCTAGTCTAGTTATTCAGCTTTTTCCGTGGTATTTCTGAGATGTCAGAGTGTTCGTTAGTGACCTTACTCGTTTTCCTCCCAACGGTGGGCACACAACAGGACTACATCTCAGCCTCTTGGCAGTTGGATTGGGGCCCTGCGACTCAGTTTTGGCCAATGGGGTGTGGGCTGGAGGTTATGAAGTTATCCAAGCCATTTCTGCGCCTGCCACCAAATAGCCCACGCTGTCTTCCCTGCTCTCTCTTACCTTGCCTCTGTGACTGTGGAGGCTGTGCATGAGATGGAGAAGCAAGACGTGTGAGTCTCGGCGTGGAGGACAGCTGCTCTGGAGAATCGCCCTTCCATGCATTGGGTTGGGCAGGAGCTAGAAATGAACCTCTGTTGAGTGAAGTCACTTAGAGCAGCTCTTTCTTGGACTTTAATGTGCATGTAAATCCCCTGAAGGTCTCGTTCAAGTGTAGGTTCTGACTCAGTAAGTTTTGGCTGGGCGTGCCACTGTGCATTTCTAACAGGCTCCTAGGCGATGCTACGGCTGCCGGTGTGCTGACCAGATACGAGTAGCGAAGACTTAAAAGGCTTTGGAGAAATGACCCAGCCCACTGTGAGTGCTCAGTAAGCACCCGCCAAATGGCAAGTCTCACCCACGACTTCTGCGGCCGCCTTAACTGGGAGTCACACAGTGAGGGGATTTTGGGAAATGTGGGTCCAGCTTGCTGTGTTGACACAATCCTGAAGTCACCACAGTTGGTCCCTTGTCAGTTGTGTGCACACCTCACCTAACCCTCCAGCAGTGTAGGACTGGGTTTGGGGCGGGGGGCAAAGGCCGTTCTCGCGGCTGTGACTCGGGCGTTTCTACGGTCACAGCCATTGCTCTGTGGGTGCGGAGACAAGCAATGCAGGGATTCTGCCAGTCCCTGAGGATGTCCGTTCCAACTGTGCATTCTGGAACTGGAGGAAAGGACCTCCGGGTGGATTTGGGGGCCTCGTCTGCATTGCGTGGTGGCCCTAAAGAATCTGAGCCCAAACCCGTTATCTCCCAAATTCCATAAGCTATTTCTGAGAGTCGGAACACAAGTGATTTGGGTCTTCAAGAATTAACCTTAGTTCAGTGCCAATGTCCAATAATCCCCCCAGAGTTTGGTTGTGTCTTCTTCCCCAGTGCCAAGACATTTTTTGTAACCCCCCCCAAAACCTCTTTTGGAAAGCCTGGCAGGGAGATTCAGAGCACTCATACCTGGCTCTGTGGTAGAGCTTTTCCTCAAGGGGACCTGACCTTAGATTCGGTCTGTGAAGTGGCCCAAACCCGAGGATTGATGGACGGGGCCCAGCTCTTTATTCTTTCGGTGATTTAAGCCACACCTCTGTTTACTGGGCCTGGAGCTTCCCCACTAATACTCATCAGGTGAGACCTTAGTGGATTGCTCATCTGTTTCAGTTCCCGGCACACGGTGATTCACTACCATCCTCCACCATCTCTGCAGTTCAGGCTTCTCTGGCCACCGTCTCGGCTGCCACCCTGGTGTCCACTCCCACCTTGTCTGGTGATCAGGTGCTCCCACTGCAATGGTCCCTGCCGCCCTGGGGTCCTGCCACCCCCACTGAACCCAGGAGCCAGCGCAATGGCAGGAGTTGGGACTTCCATTTCTGGTCCTTGGCATGTGGCCACCACAACGCTTCAGGGAGGCCCGGGCTCCTCGCAGGAGTGCGTTTCTCATGGCTCGGTGATGTTTTCTGGATCCTCAGGGGCCTGGTTAAGGGGTGGCTGACGTGGTCTTAGAAAGTTCACGCCGTATTCTGTTCTCGCTGATCCATCACACATCTTCTTCCTCAGCACAGCAAAGGGGATCTGACATTTCGGCTTCCTGTAGTGCTGGTCACCGTTAGGTCCAGTGTCCAGTCAGCCAGCCAGGCTGTGTTGCAGCCGTTCCCAGCCTCTTGAGCCAGGCTATTGAATCCACAGTCTGCTCGGTGCCCCTACACCAACAGATTCAGCTTCATCTGGCATTCCAGCACTTTCAGCATCCTTTCCCATAGGTGTTCCCCAAATTTTCATGGCTAGAAAGGGCAAAATCTTCTACTTCTCGTGGTGTGGAGTGCGCCTCGTCAGGGGTTTATCCTTTGGGGCCCGCCAGACCTTGAGTCTGGTCATAGATCTGGAAATGCTGAGAGGTGGTGAGGGCTGCGGAGGGTCAGCGGTCCCTGGTGAAGCACTTGTAATGGGTGGGAGGCCGCGGCAGGCTCCTCGGGCAGAGGGGGACCCCCCTACCCCCGCCTCAGAGTGCTTTCACTGGTAAAGGCCAGTCATCAGAATGTAGGAGGAGTTCAAGGTTCCCAGTTTCATGAGTATGTGCCCTCATGTTTGTGTCCTTTATTTGGGGTTCTTCTTACCAGTTTGCTAATTTTATGCAACGGTTAAACATGTAAGTTTGGAAATTCAGTTGACATTTGTCATTTAGTTCTTGCTACTCCAGGTGTGGTCTGTGAATCAGCAGCGTCCTTATCAGCTGTCAGCTGGGGCTTGCTAGCAAGGCAGACTTACTGAGAGCAATAAATTTTCTGTAGATGATGTCGGCACATATGCAGAATTTGTATTTACATTAAACTAATTTCTGAAAGTACTTTTAGATTTAAAGTTCCCAGGAGCCCAGTTATTTCATAAATATTTCCTCCGAGATCTTTTGGGGAGTCTGTGATTTGATTTTACATTTAATTCTGTACATGCTACATTGAAAACTTTTGCAGATCAAGTTTTACATGATTTCTCATTTCCTTGTGGGAGTTTCCCGTGGTCTTAATTGGACATGGTGCTCCCCCTGGTGGTCAATTTGATGAAAAGCATGCAAACATTTTTCAGAATAGTGACACGGTTTTCAGCCATCAAAACTTAGTATGTCTGTGTGACTCTCCTTTCCAAAGTGTTCCCAACCTCTGATATTTGCCAGAGGTTTTGTTTTCAAGCCTATAAAAAATGCAAACAAGTCAAATGTTGTCACCAGTATCCCCATAAAGCTCACCATCATGAAAGAGTGCGGGGTCAGATATTGCCCTCAGTGCCTTATTAATAATGGCTGTGTCATCTGCATTAGGACCCAGCACCCACGTCTGAAGCTGGTGGTCACTCCTGCATTTGCGATGACCCAGGGGAAAAACTGAGCCCGTTACACTACTCACCACGGGGTTTATCCCTGTGAAAGATTTTGTGCCGATGATTCAATCCCCCCAGTTTTTGCTGTAATAATTACATGGTAGGGTGAAATCATCAGTGTGACTCTGTGGATAATCTTGCTTTTATATCTCATTCTAATAGTAGAGCTCAAAGGGTTGCTTTCCAGAAACACAGTTATATTCCTGGGCAGTTCCTAAAAAGGCACGTATGACCCATGTGATAAACACCTTAGATGTTTGATTTTTAAATAAAAATTGACAAGTAAAGCCGTTATTTTACTTGTTTACACACAGTAAAATCAGGAAAGTTTCCTTTTTAAAGCTAACTTGGTGCCAACTGTTTTGCACATGACTTATTCATGTTTAATTTTAAACGTCTAAGACACTTAAATTTCTATGTTAATACTTACTTTTAATTCATTACTTTGGTCGAGAATCATGTCAGAAGGTCCTCTGTTCTCGTTAGCCTTTCAGGCAAAAATAAAAAGAGAAACCACACGAGAGGGAGAAGATAGGTCCACACACAGACGGATGAAACTTCAGGGAAGAGAGAAGATATCTTTACGTCGGAGTTGCGGTGGCGAAGCCATGAAATGGAGGGAAGGCACATACCCTTCGTCTGTGAAAGTCACTCACAAATTAATCAGAGAAAGCAATTTACCTTCTTCCTGGGACTTTCGTTTTCCATTGTCTCCGCTTCTAAACAGATCGTGGGAGAGGTTCTCTTCTCATTCATTGGTTCTCAACAATGGCTGCACATTGGGAACCCCTGGGGAGCTTTAAAAAAAATCCTCAGTGGTTTTACCCCAGAACTTGTGACTTAGGGGTTTAGAGTGTGGCTTGCACGTGGCGATTTAGAAAGCTCTGTCGTTATTATAATGTGCAGTCTGGGCTGACAACTGCTACCTTTCTGTTTCGTCTCCACTTCCCTGGCTGCCTCTCTCGTGTGTGAGGGTGAAGGCGAGACCCTCACAGCTGGGTCCCGTCAGGCTGCCCGGACGTAATCCTGCACATTGGGCTCCCGACTGGACAGGACCATGTTCTGTTCACATTTCAGTGATTGTCACGAGTGAAACAAGCACTATTAGGTTGAATTTTTAATCTGAACGGTTGTGGTGGTTCTCACAAGTGAATTAGATGAGTATATTAACATTTGATTGTTGTTAGCATTTTTCCGGCTATTGTGTTTACCTCTTGTTAGGAGCTAGGTGTTGATTAGAAAGATTGTATTGCACAGGTGATTGCTTGGGTGTGTGGGTAACAGTTTCTCCGGGCAGTTTGGTTTTCTATTTTTAGACTAATACTAGGTGCCCAGTTTAAAGGCTGAAAACTTGAAACATTTTATAAAAGACTTTCTTGCAGTCTATGGGTCATTGGTTTTTACATTTGCCCGCAGAACTTTGAGGGGACCCAGATGTCTGGGCCTCATCCTTAGTGATCCTTCTAAAGCTCCTTCATTAGCACAGGCAGTGCTGATGCATGTCCCGCTCCGAGAACCTTTGGGGGGAAAAAAAAACAAGACAAAGAGAGATGCGTAGTGGTAGGTGTAGGAGGCGTGGACAGTGACTTGGGGGAGGAGCTAATGGGGAAGTGCACACAGACTCTGTAGGGGTCCATTTTGACTGCGTGGGAGTGTTTATGAGGGAGACTACAGGGACAAGGCTGGAGTAGATTCTGGAATAGAGGACGCCCTGATGGTCAGGCCGAAGAATCCGAACTTTACTTAGTAGGTGTTGAGGAGACTGAAGATTTTTGAGTAGTGGGATGAAACCTAGAAAATTATAGAAGGTCAATGCAACGATGCTGACTGGGGTGGATTTTGTGACTGGGGAGTTGTGGGAAGACTGGAGAGGACTCAGGTGAGAGAGCAGCCGGTTTACTGCGGTTGTAAAGTGACGAGAGAGCCTGGGTTAGGGGTGGCAGAGGCCTGGGACGTACATGCAGGCCTTTTGAGAGCAGCGTTGACTGGATGGGCGGCGGGGGTTGAGGGTGAGTGCAGGGTCTCGAGCTCCATGTGTGGGAACGGTGGTGGGACGGCTGCTGGTTGACGTCACTGGCGTGGCCGGGATCCCCAGGGAGCCAGTCGTGCAGCGGAAGGTGGTGCCGGAAGGAGAGAGATTTTATTTATTTATCTTTAGAGGGGAAGGGAAGGAGAGAGGGAGAGAAACATCAATGTATGGTTGCCTTTCGTGCGTCCCCTGCTGGGAGTTGGCCTGCAGGGAACTGGCCTGCAACCCAGGCATGTGCCCTGACTGAGAATTGAACCCGTGATCGTCTGAGTCGCAGGCCCGCGCTCAATCCACTGAGCTACACCAGCCAGGGCCCGACAGTTTTATTGAGATGCAATTCAGATGTGCACAGTCACGGGCCACACGGCTGACGTTCTGGTCCGTGGTGGACCGCACACACAGCGTGGTCCCGTGAAGTTGACAACGGAGCTGAAAGATCCCTGTGGCCTGGTGACGTCACAGCGGTCCGGACACGTACATTATGCTCTGGTGTTTGCGGTGACAGTGTGACCCGTCCTGCCGCGCGCCCAGTCCTATCGAACCATAGCGTGGACACGTAGCATTTGGCGGTGGTAATGCACGACCCTGCTGCGGGCCTGCGTGGTTGCCGAGCCCTGCTTCCTGTTGTTATTTGAGCTCCCCTTTTACTTGGAAAAGAAGTTGGTGCTGAAACAGTGCGCCGTGTTACCCGGGCAGCAGCCTCGTGCGTCGCGTGTGAGCCGTGGCCCCACAGGGCATCGCTATCTTCTGTGCGGATCTTCTCTGTCCTTTCGCGCAGCCGCGGGCGGCGCAGGCTTGTGGCCCAGGGGCACTGCGCTGCCCATGCGGCCCAGCTGGTGCGGTGGGCTGGGCCCTGGGTGCGCGTGACTGCGCCCCTCCCTGTGGCCTGCACAGGACAGAAGAGCCTGAGGATGACGCCCGTCTCGTAACTTCTCCCTGTTGTTCAGGGCACGGGCCACACCATTCACCCTTCTAACATGACAGAAAATGACAAAATTGACCGTTTTATCCACTTTTTAGTGCTCAGTGGCATTGAATAAACTCAAGACGTTATGCGTCACCACGACCGGTTCAGAACAGTTGACTCAATCCCAAAAGAAGAAGCCCTGCACCTTAAGCCGGTCTTCTACTCTAAATAAATGGAGGAAAACTGAAGGATCAAACCCTTGAATTTAGGCTCCTACAACCAAGTGAGTTCGGAGCCACCTACAGACAGTTCACTTCCCTTGCAAACCGGCTCCTTCCACCCTGACCCACTAGATGGCAGTGTGGGAACACCAGGCAGGAAAAGCGGCGCGGCGGAATCCACCTCTCTTTGCACACCATTACAACAGGCGATACACAATCATAGCGGTCGTAGATGGTGTAGTTCTTACGGAGCCAGCCTCAGGGGACTGAGAAACCTGCTTGAAGGTTTTGCTAATGCAGAATGTCGTCTTTACCAGCTCACCCTGTTTCCCAGGCGTCCAAACCCATCATACCATCCATCCCGCTGGGCTCTGCCTATCCTTTGTTAAATGCGGAGACTCCTTAGTTACTTCCATTACTCTTACTGTGTCTGGGAATCCTGTTCCGTCTTCTAGCCAGTTTTTTTTTGGGGGGGGGGGTTTAGCCTTTCACCCTAGTAGTTCCTCGGATCTGTCGGGCATTCCTGTAGTGATTCCCAAACTTCAGCTGCACACTGGAATCTCCTGGGGAGCTTTTGAAACCCTGGTACCCAGGCTGCTGCACTCAAGACCTATCCAGTGGGAGTCTTTGGTGCTGGGACCCAGCCAACATTACGTTTCGGTCGCTCGGTGGCCTGCTGAGTATTACGTCATCCTTTGTTTCTTACGCACTGTGTGGGAAGGAACTAACTTAACCACATCCACTCTAAGTTCATAGTACTTTAGTCTGAGGCCATCCACTTCCAGAGTGATAAATGATCTCGAATTTCACTGGGGCCAAATAAATATTACTTGAATTACTTGGATGTGAATATTTGTAGCAGTTCTCAGGAACAGCCTGATTAAAGTCTTTTATTATTTTTTTCTGAGCTCATACTTTTTCTTGGTTAACCTTGCTTTCTTTTGTCTCAATTTTGCTTTTTAACGGAATTTCCTGAATTTGACCTTTTTTTAATTGGAAATCTGTAGTAAGATCTTCCTTCTGTTGGTTTCAGTCAAGACAGACGACTCAATCTGGCAGGTGATTATAGAAATATGTCTTAAAGTGTCCGGGCTTATTTTGAATGAAATTATTCATGTAATGAACTGTATTTAACCATTAATTATGAGTCACGGAGCAAATCCGTGCATTCGATTCTAGTTTCGAGCCCGACCCTCAGTGAGCAGGGTTTAGTGAGCAGCTCACTGGTGGAAGACCGAGTTGTTGAGAAGGCAACTGCCGTGCACAGTGGATGGTCAAGGACGAGTAAGTGGAGCAAGTCGGACACTGAGCAGGGTGTTCCACAGCAGGCTGATACCGCGTGTAAGTGTTTTTCTTGTGTTTAGGGGCACATTCTATTTTATTCCCCTTTTCTTTCCATCAGTGAACACATTATTTGGTTATCCCTTGTTCGTTTAGAGCAGCGTTCTCCTCCACACACTCATAGCCTGCAGCTTTCAACCCACCTCCGATGTCGTATTGTACTTACTTACTTGAACCAGTACTTATTCCATAGTTTTCTGTGCCCCCCGGAAACCCTGGGTGCAGGACCTGGGTCTTGTATTGCTGCCGACACATTCCAGTCCTCAGGTTTCTTCCTTATGTGCCTTAAATCCCTTAGAATAGTTTCTGTTCCCTTTTAGTCCAGGTAGATCATTTTATTTATTTTTGTTATCTTGGAGGCTGACTGATCCTCTGCCTTCCTTTTGGGTCCTGTAGCCCTTCTGCTAAACAGTGGTAAGCTCCTCTAAATCTGTTTTCCTGTCCTGGGGTGTTGTATTTTGGGGAACTGTGACATTGCTTTGTCCCTAAGGCTTTGGTCATTGGTGGGAATGAGCATGAAGTGTAGATTCCTTTGTTTGTGTGTTGGGGGAGATAGTACTTTTTAAAGATTAGTTTTTATTAGTACTTACTTCCTCATCTGTTCGTCTGCGTGGTGTAGTGAAAATAGCTCGGTATTTGGATGAGAGGAGCTAGCTAGGTTTAAGTCCTTCTCCCGGATTTGTCAGACTTGTGACCTTTCATTTTTCTCATCTACAAGATAGAGATGATAACTCCTGCCTTTATCTGGCAGGAGTGGGATTGTAGTGAAGATCAAATTAGTAATTTACACCAAAGCATTGTGTAAATGTGGTATATTGTTAGAATCACCCTCATCCCTGAAATAAAGTCCTAGAAATGAAAGATAAAGGAATAAGTCAATAGTTGGAGTTGGGTTTGGGGTTTTTCTCTTCTTGGCTAAAATATTCAGAAGTTAGTGTAGTTGGATGAGTAACACCTGTTACGTCTTTTGGGCAGTGACTCCGCTATTACCCCTTTGGGAAGAATCAGCCTGTTAATAGGAACATCGTGTTTGTTAAGGAGCTTTGTTGTCAGGCTGTGGTTGCGCCATTTACTAGCGGTGTGAAACTGGGAAATTACTAGCTGAACCTAGTTTACTCATTGGTAAAATGTGCTTAATAATAATAATAATACACCCACCTTCCAGGACTGCGGAAAGGAATAAATGAGAAAACCTGGTAAAGCATCCACGGCAGTGCCTGGGATGTTGCTGGTCTTTGATAGCTAAGTAGTGACGGTAACAGCAATCAGTAGAGAGAAAGGTGATAGTTCACACTGATGAAATACTTGCTCTGTGACAGGGGCCGTGCCAGAGGCTTCACGCGCGCCCTGTCGTAATCTTGTAAAACTTATTGTTGCTCCCATTGTATGGGGAGGAAGCTGGGATTCAGGTAGGCTACCACTTGCGGAAGCTGTACAGCTCATTCTGCCTGAACTCAGATCTTTACTAAGCTTTACTAAAGAACCCATGATCTTGACTAATAATTAACTTTTCATTCCCCTCGGAAACTTGTCAGATGTTAACGGTAGCTTTACATTCCGTGACACAGCAACGTCGATAATAAAATAACACGTCTTTCAGATGAAAAAAGACAGTTGAGATAGGATTTAATATGTAAAACTCTCTTTGGTAATATGTAGTTAACACAATCATTTTGAGCTGTAGTAAACGTTGTGTATATTTTTGTTGTTCAGCATCTTTAAAATTTTTTGTGACTGGCATCTGTTAAAATCGTGAGAAAACAATGGCAGACTTACTAAACTATGAAACATCACTTGGAATTAATCATAAGTCTGCTTGGACTGCATTGAGATTTTCTTTCCTTTTATCAGGAAGGCCCCAAACAGTAGAGTAGATAAAAGGAGGGGAGAGAGAGAGAGAGAGAGAGAGAGAGAAAGAGAAAGAGAGGTACCAATTAGTGTGTTTTCTGAGGATATTCATTGCTGTTTCCCTCCTGTGTTGTGCCCTCTTAATCCATCCACGCTCTTGTGAGACAGCTGATGGAGAGTCGCGGTTGTAGGAGAGAGCGTAATTACACAGTTACACCACCCCGTTCCCGTCGACGTCCCCTAAGCCCTTAGGTCAGCAGTGGAGATAACCGAGTGACTGTTCCCCCAGAGAAGTTCTTCAGCTTCTTTCCAGAGAAAGAGGTCCTTGCATTTGCGCACAACGGTGCTTTGGTCACTGGGTACTGGAAGGGGAAGAGCAGGGCACCTTTGGGGGTTCAGGTGAGTATTTGGGTGTTGGTCTTAAAACATGATTTTCAGGCTGCGAATGGTAACTCGTGACACGCTGCCGCTCGGGGAGTCGTAATGGCGGTTCTTTTCATTTCGGTGTGACTCATTAGGTGATGCTGTTTAATGCTTTGCTTGGATTACTGTGAATGCTTGAAGAGAATGCCGGGTTCCAGTGACTTATCGACAGTTTAATTCTCAGTGTAATGTGAAAGCACATCAGCTGAGGGGCACAGAGCATCAAGCGAGAAATCCTTGGCTTACCTTGCTTCGGTGGCTTAAAAAGGAACATTAAAAAAGTCGTCTGGGTGCAGTAGAAAATGGGTTTGTTGCTGTGAACAGTAAATCCTTTCTAAGGGTGCCACTGGGTTCTGTTTGGGTGCAGGACAGGGGCATTGAGATCAGCCTGGTGGTGTGGGAACATGGGGGCCAAGTCAGAAAACCCCTGACGGCTGGGTTAACTCGTTTATTCCTTTGGGAAGGATACTTATAGCCATATAGACTTCTGGGAATCTTAGCGGTTCTGGGCCACCTTTGCTTGAGGGGCAATGCTTGGGGCAATGCTTGCTTGCTTTTAAGGATTTGACTTACTAGTTTTTAGAGGGAAGGGAGAGAGAAAGAGGAAGAGAAACATCAGTGTGTGGTTGCCTCTTGTGCACCTTCTACAGGGGACCTGGCCCACAACCCAGGCTTGTGCCCTGACTGGGCATTGAACCGGCGACCCTGTGGTTCGCAGGCTGGTGCTCAATCCACTGAGCCACACCAGCCAGGGCAGCAATGCTTCCTTCTTTTTGTCGCTGACCAGCGGTTTTACTAGACATGTCCCCTTCTGAGAAGTAGACAGCTTTGATGTCCCCACCCCTGAGTTTGGGTCAGTCCTTGTTTCTCATGGCACCCTGAGCCACTGCATTTGTAAGGACACATCAGAAAGGCAGGGCTGTGTGGGTCAGAGAAGTCCTGGGCCTGCGAGGCAGGAGGGGCTGGACTTGTCCCAGCTTTTTAGTTACTGTGTCACCTTCAGCAGTTGCATAAGTGTCATGAAGTTAATTTTCTCATTTATTAACAAGGGTCCTATAGTATTTATTGCAATATTAATAATACTGTAATTGAGTATTCACTACATGCAAAACAAAGAATTAGGACGTAGCAAATTTAAATAAACCCACCCATTGGTTACACAGGCACCAGGGGAAGGTCAGCCCAGAATACCAGCCCGGGGCTGCCTCAGGGCCAAGGCCATGCCTCCTCTCTGGTGGCTGTGCCGTGAGTAGTGGTCCCCTTCTTTGTCATCAGGTGGCTTCTCTACGTTTCGAAAATAATGTTAGAGTATATTCATGTTGAGAGATGATTTTAGAATGTGGGATATTTAATAAATACGGTACCTATTGGAGAAAACTTTATATAGTTAATTTGATCAATGAGTAAGTTTTAATTTCATAATTAATAAATTCCTTGATCGCATTTTTTCAAGTATCACATAAAAAGAAACAAATGGAATGTGTAAAGAAATAAAACTCTGAGTAGTCAAGAGACTCTACAAGATCATTTTTAGAAACATTCACTTTGGGAAAGAGAAATGAAGTGTAAGTATTTAGCAATTAACCGTATTTTAATGTTGGTCTAGATTCAGACAAGCAAATCTGTTTCAATCTGTGTTGTCTTTAATATAGAAGTATGACTAGTTGGAACAATTTCTTTATGTAATCCCTCCTCTAAAAAGTTGCTGAGCTGGAGTAATACAGAGACAAGCTGTCTTTCGTAGCTTTTTGCAGCATATTCGAGAATTGAATAGTCAAAGAGTTTTGAGACTTAATGATGTGTCTGTTTTTACATGTAATTTTCAGCCAAATGCCAAGTTGAAAAGCTTGTCTGCTTCCCCTACTCTACTCCCAAGGGAAAAAAAGAGTTGTTTTTCTTCCTTATATTTGCATAGGAATAAGGAGAGATTGGTTTTGTCCTGAGTAGGAAAAAAAAAAAAAGACATTGCACAAGTAAAGTGTATTTTGGGTGGGTCTTGAACTTCATGGTAGTTTGAATCTCTTCACATAGCTTGAAAACAGCACCTTGGTTTAGTGCTTGAATTTAGGGTATAAATGCCTTGTTGCTTAGTTTGCAAGGTCCTTACTTAAATGTCTTGTTGCAAGAGCTTACTTAAGCTCTTCTTAGTGCTTTTTGGGCAGTAGAGCAGAGTGATTTCAAATCTTGTTACTAAAAATGTTGGTATAATTACATGGTTTTTGTAAATATAAAATTTAGGCCCAACTGGATTAGGTTTAAAAAACAGGTTCAAAATAAGGCTTTGGGAACTTTTGGTAGGCCTAAGTTTTGGTGAGTTTGAGTGGCCATACAGATACACACACACACACACACACACACACACATATTTTGGCTTCAAAGATCAAAATTTTAGCTTTCTTAGTGATAGAGCATTTGGAAAACATGGCTCTCATGTATGACAGCAAGGGTCAGGCGACAAAAGCCAACTTAGCCTCCTGCCAGCTGGACAACCAGAGGCCTTTCCCCAAGGGCAGAACCTGCCCTTCTAAAATTTAGACACAGAGGAGCCGCCCCAAAAAGGACTCCAGAGGCACCGAGCCATGTGAGTCCAGCTTCCCAAAGTCACCAATCATGTTAGTCACAAATGGCTTTTGGATTGCCAGTGTATAGTGTCTGTTCACTGTGAGGGGGGGAAGATTTCACTACTTAAAAAGTCGTTTTCAAGCCCTACAAGAACTATTAGGAAGTCGGTAACATCCTAGCTAGAAGCAACCGTACTTGTTTTCAGAAAAATAGTTTTGAAATAAGCCTAGAGTGGTAATTTATAGAGCTAGTCATGAAAGATTTCTTCTTTGAGATGAACAGAATTCCCATCAGCAAAAGTAATAAGGAGCCAAAGCACTTTTCCAGTAAAAAAAAAAAAAAGATGTAGTAAATAATACCATAATAAATCAGACTCATTCTAAATATATTCTGAATCCGAATTGCTAAATTACTACTTTTATCTCCAAGATGAAAAATAATTTAGACTTCATTTACTGGTTTTCCTTATTGCCAGAACTAAGCTGCGTGAAAAGATTAACTAGAAAATTAAGATACCTACTAAGTGAGGGAAGGAAAAAGATTGATCAGAGGAGACCAGAGGGACCGGACAGTCTCCTGTGAATCTTTAGCAGTTCCCAAGCTGTTGAAAATGGGAAATCTTAAAGGCAACTGGCTCACTCTGTACGTCCAAGTGAATATCAAGTCCTGTCTGCTGTTTCTTCAAATGTAACTTGAATTTACACATTTCTGTTTTCACTGCAGGCAACTTCATCCAAGCGGATGCACCTACACACACACACCACATGCATGTAGCCATGTGTATAACATGTGCACACACACAAATATACCCATAGACATGCATGCTTGTGTGTGTGCGCACGTATCTTTGCTTGGATGAGAGGTGTGTGTGTATTTTAAGAGAAGAAATGGTCCAAGAGAACTACGTGCACTAAGGCATCTTGGGAAGTTGTTAGAAGTGCAAAGTCTCCGGCCACACCCCAGGCGGACTGGATCCCCACCCACTCACTGGGTGGGGTCCCCCAGTCTGTGTTCCAACAAGTTCTCCCAGCGATGATCACGATGCACATCGCAGCTTCAGAGCTGCTGCTACTGACAGTGTGTGGAAGACTTATTTACTGACGGCAGGACAGTGGGATGTGAATCTGAAGTCTTCTTGACAGTGGGGAGAGAAAGTACAGCTGACAGAAGCTGGGAGGAGGTGTAGAAGAATGGGTACAGGTTCCGACCACCTTACTTTCAGAAGCAGGAGTGGAGACAGTTTGTAGTCGATAGACAAAAAAGTACGTCTTAAAAGTAGCCAACAGACGAGCTAAAATTGTGAGAAGCATAAGGGGAAGAGAGAGGGGTGTTCGTTCACGGGAAGCCTGAGTTCACCAAAGCATCACGTCCTAACAGGTCATGGCTCGTAGATGTGTTAAGGGGCAGGTTCTTCAGGCATAAAGAACTGATGGGAAAAGTCTACTTAGAAAAGTGAGAGTAACTGCCGGAAACCACCACCATGAGACAATTACATATGATTGTCTTTGGGGGGGCACTTGGTAGCCGTGGAGTTTTCAACCACAGGCCGTCTGTTACTTTGATTAAAAATTGGAGAACGAAATGAGATGCGCTTCAGTCCATTGTGGAGGAATATCTATGTGCCAAATTGCAGGAAGGGCTGCCCGTCACTTTTCCGGGTCCCTTTTCCCCCCGAGGGTGAAGGAAGCCTCGGTTGTTGTAATTACATCTGGCATTATCCCTGTGGGCTCTAGCTAGTGAGTGGGTTTGTGGAAATGTGTGTGTTTTTCTGAGGCTCTGGGTAATTAACCTTTGGTTTGTATTTTCCCCATGTTTGTATTACTTCAGAGAACATCCGGAATCATTGACACACCAAAATCAAGTATTACGTGAATGCTTTCATACTTGTTATAGAATCGTTCATAGAAGACTAACACCTCCTTTATGGTTTTGCTTCCCAAGGTGGGGCTGAATGCCCCCCACTTTCTGTGTTTGACCTCTGCTTCCCGCTAATCAGCTCCTGAAGCCTGATGAGATGAGGAGCCAAATTTGGTGCCTGTGTAGCTCTAAGCCCACTTGATTTTAGGAGCAGTCTTCCTACATTTTTATAGAACTTCTTGCTACTGAAATGTAATAATCTATTTATAGATGAGAGATAAAGTGTTCTAATTTTACTCAGGGGATCCCTGACAAGCCCGAAATGAAATCCAGTGGAAAAATAAGCCGAGCAGCAGCGCATAATTGTCGTGTGAGCTGATGCTTTAATCCTCTCATAAAATATTTACCTACAATATGTATTATGTTGATTTTTTTTAGATCTTTTCCATTGGAAAGTATATTTTGTTAGCTTGCAAATTATCATTGAAATGAAACATGAAGTGTAAATGCATTCCTATTTTTAAAAAATTAAAAAAATATATATTTTATTGATTATGCCATTACAGTTGTCCCATTCCCCCCGCTTCATTCCCCTCCACCCCGCACACCCCCTCCCCCACCCCCCTTTAGTTTATGTCCACGTGTCTCAAGTTCTTTAGATTCTATATTTCCCATACTATTCTCGCCCTCCCCCTATCTATTTTCTACCTACCATCTATGCTATTTTCTGTACCTTCTCCCCCCTTCTCCTCCTCCCACTCCCCTGTTGCTAACCCTCCATGCGTTCTTCATTTCTATGGTTCCACTCCCTATCTGTCCTCTTGGTTTGCTTTTGGTTTAGGTGTGGTTGTTAATAACTGTGAGTTTGCTGTCCTTTCACTGTTCACATTTTTTATCCTCTTTTTCTTATATAAGTCCCTTTAACATTTCATATAATAAAGGCTTGGTGATGATGAAGTCCTTGAATTTGACCTTATCTGAGGAGCACTTTATCTGTCCTTCCATTCTAAATGAAAGCTTTGCTGGATACAGCAGTCTTGGCTGTAGGTCTTTGGATTTCATGCCTTGGAATACTTCTTTCCAGCCCCTTCTTGCCTGTAAGGTCTCTTTTGAGAAATCAGCTGACAGTCTGATGGGCACTCCTTTGTAGGTGACTGTCGCCTTATCTCTTGCTGCTTCTAGGATTCTCTCCTTTGTTTTGGTCTTGGCTAATGTAATTATGATGTGCCTTGGTGTGTTCCTTCTTGGGTCCAACTTCTTTGGGACTTTCTGAGCTTCCTGGATTTCCTGGAAGTCTATTTCCTTTGCCAGACTGGGGAAGTTCTCCTTTATTATTCAAATAAGTTTTCCTCTCATGGCTGTTCCTCTTCCCCTTCTGGTACCCCTATAATCCGGATGTTGGAACGTTTAAAGATGTCCTAGAGGTTCCTAAGCCTCTCCTCATTTATTTGAATTCTTGTTTCTTCCTTCTTTTCTGTTTGGTTGTTTCTTTCTTCCTCCTGGTCCACTCCCTTGATTTGAGTCCCAGTTTCCTTTCCACCACTATTGTTTCCCTGTGCATTTCCCTTCATTTCAATTAGTTTAGCCTTCATATGTTCCTCTAATTTGTGACTAAAATCAACCATTTCTGTGAGCATCCTGATCACCAGTGTTTTGATAGGTTGGCTATCTCTTGGTTGCTTAGAGTTATTGGCTCTGGGGCTTTGAGTTCTTTTTGAGCCATAATATTTTGGTCTGTTTGCGCCTGCTACGTATGAGGGGCAGAGCCCTAGGTGATCACCAGGGCTGGGTGATCCAGTGGCTGGGTTGTGACACTGTATGTGGTAGTGGGGTCAGAGAGGGGCAGTGGTGGTCCCCTGTGCTGCTTCCTGCCTCTGAGGCCTTCAAGGTTGGTCTGACTGCTCGCTCCTTTGCTGGTTTATCTGTGTGGGAACGTGCGACCTCGGTCAGCCTGCTGCCTTGTGCCCTCACTGGGTCTGCCTGTGGCAACCCCACGCCTGGGATCAGCCAACTGCTGCCCATGCACCTGGGTCGGTCTGGCCAAGTTTTCCTCCACAACCCTGCTCCGACCCAGCTCCGCCAGTTGCTGGCTCTGCCCCTCTTATTGGTCTGGCTGAATGGTTCGTTGTTGTCAGACTTTCGTATAGTTCAATTTTCTGTGTTTTGGTTGCGTTTTTGTTACTAAAACTTTGTTGTCTTTAAATTTGGTTGTGTGAGGAGGCACAGTGTTTCCACCTACGCCTCCATCTTGGCCAGAAGTCCAGATAGTTCTCGCATTCCTATTTTTAAATATGTTTCAAAATTGGTCAAACCACTTAAAAATACTTTATATTGGAATAAATTATAGAAAGTTGAAGGAATAGTGCAGAACTTTCATATCCCATTTACCCAAATTTAACAAACTTTAATACTTTGCCATATTAGCTTTGTCATGTTAATTTTTTCTCTATTACACACACACACAAACACTTAATTTTTTCAAAGCCATTGGAGAGTAGACAGCATATATATCTCCCTTCCTTAATACTTCAGTATGTTTTCTAAGAACAAAGATATTCTCTTATATAACTACTGTACACTTGCTTAAATCCAAGGAATTTAACCTTCACACAATTCTTGTACCTGTAGTCCACATTTCTAATTTGGTCAACTATTCCAATAATGCCATTTGTTGCATTTTTTTTTCTTTCAGTCCAAGATCGAGTGTTGGGTCTCGCGTTACACAGAGTTGCCATTACCTGTTTGTGTTCTTTAACCTGGAATTGTTTCTCAGGCTTTTTTAGTCTTTTGTGACATTAATGATTTTATGACAATATGTTTGCAGAATGTGAGCTGTGTACTTTATAGGATGTTCCTTGACACCAGCAGGCTGATGCCTCTCCCCATGGCTGTACGCAGAACGCCAGGCTTCCCACGTCTCCCTGCCCACTCTTCCCTGGCCGCCACCCACCCTTTCTTTCAGGGTCTCCTCTCCCAGGGCAGCCTCCCTTGCTCTGCCCACCACACCGCACTGGATTAGGCCCCGCCCTTGTCGTGTTTTCCAAATTAAGTTACAATTGGGTTTATGTTCCTTTTCTAAACTGTGAGCACTTTCATCTTTAGGCCCCTAGAACTGGGCCGACACACATTAACTTGGATGGAGTGAGAATGAATGCGAGAGCACAAGGTTCCGTGCGCTGGAACCGTGCGCTGCTGTGGAAACCGAGTGCTGGCAGTGTGTGCTCTGTGTCAGGAAAGTAGCTTGTAGATACCTTTCCTTGTTTTTGGTTCTTCCACACATGTAGTTCTTACCCTTTAGTTAGATATGTTTCCTAATGAAATAGATGAATAAGGAACAAATGCATGCTTTTGAAAGAACGTGAAAATTGACTGCAGTGCTTTTGTGTGGTGGGCTTTTCTTTTCTTTTTTAAAAAATATTTTATTTATTTATTTTTAGAGGCGGGGAAGGGTGGAAGAGAGGGAGAGAAACATCAAAGTGCAGTTGCCTCTTGTGCACCCCCGCACTGGGGACCTGGTCGCAACCCAGGCATGTGCCCTGACTAGGAACTGAACCAGCGACCCTTTGGTTGGCAGGCTGGCACTCAGTCCACTGGGCACTCAGTCCACTGAGCCACATCAGCCAGGGCTGTGTGGTGAGTTTTCTACAGAAACATCCTTGTGATAGGATCATTTTCTGCTACTTAAACTGTCCTGAGTTTTCACGGTGGATTTTGACACGTTAGTATTTCATGACAAACCACAGGATTTGTGGTGGTCTGTGTAAGACCAGGGGCAGCATGTCCTTGGCATCCAGGAAACGTTGTTGCTGACTAACCAAGAGTATCGCAACTTCCATTATCTGTTGGAGATGAGCAGTCTGTACATTAGAGCATAAATATGTTTGAATTTGTTTCCCTGAAATGAAATCAGATTCTTAGAGACAAGACACTTGGAAAATAGAAGAAATACCAGAAAATGCTGTAGGCTTACTTGATGTGTTATTCTCGCATTGTCGTAAGTCACCGTTTTCCAGAAGTTACCTGGAACACTGTAGAGTCATGATCCGCCTTTGACTTCCTTGAACTTGGCTCTCGTCTGTCTCGTGGCCTTCTTTACTCTGGCCGACTTGTCACTCTGGGACCCTGATGGTTCCCCTGAGGGCGATTGGGCTTTGCACTGTCAGTATTTCATTGTACGTATGGCAGGCACGTACTGCATTTATACTTAGCTAATTAGGAGCTTACAATAATTCTGATGTGCTGATTTGAACTTTCTTTGTACTGTTAAGACAAAGAGAAATGGATTTACTTAGCTAATTAAAACTAAACGAGAAGGAGTGTCTAATCTGCTTGATGCAAACCAGTCACTGTTTTTTTTTATATATATATTTTATTGATTATACCATTACAGTTGTTCTACTCCCCCCCTTCATTCCCCTCCACCCACATACTCCCTCCCCCACCCCCCTTTAGTTCATGTCCACATGTCTCAAGTTCTTTAGATTCTATATTTCCCATACTATTCTCGCCCTCCCCTATCTATTTTCTACCTACCATCTATGCTATTTTCTGTGCCTTCTCCCCCCTTCCCTCCTCCCATCCCCCCGTTTCTAACCCTCCATGTGTTCTTCATTTCTATGGTTCCACTCCTGGTCTAGCTGTCCTCTTGGTTTGCTTTTGTTTTAGGTGTGGTTGTTAATAACTGTGTGTTTGCTGTCCTTCC
Organism: Sturnira hondurensis; assembly: GCF_014824575.4. NCBI lineage: Eukaryota > Metazoa > Chordata > Mammalia > Chiroptera > Phyllostomidae > Sturnira > Sturnira hondurensis. The sequence goes on along the minus strand of NW_028091156.1, from coordinate 2,048,957 downwards.
ACTGTTCATATTTTTCATCATCTCTTTCTTATATAAGTCCCTTTAGCATTTCATATAATAAGGGCTTGGTAATGATGAACTCCTTGAACTTGACCTTATCTGAGAAGCACTTTATCTGTCCTTCCATTCTAAATGAAAGTTTTGCTGGATAAAGCAATCTTGGCTGTAGGTCTTTGGATTTCATGACTTGGAATACTTCTTTCCAGCCCCTTCTTGCCTGTAAGGTCTCTTTTGAGAAATCCGCTGACAGTCTGATGGGTACTCCTTTGTAGGTGACTGTCCCCTTATCCCTTGCTGCTTCTAGGATTCTCTCCTTCATTTTGGTCTTGGCTAATGTAATTATGATGTGCCTTGGTGTGTTCCTTCTTGGGTCCAACTTCTTTGGGACTCTCTGAGCTTCCTGGATTTCCTGGAAGTCTATTTCCTTTGCCAGACTGGGGAAGTTCTCCTTTATTATTTGTTCAAATAAGTTTTCCACTTGTGGCTGTTTCTTTCCCCCTTCTGGTACCCCTATAATCCGGATGTTGGAACGTTTAAAGATGTCCTGGAGGTTCCTAAGCCTCTCCTCATTTTTTTGAATTCTCATTTCTTCATTCCTTTCTGGTGGGATGTTTTGTTCTTCCTTCTGGTCCATTCCATTGATTTGAGTCCCAGTTTCCTTTCCATCACTATTGATTTCCTGTGCATCTCCCTTCATTTCAATTAGTTTAGCCTTCATATGTTCCTCTAATTTGTTACTATGTTCCTTTAATTTGTGACTATGTTCCTCTAATTTGTGACTATAATCTACCAGTTCTGTGAGCATCCTGATAAAATAGTGTCTTGAATTGTGCTTCTGAGAGGCTGGCAATTTCTCGGTCGCTTAGAGTTATTGGCTCTGGGACTTTGAGTTCTTCTTGCACCATCTTTTGGGCTGTTCGTGCCTGTTCCATAGCAGGATCAGAGCCCTAAAGTGTTCACTAGAACAGGGCAACTCAGTCTCTGGGTTGTGACGTTGTATGTGGGGGCGGGGTCAAAGAGGGACAATGGCTTCCCGTCTGCCGCAGCCACCACTGTCACCAGGCCCACGCGTTTCGTTCCACTGCATGTGAGTGTGCCACTGCCATCAGCCCTCCACCACTGGGTTTGCCCCCTGGGGCCTGTGTGGTCCGTCTCACTGTGCGCGAATGTGCGACCACGATCAGTCTGCCCCACACCCGGACTGGTTCCAGGCTGCCTGCCTGTCTAGGTCGGGGGATCTGTCCTGCCCGACCCAGCTCCGCTACTGGCTCCGCCTCTCTTACTGTCCCCGTTGAACGGTTGTTGTAGTTGTTGGACTTCCGTATAATTCCGTTTTCTGGTCTTTGGGTGTGTCCTAGTTCTCCAAACCTTTGTTGTGTTCAATCTTGGTTGTGGGAGAAGGCACAGTGTTTCCACCTATGCCTCCATCTTGGCGGAAGTACCAGTCACTGTTTTTAAAGAGCTTGTGAAATCAACACAAAGAAAGGATATGCCAAGTAAAATTACTATTTTTAAAAAATTAATTAAAGCACTGATGGATTCTCTAAGGCACACCTTTTTTGACCATTCTCTTCTTTGGCATTCATTGAGATGGTTAGGGAATAGGGACCCACTGGTGTTTTTCAAACTCTGTGACTCACAGTGAGAAATATGTGCTATATTTGCTATCCAGAATGCACCCATGTAGCTGGATCAAAAGTTAGAGAAAACAGTGTTTAACCATTACCTCTTGTAATCTACTCTATTTTCACTCTTTTTAAAAAAGATTTTACTTATTTACTTCTTAGACGGGGGTAGGGAAGGGAGGGAGAAAGAGAGGGAGAGAGAAAGCTACATCAGCTGGTTACCTCTCATGTGCCCCCTACTGGGCAACCTGGCCTGCAACCCAGGCATGTGCCCTGACTGGGAATTGAACCAGCGACTCCTTGCTACACAGGCTGGCAATCAATCCACTGAGCCACCCACCAGCCAGGGTTATTTTTATTCTTTTATATCTCAAATTTCAAATCGTGTTTTTAGAGACTGACTGCATTGGTTTTACAAATCAATCGAGATTCACATTCAGGAAAAGGCACTGGGCTGGATTTGGAACTTGAGTACAGGCACTGGGATTTCCTCCTCTTTCTGTTGGCAGGGCTGGTGGTGCCTGGCGTGAAGTAGGTGCCCCTGGATGGTACTGGGTGAGTTGGTGGTTGGAAAGAGGAGTATGAAATGAAACAGGTGTCACAGGAGGAGGTGTTTTGGCAATGAGGTTCTCGGGTGTGAGCCAGGCAACAGAGGCCACGGTCTTCTGTTGGCCTCTGGTATTGGTGTTTGGTGGAAGATTTTTGTGTTTGGATAACGCAGACCAGCTAGAGGCAGCTTAAACTAAGAAGTGTGTTTTAGAAGGATTCAGAATGTCTCACATAAATGAAGGCAGGGATGCATCTTGCATCTTGGGGAGGGGTCAAAACCAGGGCCTGGACAGCCTTCAGGAGCCCAGGCGTGTAATCCTGTGTTTCTTCATCCCTGCTTCTCTTGGCTTGGCTGCTCAAGTGTCCCTGCCCCCCCCCCTCCTTGTCCCCCACCTCCCACAGAACGGTTTCCTCTGATGCGGTCCACATGACAGGTAATTTAGGTCCAAATTTCAGTCCACGCTTTAGTGTTGCTTGCGATTTGTGTATGGTAGAATAAAGTAGTCCTTTGACATGTACTGTGTGCTGGGTGTATCTCAACTCGCCGCTCTTAGATTGGATCTTCTCTGAGACCCTGCTCTAAACGGTAGTGTTTCTCGTGGCTTCGTCTCACCTTCTGGCTCATAGGAATGCACGTCACGCATGTGCGTGTGTGTTTAGTCATTGCAGAAATGTTAATTCAGCTCACTCTCGCCACATGCATCCTTAATACTCGGTTAGGCCTTAGGATTGGTGTGAAGATGTATCTAATGCGTTTAGAGTCATTTCGTCCCGTGAAGGTTGTGGCCATGACTCAGCACAATATACTGACATCTTTGATCATGATGTTCGTTCAGAATCAGTCTGCCGTGTCGGTTACTGTTCGCTCTGGTTGTCTCTGCTGGGATGAAGGCTGGCTTTGACTCTTCCTCAGTTTGGTTCACTGTGCTCTTGAGTGCGGCTGCTCTCCCGACAACAGCCCTTGCAGCCTGGCCCCGCACCCGCAGGGGAGGCTGTGGGAGGCGCTGCCTGGCCCCCCGGGCCCCTTTCCAAACCCCCGTCAGCAGAACAAGGGAGCCGGCCCAGGGTAAGGCTCTTCACTTCCGGGAATGCAGACAGGTGGGGAGGATAAATTCTGAAATGTGTTAAATGGTTGTTAACGGTTAGAACTCAAGTTTGAATGAAGCACTGTAGGGATGTTTATATGCTAGTGCCCGTCACAGAGTGGGGCCTCCAGAAAGACTTTCAGAAAGAATTGCTAAATCAGCGTGGGGCTGTCATCACGTGGTGGAAGAGGAGGCAGCACGGGACCTGGTTCTTACAGGGTCTGTAAAGTTTGGGGACGGGTGGGTGATGGAGTGGGCGTTTTTACCGTAAGAGATTCACATTCAGGAAAAGGCACTGGGCTGGATTTGGAACTTGAGTACTGGCACTGAGTACAGGCACTGGTCCCACGCTCATGAGTGTGGGACCCAAGCTGTGGGCTGATGGGGAGCAGTTGGGTGTGAGTGTGGTGTTGGGTATGGGGGGCAGAACCTCGGGAGGGGCTGGGAGAGCCTGGCCGGGAGGCCTGATGGGCCCTGGGGAGAGGTTAGACTTTGGTCTCTAAGAGCTGCATGAGAACTTCTGACGCAAGGATGCGAGGCAGAGATTTGCTCTCCTAAAGGTAACTCTGTGGTCTGTCCTAGCCTGGAATGGCAAGACGGGCCGTGTGGACCTTGATCAAGATGCTCTTTTAAAAGTCTAGGCAAAAGATGATGAAGGCTCCACCTGAAAGCCGCAGCAACAGTGAGGTGGAAAAAAGTTAAATTGGGTACATCGATCCTGTGGGAGGTAGACTTTTCAGGACAGTTTGCTCCAGTGCTGGGTCCGATGTGATCAGTCTGGTTCAGTCAGTGGACAGGGCATGGGCAGATGAGCTGCGTCCCCCTTTGTGTGTCTACCTGGTTGGTCATCCCTTAGCCTTGTCTCCGGTTTTCCAGTCTTGTGGTTACTGCTGAGACCTGACTGTAGGAGTTCGTTAGGGTCTGTGGATGCTTTGGAGACTAACGTGGAGAAATCCCCTGCCCTTATGGGGGAGATAGACGCACACACCATCAGTAACAGTAAATGGCGGTTAAGTGCTCTCGTGGAGGCAGGGACGGACTGCCTAATGCTCCCGGGGTCAGCGGAGGAAGAGGAGGAGACGGTGCTTCACTTGGTGCTGGGCGGCGAGGGTCTCCGGGAGGAGAGAAGCTGGAGGTGCCCATGATCAGGAGGGGGCCGGAGTGACAGGTGTACAGGAGCAGCAGGTGTGGACCTGGGCTGCTCACTGGGGAAGCTGAGCGACAGCAGGGCCATGCCTGGTGCTGCTCAGAGAGATTCCCGGGTATTGCAGTTACCCTGGGGCTCGTCGGTATGTTTTCAGAGCACCTGGCCTGGTGCTGATGCACAGCCAGGGTTGACAGTCACTCATCCCGGAGAGAAGTTTCCCTGGAGATAGTGGAGCGTGGGTGATAGCTGATGCCTTAGGTGCAGCTCAGTTTGGGAACACGGTGAATTAGAAGAAGATAGAATCAAACGAAAACCCTCATTAAGAGGCACCCACATCGTGGTGGGTGCAGGGAGATGCCAGCTAAGGAGGCCCTGCCAGCATAACCCCTAAATCTTAATCGTGCCCCCTTAAATTTAGGTTTTTGATGTGTGTTTTGCATAATCCTTCCTGCTTATGACCTAGAGTGGATTACACATCAGGATATACTTTAAATGCCTGATGCACATGTGCTGTATATTGTTGATTGACAGACCAGTGCAACTGATACACATTAATCCTTTTATCACTGGTGTAGAAAATCATGAACTTTAATTCTGTCAGCAGCAAACACCTCTGTCTGCCTCCAAGTTTATTTAAAAGAAGAATGCATGAAAGTAACAATTGCCAAGAATCTATTTTATTTTCTGAATTCAAAGTCACCCGTCATTTTTGCCATAAATTCTTTGAGGCATGAAATAGCCTGCCAGTTGTCTATTGCTCTCCAAGTTAATGAGTGGTTATCAATTTATCATGGGCAATAACGGCTGCAAATCGTAAAGAAGGCGTTCTCTGGCTTCCTGGCATTTTCACCTCACGGCTGTACCTGCCTTTCTGCGGGACTTGGAGGCCAGGGGCCCAAAAGCTTTTACGAGAGCCCGTCTCTCACTTGGGAACCTCTCTATACTCGGTAATAGCACGGGGAGATCCTAGCTGGGTTATGTTTGTCTTGGTGTAATAGATCTTGTATTAATGAAATTTCTTCGTGATCCTTAATTTTTACTTCAGTTCGTATTCCATTCACTTCTTCCAAGTGAAGTGAAGCGGTTTGGCAGTTCTCTAGTTTCTTGGTTAGGCAGTTAGTGATGGGGAAAACAGGGCTTTTTAAGGAGCCTTACTTTTTAAAGGCACACCTTCCCCCGCATCCCCCAGCCCTCAGACTAAGAGAAGAATTCCATAGCATGAGTTCAAGGTTTTGGACTTTATCTGTCGTTAAAAACAGCAGCAAGAGCAAACTGCATCCACGCCTTGCTCAACTCCACATTTCTGTCACCGAGCCTGGTGTTGTAACTGAGCACATATTCGTCGAATTGAATTAATGTCCACTGTCACCTGCATGTCCCCACTGGTAGGTGTGTGGTGTTATAAAGTGGGTTATCTTAGGGGTGGGAGGACCTTGACTTAGTTCCATATGTGGCTTTGATTGTAGCGATATAGGCAGCAGTGACTACACAGCTGGACATGATTCGTTTAAGTTGCAGACATTAGAATCTCGGTCCCCAGTTCTCTCGCTGTTGAAGAACTGGCCCGGAACTTGCTCCCAGTCCCGTCGTTGTGTGTGTAGTTCTTGAAGTGTTTTTATCAGTTTCATTCTGGCTCATTCATTGGGAGATTAGCACCGTGGCTTCTGTATAGTAGTGGTTAGTTAAATTGACTGGTAAATACGCTTTAATGAAGTAGGAGTGTAGACGTTCCTGAGTTTTCTTTAGGTTTTCCTGCGTTTCCAGTAATCTCTGATACGTTATTATCGTTGCTGTAGATTCTTCACCTATGTATATTTAAAAAGCTTCAAATCCTTTCGGTATCTAAAAGTTGGAGGAAATAAAATTCCATTCTGATTGACTGCTCCTTGTATTCTTATTCCTGAAACATACATGGGAAAGTAGAGAGAGAGGTTCTTCCATTATCAGCTTGCCTTATTCATTTTCTGTGTTGCTTGTCTTTTCTTCGTCTGTTTGTCTCCCCAGCTACATAGCGGATCTTTCTCTGGGTGGAACCACAGCTTACATTTTGTTATAATTGCTGCAGAGCCGTGCACATAGTAGGAGCTTTATAAATTGTTGGTTGGTTGCTTGACTGGCTGATTAGTTATGGTGCTAATCTTCACAGTGAAAGCATTTCCTCTATCGTGATGCAGAGAAGTTTTTTTGTGGCTGTCTGTCCTACAAAAATATTTCCTAGAGAGAATCCCAGTTTCCTTCCTTAACTCATTTCCTAGTTGGATGATCCTTGCTTTTCAGGAAGCCTGTCTCTGTGTACTGATTCAGAATTTCTCTCTTTGCAGTGCGAACGATTTCCTCAGGGGAAATAGCATGAAGAAATAAAAATCGAGTCTCTGTAGTTAAGCTGTTAGGTTACTACAGTCAAGTAGGTTGAGGTCTGAGGGAAATTCTCTTCTCGTTGGAACTAGCCTGGGAACTTAAACTTTGGAACTTTCGCGATCCGCCTTAATGCCTGGACGTACGTGCAGCCTCTGGATAACCCTCTGATTATGCACCGTAGGACAAGCGGCGGGACGTGCACACGTCCAGACCACCTGACACCCATTACCCAGACCGCTGGGCAGTCATGTAGACGGTCACTGTCTTGGACCTGTCCAGAGGCCAAGAATTCGGGACTGATTCTTTTCAAGAGTGTCCTTTTTACTGTAAGAACTTGTAGCGTTTCTTTCTTCTTTGAAATACTCTGCATGTGGTCTCACCGTGTTCCCAGTTTGCAAACCCGAAGACCCACAGATAAGTGTTTGTCCTTTATTTCTCGCTAAAGCCCCGAGACCTCCTTTGAGATTGTTGACACTTACACGTGACCTAACGTGAGCAGCTGGTCTGCAGCAGCTGTCTTCGTCTGGCGTTGGCTGCTTGACCCGAGTCAAGGTCTTTAGTTGGAATCGGCATCAGTTAAAAGATCCACTTGTTTTACCAGATTCCCTCCTTCCCGATGTGGTTCAGAGTTGGCGCCTGCTTCGGTAGTAAAGGTGGGGACTACTGTATGAGCCCAGCTAAGGTTTACTAATACTTTGCCAAAAAGCTTCTCTGTATCCTGACCGTGCTCTTGGCCTGGTAACAGAGGGGATTAAATTTGTCCAGCGTTTGGGCATAGATTACTGGACAGAACTCAACTGATCCAGTTCACAGCTTACCTGGTCCAGGTAGGTGGGGGAGGGTGGGCCTTTTAGAGTTGGTTTGTTTCCTGCTCTGGCAACTTGACTTGGGCAGCTTGAGGAGCCCTTTGAGTCAGTCCTTTGAGTGTCTCACTTCCTGTAAATTTGGACTTCATATTCACAGAGGCGTGCATTTTTATTGGAATAGGAACTGTGCTATTTTCACTGATAAACTGAGTTGCAGATTTTTATTCAAATAGGACCATTTTTATTTCCAGTTAGTTCTTTGGGTCACAAGTGTAAATGGCATCTTTGTTAAAAAAACGTATTTTCTGGCCTGGCCAGGTGGCTCAGTTGATCAGAGAATCATCCTGTACACCAAAGGGTTGTGGGTTCTATTCCCGGTCAGGGCATGTACCTAGGCTACGGGGTTCCATCCTCAGTCAGGGTGTATGCGGGGGTGGGGCAGGGGCGGGCCACCTGATCGATGCTTCTCTCACACTGTTGTTTCTTTCTCTCTTTCAAATCAATTTTTAAAAAAGTCCTTCAGTGAGGATTAAAAAATTTATATATTTTTCTAAGTGTTTATTGTTACATGTAGAGCTGTTATTGATTTTTAATTGATTTTTTATATGTTATTTTGTAATCAACAATTCCACTACATTCTCCCTTACAGCCGCATTTCAGCTCCCCCGTCTAGGGCTTTCCGGCCACAGAGCTGCCATCTGTGGGGGCCTCTGCCTCCTTCCCCGGGCACTTCCACGCAGCGCAGTGCTGGAGGGCGTGGGCTCCAGACCCGCTGCTGCCTGGGTTTCCTTCTCTCTGCCCTAACTGGTTAGCTGCGTGGCTTTGGGCGGGTTCTGTTCCCTGTGCCCCCAGCTCCCCGTCCTTAAAGCGGGCTCATGGCACCACCTCGCAGGGTTGTTAGGGAGATCACGTGAATTCCATGATTTCATGCTTAGGCAGTCCTTGGAACCACGTGTGACCCATGGTAAGTACCGTGAAAATGTTCGATAGACAACTTCTTGTTACTTGCATTGGCTAGTACTTCTAGATTAATGTTAAAAAATAATAGTGCGCTTTCCTTGTGCCTTCGAGACGCCAACAGAAATGCTTCTGAAATGCTTCTAATGCTTCATTGTTTCAGTGTTTCAGTAATGGTTCCGACAGAACATTAGAAAGTTGTGGCCTGACATAAAATTTTGCGCTTTTCAATCACATTAAGTAAATAGTCATCTGTCACTATTTTGCTGAGGATTAAAGGTCGGGAATGGCTTTAAATTTGTCATAGGCTTTTTTGACGGACTCAGATGATCATCAACCTCTGTTTTGTCCCCCTCCTATTAACATGAATACATTTCCTACTGTTGCACTGTGCTTACTACACCATTGGCATGAACAGTCTGTGCTCACAGCTCATCTTTCCTTTGGAGCACGTCCGAGTTCTTCGTGTGTCCCATGGGAAGGTTTGTGTTGGTACTCATCAGAGACATGGCAGTAATTTCTGATGTATTCTCTCTTGGGTTTGGGTGTCAGCGTGATGCTCTAAGTGTCCGACAGTGTGCCTTCTTTCTCTATACCCTAGGAAAGTTTAAATTGTATTACTTCTTCTTTTGAAATGAAAAGAATGTTAGGTTAGGAAGGCAAGTAAGAGAGCTAATCTAGCTGTCTTGCTTTTATAGGTGAAGCACTGGCTTGTTTAGAGCTGCGTAGCTCCCTGGCTTGGGGCTGTGCCAGGGAAGTGAGCAAATAACATTTAGTGAGCATCTACTTAGGTGTTTAAAAACAGTACCATACAAAGTAAACAGTGTCATACTTTTATCACTCAATAGATATGTTTGCTTATTTAAATAAAGTCAGAGTAAAAAATTCTGACTTTTAAAAAATAGACTTTTTGGTAAGACCGGTTTTAGTTCATAGCAAAATTGAGCCGGAAAGAGCAAAGTGCACGTGTGTGCCATGCACGGGAACGGCCTCCCCCACTGCCATCATCCCCCGCCAGAGCGGTAGGTACATTGGTCCCAGTGTGCAAACCTACAGGGGCACCTCACTGTCACTCAGAGTAGACACTCTGAGTTTACGTGAGGGTTTACATGAGGGTTCAGTCATGATCATTAACTTTGTGTTGTGCATGCTATGGGCTTCAAAAAAGACTTTATTTGTTTATTTTTAGGGAGAGGAGAAGGGAGAAAGGGAGAGAAACATTGGTGCGTGAGAGACCTGGCCCACAGCCCAGGTGTGTGCCCTGACCGGGATTCGCACCGGTGACCTTTAGGTTTGTGGGATGACACCCAACCCACTGAGCCACACCAGTCAGGGTGGGCTTTTAAAAAGAGATTGTGCATGCTATGTTTCAAAAAGTTTTTTTTATTGTTTTTGCTATTATAGTCTTTTCTGCTCACCCCTGCACCGGTTTCCCACCTCCACCCAGCCCCACACTCTCCCCACTTCGTCAGCCCCCATATCGTTGCCCGTGGGTCATGCCCTGCTGCGGACTTTGACAAACATATAAGGACACGCATCTGCCAACACAGCATCACACGGAATAGTTTCACGGCCCTAAAAATTCCGTGCTCTGCCCACTGGTCTTGTCCTTCCCGCGGCCCCTGGCGACCCCTGATCTGCTGGCTGTCTTCGCAGTGTTACCTTCTCCAGAAGGTCTTACAGCCGGAGCCGTGCAGTGTTGGGGCCTCTGCACATTGACCTCTTTCCCTCAGTAACGTGTGCTTAGGGTTTCACCATGTCTTTTCGTGGCCTGATGGCTCATTCTTAAGTGCCGAATAGTATTTCGTCGTCTGGACAAGATCCTGTTGGTTTTGGAGGCTGAACGAACATCTTTCCTGAAGGTCACGTGACTGGCTCCTCTGGATCCGGAATCCAGTCTGTGAGTTCACACGTTTTTGTTGAAAGCCAGCAAAGCGCTCTGTCACTCTGGGGTACAGCAGTGATTAAAGCAGACGTGAGTGGTGCCTGTCCTCCTGGAACCCGGCTCAGTTTCTGGAACCAAACAGGTGCCTGCTGAGTGTGTGTGGATGTGTGTGCTCATGGCCCGACGTTTGGAGATTCTTTGTCTTCCCCTAGTTTCCTACCATGGTAATGTGCATTTCTGTCCACTAGGTGGTGGTACAGCCATGTATCCAGATCAGTTTGCACTGTTTTTAAGACACTAATTGCTCGCTTATAAATATTCTCTTTATAATAAGTAAAATTTAAATCTGTTTATAATAATTCACTGGAATGTAATCACTAATTCAAATGAAAACTTGTAACACATTTTTCAGAATGAATCTTAAGTAAAATTTCTCCAGTTCTTAACTTCGTCTTCCTTGGTTTATGAATGAAACATTTATGGAGATTTGGCTGTACACTAGGCATCGTGCTGGTGTTGGGGACTCAGGGTCGACTTTGACTCCTTCTCTGTCTTCGATGTGTCCAATGCAGTGGGGGGGACAGACATGGAGAGAGCCCAGTCCGTTCAGTGGACTGCATGTGTCCACAGGGCACTGTTGGGTGAGTTTAACAAGTGCATACACCTGTGTAACTCTCATCCCTACCCAGATAGACCAGGGCCATCTCTGGCTGCCTGTTTCCAAGGGCTGTGTGCAGGCTGAGTAAGCAGAGAAAGCCAGCTAAGAGAAAAATGGAGATGATCAACCTACGCCTTTGCTGAGATAGTCACCCGGGTTCTTGAGTTATTATTTTTCCATTTGGATTTAGTCCTTGTGAGTTCTGGATGCGCTTCAGTTTTGTCCAGGAGGTTTTTCACAGACTGGCGTGGGTTTCTGTGACCTGTAGTCAGAACAGCGCACCCATGCACCCATGCTGCAATGCCCAGGCTCGCTTTTCTAAGGTGGAGGACTTGGCTGTACACTCTTCACAACATAACTTAAACGAGAACTTCCAGGCCTTTAGTCATAGGTTCTGTGCTTTGGTGCTGAGACTGCTGTTCAGTGAGGAAACTGCTGTTCACGTTTGTAGGAGTCAGATTTTTTAAAAATTTATTTATCTTTTAGAGGGGAAGGGAAGGAGAGAGGGAGAGAAACATCAATGTATGGTTGCCTCTCATGTGTCCCCTCCTGGGGACCTGGCCTGCAACCCAGGCATGTGCCCTGACTGGGAATTGAACTGCGATGATATAGTTTGCAGGCCCACGCTCAGTCCACTGAGCTACACCAGCCAGGGCTAGGAGTCAGATTTTGAAGCCCAGGTTTCTCTGGTTCCAAAGTAGGGTCCTCCCCACCATGGCCCCCATGCCCAAGCTCTGCGCATTGGCTCTCCAAGTGGGGTCTCAGGAGTCTCAGCTTTGGCGTCACGTGAGTCGTACAGATTGTCAGGGGCCCCCCAGACCCACCGAGGCCGAGACTCTGGGAGCGGGACCCGGCAGCCCTGCAGGCAGCTCTGATGCCAGCCCCACTGGAGAAGCACGGCGTTTGCCGAGGAACCCCGATGACCGCAAGGCTGCATGGACTCCGCTCCCACTGTGCAGGCCAGAAAGTGAGCCCAGATCAGCAGCCCGTTCTGGCAGATGGGCCCCTGAGCGGGGTCCAGGCCCGTCAGTCCTTGTCATTCTTGCCTTGTAGTTGCGTGACTCCAGGCTCTGCCTCTGTCGTCACAGGGCTGTCTTCCTGTGTGTCCTTTCTGTGTTCTCATGACACCAGTCCCTGGACCTGGGGCTACCTAATCCAGTATGAGCTTATCGTAACCAAAGACCCTGTCTCACATGGGGTCACATCCTGAGGTGCGGGGTAGACATGGATTTGGGGGACACACTGCTCTATGCAGTGTAGCACCTTTGTAGAAAACCGGTTGGCGGTGTGTGAGAGGCTGTTTCTGGACCCTCTTCTGTCCCACTCGTGGATGTGTCTGCCATTACGTCAGTGCTGCGCCAGCTCGATGACTCTGGCGTTACAGCAAGTGTTGGCGTCGGGGAATGTGAGCCCCCAGCTTTGCTCCTTGTAAACGCTGCTTTGGCTGTTGTGGGTCCTTTGCTTCTCTGTGTCAACTTTATAATCAGTTGGGTCGACTGCCATTTAAAAAGCCTGCTGGGATTTTGATGCCAATTGCTTTGAATCTATTGATCAGTTTTATTTCTTAATATTAGCTGAATTTTTAAAAATTCCTGTTCTTTTCTCCCCTATTTTATTTATTTTTTAAAATATATTTTATTGATTATGCCATTACAGTTGTCCCATTTCCCCCCTTCACTCCCCTCCACCCTGCACACCCCTCCCCCACCATCCCCTCCTTTAGTTTATGTCCATGTGTCACAAGTTCTGTAGATTCTGTATTTCCCCTACTATTCTTGCCCTCCCCCCCGTCTATTTTCTACCTACCGTCTATGCTACTTATTCTCTGTACCTTCTCCCCCCTTCTCCCCCTCCCACTCCCCTGTTGCTAACCCTCCATGTGATCTCCATTTCTGTGGTTCCACTCCTGGTCTAGCTGTCCTCTTGGTTTGCTTTTGTTTTAGGTGTGGTTGTTAATAACTCTGTGTTTGCTGTCCTTTCACTGTTCATATTTTCTATCTCCTTTTTCTTAGATAAGTCCCTTTAACATTTCATATAATAAGGGCTTGGTGATGATGAACTCCTTGAACTTGACCTCATCTGAGAAGCACTTTATCTGTCCTTCCATTCTAAACGAAAGCTTTGCTGGATAGAGCAATCTTGGCTGTAGGTCTTTGGATTTCATGCCTTGGAATACTTCTTTCCAGCCCCTTCTTGCCTGTAAGGTCTCTTTTGAGAAGTCAGCTGACAGTCTGATGGGAACTCCTTTGTAGGGGACTGTCCCCTTATCTTTTGCTGCTTCTAGGATTCTCTCCTTCATTTTGGTCTTGGCTAATGTAATTGTGATGTGCCTTGGTGTGTTCCTTCTTGGGTCCAACTTCTTTGGCACTCTCTGAGCTTCCTGGGTTTCCTGGAAGTCTACTTTGCCAGATTGGGGGAGTTCTCCTTTATTATTTGTTCAGATAAGTTTTCCACTCGTGGCTGTTCCTCTTCTCCTTCTGGTACCCCTATAATTCAGATGTTGGAACGTTTCAAGATGTCCTGAAGGTTCCTAAGCCTCTCCTCATTTTTTTGAATTCTTGTTTCTTCCTTCTTTTCTGTTTGGTTGTTTCTTTCTTCCTCCTGGTCCACTCCCTTGATTTGAGTCCCAGTTTCCTTTCCATCACTATTGGTTTCCTGTGCATTTCCCTTCATTTCAATTAGTTTAGTCTTCATTTGTTCCTCTAATTTGTGACTAAAATCAACCAATTCTGTGAGCATCCTGATCACCAGTGTTTTGAACTGTGCATCTGAGAGGTTGGCTATTTCTTGGTCTCTTAGAATTATAGGCTCTGGGGCTTTGAGCTGTTCTTGAGTCATAATGTTTGGTCTGATCGCACCTGTTATGTATGAGGGGTGGAGCCTTAGGTGTTTGTGAGGGCTGGGCGACCCAGTGGCTGGGTTGTGACGCTGTATGTGGGGGTGGGGTCAGGGAGGGGCAATGGTGTCTGTTCTGCTCTCTCTCGGGTTTCGGTCCCCTCTGCCACTTCCCGCAAGCAAATTGGGCCCTTCTGGTGCTGGCTCCCTGGTGTGTGGGCCTGCGCACCCTCCAGGATCCTGTGGATCTCTCCAACAAACTCTCTGCGAGCTGGGGAACCTCTCCTGGCACCTTGACCCCTGAAAGTTTTTCCATTTGGTGTTTTTAGGCTTTAATTCCCGTTGCTGGGGCCCTAGTTTGCGCGGTCGTTCCCACTGCTTGCTCCTTCTCCTGGAGGAGTCACACATTCCTGCACTCGAATGTGTGACTGCGGTCAGCCAGCCACCCTGTGCCGTCACTGGGTCTGCCTGTTGCCACCCCACGCCTGGGATCTGCCAATTGCCGCCCACGCGCCTGGGCCGGTCTGGCTGACTTTTCTTGCACAACCCCACTCCACCAGCCGCCAACTTCACCCCTCTTACTGGTGTGGTTGAATGGTTTGTTGTTGTTGGATTTTGGTACAGTTCAATTTTCTGTGTTTTGGTTGCATTTTTGTTACTAAAACTTTGTTGTCTTTAAACTTGGTTGTGCGAGGAGGCACAGTGTTTCCACCTATGCCTCCATCTGGGCTGGAAGTTCTTAACTGAATTTTCTGATTCAGTTATTAAGGTCTGCCTTTTGCTAGTGTTGAGTGATGGCCAGCTGGGGTGTTCCTTGGCTTGGGTTTACGTAACTCCAGCCTCAGTCTCCATCTTCACGTGGTCTCCTCGTCTCTCCGAGTCTTCTCGTCTCTCTGAGTCTTCTCTTCCGGCTCTTACAAGAGGACAGCTGTCACTAGATTGAGGGCCTACCCAGGACAGCCTCCTCTGAGGTCCTTAACTTAACCACATCTGTACATATCCTTTTCCGAATCAGGACACATTTGAAAGTTCCTGGGGCAAGGGCATGTTCCTGTCTTCTCGAGGGCTGCCCTCCCCCCTTGCTGAGACCCTGCTGGAGAAATTGTCCCTTTGCAGTGGCACTGCCACACGAAAGCCACGTGTCCACACCGAGTGCCAGAGGATGTCAGCATCCGCTCCTCTCCGTTGTCCCCTCTCCCTTCTGCCGTCGTTGGCCTCCCCGCACCGCGGGTGCACCACCCGCTGCTGGCCCTACACGCTCCCAGCAGGGCCCTCACCCTCGTCCCACCGCCAGGGTTTCTCGTCTCCCAGATGCTGCACGCGCTTCCCCGGGCCCATGTGGGCCTCTGCCCGTCGCCCTGTCTCAGGTGCCAGCTCTCTACCCTCTGTGTCCTCCACCCTGCTCTAGTTTTCTTCCAAGCAGTTGTCACCATCTGCCTTACTGCATCATCAGTGCTCTGTCTTGTGGGTGTCTCCATGACGTAGGATGTCAACTTCATGACAGCGGGGTCTCTGCTGCTCATTCATTTGTTCCCAACACCTGGAAAAGCGCCCGGCGCCTGGTCGATGCCTAGCAGATGCTTTTGAAATAATTAAATGAGGAAGTGCGTGATGTTCTTCAGTTGAGAAATAACTTTTTACAAAGGAGATGACTTCCATCACATTGTATTAAAACCCAGGTTTAAAGAACAGCAGCTTAAAGAAGCTCCTAATTGTGAAATCTGGGACAATTTGGGTATTAAGAAAGAATAATTAATCGATTGTAACATTTTGAATGAGCAAAAATCTGTCAGTCCATAAGGGCACTCAAAAAGGGCCCCGGGACAGGGGAGGGAGAGGAGAGAGAAGAGCAGAAAGCAAAACTCTGCCTCACAGAAGAACGCCTTCCAGTAAGTATGGACCGATGATTGTCACCCCGTGTCCTGCGAGAGTGTGTAAAGAATGCAGCACCCAACTCGCTTGTCAGGGGCGCTGACCCCCTTCCCCTGAATTGCAAGTAAAAAAGTGAGAACAGCCGACACAAGAATAGCTGCCCAGTGTGAATGAATCAAAATTATACCTATTTTCGTCAGATTGGTAAAAAATGCATTTTTTGGTGTGCTACAGAATTTTAGTAATTAGCTTACGTGTGCAATGAGATGATAGAAAATCACCATTTTGAAGCATTCTCATAAAAATGTTTAACTTGAATCTTCAAGGTTTGGGGAGACACGGGATAGAGAAGCGAGAAGCAAGGTACATGGTCCCAGGGGGTAAACAGTCACTTTAGTTCAAAGTGCATGACATTTAATAAGACAATTTTCTGAGAGTTTTCATAAGGCATTGCAAAAAGCTGTGTGTGAGAGAGAGAAAGAGAGAGAAAAATCATTCTCTAGTCTAGAGGTAACAAGGAGACGTAATTACCAATTGTGATATATGAATTTAGATTTGATCCAGGTTGAAGGGAGAAGGTATAACATTCTTTCACCGGTGGGAGATACTTGAGCACAGACTGCGTGTTAGACAATGTTAGGTAAGGATTCCTTGTTTTCTTGGATGGGATAAGTGTTTGATCATGTGGGAGATGTTATTCTTAGGGGTCACGTGCTGAGGGCTTGGGGATGAGTCATGGTTTCACCTTTCGAACGAATGAGCGAAAGCACACACACACTTAGGCCTCCGTAGAGCGATGGAGCAGCCCGGGCAAATGGTTTACAAACGTTGAATCCAGCGGGGAAGGAAGGGTGTGTTCATGGTCATTGTATTTTTCCCCCTCAACTTTTCTATTTGAAAAAAGTGGGAGGAAAACCGTTCTCTTAAAGAGCTGGATGTGAGAGAGCAGAGCTCCATAATCCAAGTGGTGATCACGTGGCAATTAATTCCCCAGAGGACACGTGACTGCCCCGGGTTGGGGGGAGACGTGAGTGAAGACCTGACTAAGCGTGAAGCTGACCTGCCCGCTGTGATTTACCACGTGCGTGTGTCCTTCGGTGGGCATTCTGTGGACCGTGGGGCCGACAAAGAAATATTGGACGGAGTCGTCCTGGAGTGAGAGAATCGGTCTTAAAGGACAAGGGAAACAGCTGCGGGTGTGTGGCCTGGGAGTCGGTCAGTCTCTCTCTCTCTCTCGTGTTATGGGAGGAACGGTGGAGGGTTAGTTTGTTACCAAATATCAGATTTTTCTAGTATTAGCCTCTTGTCATACGACTGAAAATTTCCCCTGGCTTTTTTTTCATAGCCAATGATCAATTTTTCTCTTTTGACGCAGTCAGTATTTGTGTTATGGTATTGATTTTACAGATATTCTCCCCCCCCCCTTACTGCATTTTGTTACGTGGCATTAAGAAAGTTAATGGGACCAATTTCTCAGAAAAAGGCAAAACATCACATATTACCTTACAATGCAATCTAGTTTCCAAAGGAAATGCTATAATGGTTATAATGCATTTAACACTTTAATTTCCATCGATAGGATTTGGAATTGCTTCTTGAAAGCTGTGGAGCTGCCGTAAAGTGTAGAACTTACTCTAAGTTGCGATGTGATGCCGTCAGCTCAGATGTCATTTGTAAATTACTGTGTCTCCCTTTCACTGATGAAGTGTCATCAGATGCCTCAATGTACAGACACTCATAACATTTATCCCCCGATGGTGCCAATCTGAACCAGAGATAAGTTTTAATTGGATTTTCAGCAACGGAACCTCTCGCAGCCAGCGATCCCGTTACCAGCTCAAAGAGCCAGCTCGGTTGGGCTCAGAGAAACAGGGTCTCTTAGATAACATCTCGAAGGCAACATTCCATTTACTAAAGATTAGTACATCTTCTCTCCCAGATCAAAGAATTTATTGGATAAGATAGCCTTTATATTTTTGATGTTCTTTGAAGGATTATGTTATTTGTATATAATAAACTGTCACGCCTTGTGTTATTACAGAAATAGAATTATTCCTGGAGGTTTTTTTTGGACCTGTGAGGTGTCCATCATTTCATGGGTGTGGTGGTGTTGGGGTGCCTTGTTCTCTGCTTCCGTGCTGTTTGCTACACGTGGTGGTGGGCTGTGCCACTGTTTGTCCGGTGGTGAGCTGGGCCGTGACTTTGGGCTCTGCTTTACAAAAGCGTTGGGAGGCTGTGCAGCGCCCTCTTCAGTTTCTCACTGTTCAGTCGTTGTTTTTAGAGGCGATTGGTATCATTTTATCCTGGGTCTTCTGATTTCCCTTAGTGTGNTCCGTCCCGCGGAACAGTCAACGGGGGTCCCGAGTCTACCTGAAACGGATGAATAGGGATGGGAGCAAGAGGCGCGTAGAAAGGCAGCAAGACAAAGGATTCTGATCAAGCTGCGAATTTTATTTTGGGCGGGGCTGTTATATAGGGGGCAGGGGAAAAGGGGAGGTGGTTCTGATAGGTTGTCCTGTGCATGCTCACTGCATGCTCCTGGTGACGATTGGTAGGTGGGAGCGTGATCAGCATCTTGATTGGTAGCTAGTACTCGTGATCAAGGGATGCCCACAAGGGTGGGGGCTACCTGGCTCGGCTGCAGCATCCTGTTTGGGGCTGCCTCAGCCAAGCCCTCCTGGTGCGATTTTCTTGATGGATTGCATTCACCATCTTTAGGCCCCGACATTAGTGTACGGGGAGGTGAAGATGAAAACCCAAACCAGTTCTAGTCAAGTTTTAAAAAGTATGAAATGGAATTCACTGCTTCTGATCTTGAATGAACTTGGTCTGTGGGGCCATTCATGGGTTATAGGTTCCTATGTTGTTCAGTCTTAATGTGTGTAGTAATGCCTTCTTTTTTTATGAGTCATTAAGTTAATCCCTTCACTTCTTCCTTCCTTTGTTTTTTTTCTTTCTTCTGGATGTCCGCTCAAAGGCAAAGCTCCAGGCCCATTTCAGAATGTTTGTGAGAATGTTGGTGGAACGAAGTCTGGGTCATTTAGGCAAATTAAGTTCTTATCTGCATTAAGCCTGCCAGTCCGGAAGTCCCCGTCATACTCGCACAAATTAAATTTCTCATCTTCTGGTTTGCAGAAGACTACGTCTTAACACCTGTAGGGGTTTTCTAGCTCAGCTCTCTTCAGCTCATTTTCCTCATTGGCAATTCTGCCATGTCCTGTTAGATTCTGGGCCCCGTAAACACAATTTGAAATTCAGATAAAGATTTAAGAGTCGCTTAAAAAACCAGCAGAGTCTTATCGGTGCTGTTTATCCTTTAGGCCAATAGTAAGGAGGGAAAATCCTTATGTTCTCCCTAAACTGGTCGCTGAGTGGGGTGAGGTTCCTGGAAGGCGATTTTAAAAATAGGGGACAGGCCTGTGATCGAAAGTAATGTCTCCGTTTTGTCTGAACTGACTCGATGCCCTTATTCGTAGCCTGACCTGCTGGCTGTGAGCGTTCACTGGGTGTTGACTACGTGCTCAGTTTGGTGCTCAGTGCCTCGTGTTATCTCAGTTATAATCCCCATGGTAACTTATTACTTCGTTTTCATATCACCACCACCACCACCACCACGACATCCTCACATTCAGTCCCATTTTTTAGGTGAGGATGCTGAGCCTTGAGGAGTTAAAGGACGTGCCATATGTGACCTTTTCTGTGTTGAGAAACATTCCTCCTCTACCCAGTTGAGCGTTTATCATGAGCGGATGTTGAATCTTGTCAGTGTATTTTCTGCATCTGTTGCGATTGGTCATATGACCTTTGCTTTCATTCTGTGAATGTGATGGATCGAGTTTGCTGATCGGTATATGCTGTGCTCAGTGGTGAAAGGTTGAAAGCTTTTCCTCCAAGATGAGGAACAAGAAAACGCCTGCTCTCACCTCTGCTTTTCAACACAGGACGGCAAGTTAGGCAAGAAGAGAAAGAAGAGGCACTGACCCCCAGGGGAGGACGTAACCCTGTCCTGCTTTGCTGGCGATGTGCTTTTATTTTTACGTGCAGAAAGCCCTAAAGACTGCGCTAAACACTGTTGGAACTAATGAGTGAACTCCAGAGTGTTGCAGGCACAAAGTCCAGCGTCCTCCTCGCGGTGCAATTGTTACCAGCACAGCATTGTGCATTTGGAAGTTGCTGAGATAGAGTCGGTCTGAACCATTCTTGCCACACACACAGGTTGTACCTACACGAGGAGATGGCTGTAACCGGCCTTATTGTGGTAACCACTTCTCAGTGTATACACGTGTTAAGTCATTCTGTTGTATACCTTAAGTTTATATAATGATATTTGCCAACTGTATCTCAATAAAGCGTGGTTCATAAGAGGCGGAGCTACACTCCACGCCCTGGGCTCGGTGATTCCAGAGCCCAGGCTCCGCACACCTGTGCTGAACTTACACGTCCTGGAGCTTTTACTGTGTTGCCCTGCATCTGGGTGCTGCCTATGTGTCCAGGACGTCAGGTTGGCGGGTTTCGCAGTGTGTGCGCCTGGCTTCAACTCCGAGTTCAACGGTGGCGCTGTTCCTTAGATTCCTGGTCTTCACACTGAAGTACACACACGCCTGGGGTCTCATGGAGACGTTCCAGGGAACTGGCGTGCAAACTTGGCTCTAATGTTATTTAGATGGTCCGTGTATGCGTTTACGTTCCTGAAATGGGTTATCTGAGAGCACTGTGGCTGGCTGGTTCTCCTTTCTTGCCTTTCCACTCACAGATTGCTATTCTCTCTCTTGCCAGTTCTCCATGGTTCTCACCCGGCTTGAATCTTTGAATAGTCGTTTGCCTCAGGGAGGAGCACCTCTGACTGGTTCACCCTGGAGAGGACGCGTTTAAGGACTCCCAGCTCCTGTGTGAGCATGTGTAAATAGCTGACTGCACTCCCAGTCAGCTGTGCAAGTTGTTGGGCCAGTGTGTGCCCGGGTTGCTTCAGAAAGGGGGTGACAAAAAGTGTATCTTTAGATAAAATGTATCCCTTGGACCCTAAGATGTCAGGGCTGTTAATTTGGGGACAAGGAAAAGCCACTCTGTCCTTGTCAAATCTGTGCTTTTGTGGAACCACTGGAATGCTTTCCAGTTTCTTACAGATTGTGAAGTTCTGGTGAGATTGGAAAAGGAGAGACCTGGCCAGTCCTGAAATAAAAATCCTTAGTGACAAGTAACATCAGCTTTCTGGGCTTAATTAAATTAGCTTCCATGTGACCATCGAGATGGGGGCTGGTGGGACTTTCCCCATGGATTCTCTCACGGGTGGAATGAGAAAACTTGGAGCGACTGTGGTCACAGGTTCTGCAGCATTGTTTCGAACCCCGACCTTGGCCTGCAGGTAATGTGACCTTGACACAAAGGTAGTTTGGGCCGTTAATAAAGTAGAAGTCCCTGAAGGAGACTTAAGGAAGACCCCACCTTAGAATGAATTGTTCTCACAGTGATTCCTCTCTCCAGGTCTTCCTGTGAGCCCCCTGGTGAGCTCTTGCAAAGTCTTGGGGCAGAAGCACCTCCTCATTTATCTAAATATGTCTGTGCTTATGAATGGCAGGCGGGGCAAGGGGAGAGGCACAACGCAGAGGGGTCACAGATAATTTGCTTCTTCGTGATATGACTTCCTGGGAGGAGCAGGTTTCTCCCACTAACAGGTGTGTGTAATTCCCAGCGACCTTGAACCAGGCCACAGTCATGGATAGCTCTGTCTCCCCGGTATCGGGGCATTGCTGCATTCACAAGGGACTTCTCCCTCTCTGAGGAAAGTACGAAGGAAGGGCGTACAGGACCTTGAGAAGGGTGGTCGTGGGTGAGAACTCCGGCCCCGTAATTGGGAAAGGGACTGGGTGAACTTTTTCTCTGGAAACTGCAGCTTCTTTGAGTTCCAAGCTCCTGTCTGGTAGTCAGACGTGAGACTTTCCTTTTTGGTCACATCAAAGTTGAGGTTTTCGACTTCACTTTAAATATGCTTGTGTGTTACCCTGGCTGGTGTAGCTTAGTGGATTGAGTGCGGGCCTGCGAACCAAAGGATCGTGGTTCGATTCCCAGTCAGGGCACATGCCTGGGTTGCAAGCCAGTTTCCAGTGGGGGACTCACGAGAGGCAACCATACATTGATATTTCTCTCCCTCTCTCCTTCCTTTCCCTTCTAAAAATAAATAAGTAAAATCTTAAAAAAATATGCTTGTGTGTTTAGTTTTTGCTCCCCCAAACTCTGTTTCTTCATAGACATGTGCTTGTTGATTTGAGGAGAGTTCCTACATCCCTAGGTTCTGCCTGGAAAAGCCTCTATAAATTCGACTTTGTAATAAAAAAACTAGTATTGTGATTATTTGGGAGTGACTCTAAATATCATTCAATATATTAACACTAGTTTGTTCATTAGTACAGTGAGCGTGATGATATGGTTACAGGTATTTTGTGAGGATGAGGGAATTTATGGAAAGTACTTGTGGTAGATAAGGGCTATGTATCTTTTCAAAATATATTTAAGTGGTAGGTGTCTTTTATTATTGTTTTATTTTCAATGAAATTTAGTGACATGGGGCAACTAATCCTATTGAGTGAGGAAACTAAGTTACGAAGCTGTATCCCAGGTCTTGAAAAATAAAATTGTGTATATGTATATTGATTTAACAGTGGTTGTCTTTTTTTTTGGTGATGCATTTATTTTCTTGTTTTTTTAAAAAAAATTACAAAAAACGCCCCGCATACAAACATGACTATTTGAGTGAAAGCTTCCCCCCCCCCCTTAAAGAATGCTGTTGAAAACTGTCATGACTGCCTGGAGAAACATTGTTTAATGTGTTTCAGTCCGAGGGTGAAGTAAGGTCCCCCACCTCCAGTTTTGGGGGGATGAGGTCTGTTTGCCTTGCAGACTACGTGGCTGACAGTGTGTTTGAGGCACTGAGGGTATCGGTGGGAAAAATGGGGAATCAGAGGATGGCTGATCATCATCAGTTTCTCCCAAATCTGTTTTGACTTTTTGAACATATTTTAAATTAGGTTTGTAGGCCCTGGCTGGTGTAGCTCAGCGGATTGAGCGTGGGCCTGTGAACCAAAGGATCGCGGTTCGATTCCCAGTCAGGGCACATGGGTGGGTTGCAGGCCAGTTCCCAGCAGGGGATGCACGAGAGGCAACCATACATTGATACTTCTCTCCTTCCCTTCCCCTCTAAAGATAAATAAATAAATAAGTCTTAAAAAAATTAGGTTTTTACTTGTCTAAGATGATATTGAATGATCTGCCAATCGAATTTTTATTTCTTATGTTTATTATATTTGGGTTAATAGAGGATAAGACGCCCATTGAGTCTATGGCGATAAAATTTCTCTCAAAGTTTAACACAAAGAGCAGAAAGTAGTAATCACTGTTCTCATGTAAAGATATTAAATTTCAGAATATATATCGTACCACTTCATTTCCAGCATTTGTTACTGGTCGTCAATACAGTGCAAACTGGACTCAGCAGTAACAGTGGTAAACTCTGCACTGTTGCTGGAATAACATACGTGTATGGACAGATTAAATTCAAGGTAAAAGTCACCCTTTTCTCTTTATTTCCATAGTATAATCCAAGAAGTGGCAGTTGTGGACTCTGAGACTAGAAGCGTGGTACATGTGCTGGAAGTCCTGAAGAAATTTGATTTCCTGTGTAGGTTACACGTGGTCTGTGTATCAGTAAACACTTTGATCATCTGGGCGGATTGGACGTTTTCTTTGGGTTGTTATCAGTTCCAAATTCGAGGGAGTAGAGAAAACAAAATCTCCTTACACCGGGGATATGCGGGACCTGTGACTCAAGGTCCGGACCGTACCTGCCTGGCTGTCACTCCTTAGGGCCGCTGTGGTGGCAGTGACGATGGCCGGGCTGTGGGAGGCTCTAGGCTGCCTGGAGCACTGATCTCACCTGTGCAGCCAGCCAGTTCCCATGCTGTCTTTTTTCTCTTTTTTAAATTATAGTAAAATACACATAACCTCTAATTTATCAGCTGTTTTTAAGCTTGTGGTCGAGTGGTGGTCAGTGCACTCACACCGTTGTGCAGCCACCCCCACCGTCCGCTTCCAGGGTGGTTTTCATCCTGCAGACCTGCAGCCTTGAACCCGCTAACAGGGACTCCACCACCCTTTTCTGTCTTCGTGTCTGTCGATTTGACGACTCTCCCTAGGACTTGTAAATGGAATCATAGAACTTTCTCTTGTGGTGACTCTCTTTTTTTCCCTTAGCGTGATGTCCTCAAGGTTCATCCCTATTGTAGTATGTGTCATAATGGCCTTCCTTTTTTTTAGTACACGTGCTGCTGAAGCGAGCACGTTCCTTTTTAATGAACAATATTACAGTGTGTGCACGACATTTTGTTTGTCCTTTCCTTCATCTGGAGACAGACGCTTGAATTGCTTCCACCTTTTGGCGATTGTGTATAATACAGCCGCGAACATGGATGTACAGATATCTGTTCAACACCCCACTCTAAATGATTTTAGAGTGTAATTGCTGCGTCCTGTGGTAGCTCCCCTTGGAGGTTCCTGAGGATCTGCCATATTGGTTTCCCAAGTGTCTGTACCATTCCACACCCCCACTAACAGCGTATAAGGGCTCTGATCCTCCCCGTCCTTGTCAACACTTGCTATTTTCTGTTTTTCCCTGAACTTTGGTTGCGCATATGTGTAAAGATCAGCGTAAGTGTGTATGTGGATACGTTGTTTCAGATTTTTGGGGGGTCCTCTGCGTGAACTGGCCGGGTGTTTCCTAACTGTGCTCCGGACCATTGGATCTGCCCGTGGAAAGATTCCTTGTCCCAGGCCCACTGAAGTGGGACCTCCAGGCCTGGACATACGTGTCTTTGACAAACACCGAGGGTGATTTGATTCTTATAACCAGGCAAGCTGGAGAAATACTGATTAGACCTTAATTTTCCATGATTATTGGTCAGATAGGTTTCATAAACTTTCCATAGTCTCCCTCTTGGAGATTTCACAGTGAACATTAGCTGATTAAAAGATATGTAAAAATCTTCCCAAGACAAGCTATTTCGTTTCTCGTTTGCCTGGCATCTCCCAGTTTAACCATGAAGCAGTCTTTTGGCAGCTCATTTAACTTCTTGCACTCTGCTGTTATTCCTGAAAACATAGTTCGGTGCATGCTGATTTAGACAAATGTTTCCTGTCATTCCATGGGAAAGCTTTACCGTTCTGAGAATTGCACTGCAGAATGATCTCATTAGATGTCATGATTTACGGGATTACTTATCATAGGCAGGCCTTAACTATCAATTAATTTCCCGTCTGAAAGAGGTCTTTTGTTTTCTGTGTACATACTACAGCCTGTCTGCATATATTAGTGGGAGCTGTTCTTTTTTAGTGGTTTCTCTAGGGGGTTTTATTTATTTTAGTCTTAAATTTATAGATTTATTTACTTTAGTCTTTTGATACTAATGAACCAGAGGATGGACTTCAAATGGGGGGTAGATGCCTCCAGTGGTCCTTGCGGCTTCTGGTGGCTGCAGGGGTCACTGTGAGTCAGGGGTTTCTGAAGGTTCTTGACTGACAGAAACGAAACTCAGCTTGAGGTCTACGAAGCAGAAAGTGCCAGGAGTTTGCTCAAGTTGTACTGTCCGGTACAATAGCTACTGACTACTTGTGGTTGTTCCAATTTAAATGAACCAAAATTTAAAAAGTTAGGACTTCAGTCACACACCTACATTTTACACGTTCAAGAGTGAGAAACAGCTAGTGGCCCCTCCCTTGGGCAGTGCAGACCGAGAACATTTCCACTGGTGCAGAGTTCTGTTGGGCGTTGCCCATTGAGAGGGTCTTACACATTGTATGTGTGTGAGAGAGAGACCTACGTGAAGTATGTCAAGGCTGCTGCATGTGATTTGTGCAGATGATTTGCCGAATAAAATCATAGGACCAGTAAAGTTTTTTAAAAAAAAATCTAAAGATAATAATTTAGAATTGGAAAATAAACCCATCCAAAAAACAAATCAGCAGCAACAGTATACTCTTCAGAATACCAAGTGTTGGCAAGGATGTAGAGAAAAGGGAACCCCAGTGCACTGTTGGTGAAGATGGGTGCAGCCACTGTGCAAAGCAGTGTGGAGGTTCCTTAAAAAATTAAAAATGGGACTGCCTTTGGATCCAGCGATTCTCCTGGGTATGTATCCGAAGAAACCCAAAACACTAATTTGAGCACGTGTACCCATATGTTCACTGCAGCGTTATTTACAATAGCCAAGATAGGGAAGGAATGCAAGTGCTCATCAGTAGAACAGTGGATAAAAAATTTAAAAATCTGTGGTACACTATATAATAGAATATCAGTTGACCATAAGAAAGAATGACATCTTACCATTTATGACAGCATGGTGGACCTAGAGGGTAAGATGTGATTTGAGATAAGCCATGCATTTGAAATGAAAAATACCAAATGATTTTCCTTACTTGTGGGATCTAAAGAACAAAATGAATAAACAAAATAGAAACAGAGTCATGGAGTCATAGAGGCAGAGAACAGACTGTTAAATGCCAGAGGGGAGGAGGTTGGGGAACTGGGTGAAAAAGGTGAAGGGATCAGAAACAGTAGTTGGCAGCTACAAAATCGGGATGTAAAGTGAAGCACAAGGAATGTGGTGACAATACTGTGATTACTGTGTGTGGTGCCAGGTGGTACCTGAAACACTGGGGGAGCCGCTCTGTAGAGTAGGTGATTGTGTAACCACTGTGGTTTATACCTGAAAACTGATAGAAAATAATATTGAATGCAAACTTTAATTGAAAAGTAAAATTAAAAAATCCTCAAACACTCATACAAAAAATTTGTTTATAACTATCGATTTTTAAACACTTTTAAATTGAACTATTATATATACATAAATTATGTTTATATATTTAATGTATACAAAAATGTATAAAGGCATATATTTCATATATATAAAAGCACATAAAAGTTACAGGTTGGTGAATTTTTACAGACCGAACACCGTAATGTTCACATTAGCACCCCATGTGCCTTCTTCCTTTTGTGTTGAAATTATTGCAGAACTTATTTATTAATGAATGTGTCTTCCCTTCCAAATAGTACATCCATTTTTGGACAGCCTATCACAAGAACAATCCTCTTCAATTTATGAAATAAAAATTGAATTTTTTTTTTAAAAGAAAAGCACATTCTTTTTTTTTTTAAAATTTTCTCTAGATTTTATTTATTTATCTTTAGAGGGGAAAGGAAGGAGAGAAGGAGAGAAATATCAATGTATGGTTGCCTCTGGTGTGTCCCCTGCCGGGAACTGGCCTGCAACCCAGGCATGTGCCCTGACTGGGAATCGAACCGCGATCGTGTGGTTCGCAGGCCCGCGCTCAATCCACTGAGCTACGCCAGCCAGGGCCTAAAAATTGAATTTTGAAGTAAAATGGAAATGAGGTTACGCCTTCAATTCTCTGTAGTAATACTACCTTCAATTTGTGAAACAAAGGAGATTTTTTAGAAAAAATTATGGATGAGAGAGAGACAGAGAGCGAGCAAGGTCAGTGTGTTGTCCCACTGATTGATTGGTTGATTCTTGTATGTGTCTGACTGGAGATCGAACCTACGACCTCAGTGTTTGGGGATGACCTCTAACCAGCCCAGCTAACTGGCCACGACTCTCCCTGAGCGGTACTTTTAAAAGTAAAAATTGTAGTTTAAGTGCACAAAGGATAGCCTTGTGGTTTTTGAATCATCCTTTACTAGACATGGCTATAAGAAACCACAAAACACTATTTATTAACAGTGGAGAGAAACTCTCCTGAATGTTTAATACCTACTACTCAGCAGAAGACTTGTATTGGGAAGCATTGAGATTACCAGTCATTCTAATAGCGGGTCTCCCAAATTTCTGTTTTGCGTACATGGAGGAAGAAAAAGCTACAGGGTCATCTTCAGGCGTAGGACTATAACAATTAATTAACAGATGAATACAACAAATTGAAGTGATTAAACTCTTCCCCAAAAGGGACAGTGAAATGTTACCATTTTTTCTATTTGTCAAGTGAAGTTTGAGGCTTTGATGAAGATAAAAACCAAAGCAAATGAGCTGGTTTCTAGACTTTTTGGGTCATACCTACATATTTAAATTTCCAAAACTATGAAAGTTAGTAGGAAAAGAATCTCATAAATATTTTTCATTTCAGCAATTTATTTAAATACTTAATTTTAACAAATAGCAATTTTTAGATTTTACTTACTGAAGAATTTAAAGGATTATTTAATAACTGCTTGTTGTTAGTGTCTGTAGCATAGGCTTTTACTGGTGTTTGTGGACTAGTTTTTTTCAGATTGGACTAGAAGTCACAAAAAATGTTTTACATCATGAGTTAGTACAAACATTTATAGGCGGGGAGGGACAAGAGTAGGTTTACAGTTATGAGTATATGAGGCACAGAGTTTATGCTTGTATTTTTTATTGGTTATTGTATTATTTTCCATAGGAACAACTGTAAAGTTACTGCCCCACTGGTATTTGTAACCGAGACCACTAATACCTGATTACCTGTGATCTGTATCACTTAAATATCATAAAACTTACCCATTTTGAGTGTACCATCCAGTAACTGTGTGAGGAGAGAGAAGGTGAGGGCACCGAGGAAAGAATCAGACCCTGGTCTGGAATCCTTCCATGGGCACCAGAGGCCGTAATTGTAGGCATGACCCTGAGCGTGTGTACCATGTGTACCAGGAGATAGGAAGGGCTTTCTCTGTTCTACAAAATGTGCCATGTCGTTCGTCTTCTGTGACTTCCTTGCTTTTTTTCCAAGATGAAGATGACAGGGTTTCTAGGTTTTTACGTAACGTCCAGGGAAGCTCATGAACTGTTGGCCCGTGCCAGGCACGTCAGGTCTCTGCGTCTGAGTCAACAGCGTTTTTCACTGTCTCGCTCCAGCTGCCTCTCATCATTCACCCATAAGCTTGTGCTTATGAAGTTCTCTTGATGGTTAAAAATTCATTTACTCTGTGGTTTTATAGTAGAAATCTGATCATGTGGTATATTTACAGGAAGAAAGATATAAATAAAAGGACTTTACTGCCGTGATTTTATTTTTCTATTGTTGACATGTTTATATTTTGGCAAAAGGGAGTTGGCTTTCATATAGAAAAATTTCTTCTGGATGTGTGCCCGAGTCAGTTTACTGTCAGTTTCAGTTAAAAAGATTTTCTCTTTTCAAAGTTAACATGCAGCTCCTTTGCACGTCGCAGATGGGAAAGATCAGTGAACTGCTATAGCGAATTACAGGACCTTTTCTTTCCCTCTGTTTGATCTGTGATTTTAAGACCGCTTTTAACCTTGTGGTAATCGACCGAGAGATTTGAGGAAATATTTTGTAAAACAAAATTATGGGGGCTATGAACACGTAATTGGTGTTCTCAAAGCATTCTGTCACATGTAAACTGAATACTTTTAAGAAATCATTATCAGCTGTTATGTGTTTTTATTAGTCTGAATTCTCAGTGTAGTTTATGTCTAAATGCATTATTGCAATTTAGTTTGGAATTCATTTTCTGGTTAGGAAATAATGAGACTTTTTTGATATCACAACAGCTGGAAAAAATCACATCAATGAGCAGCAAAAACTCTCTTAATTAGGTTTTAAGACTAAAAATTATATTAGAGTATTTTAATTTGGAATGCTGCTTTTAAGTTGACTTTTTAAAAATAAGCCTTAGATTTGTTTCATAGTCTTATCTATTAGCAAACACGTTCGGGCATTAAGAAACACAGTGTTGTGGTGCAGAGAGCGCATTGCTTCTACCCTTAAAACAGGAGGAAACAAGTGAACGAAAGCTGGAAAGCTGCAAGTTTCTGACTCTTGTTTTGGACCCGTCAGAGAGCTTAGGTCACAGGGCACCCCACTGGCTCGAGGACTGAGGAGGAACAGGTGCCTGTAGAGAGAGACATTAGCACCTGCTTACCTGGGGCAGACAGGCTGAGCACTGGCAAGAATGCAGCCAGAACAGTTGGAGAAGTTGATGGCTGCCGATTGTGGCTAGCAAGAGAACATGAAGGCCTCGGAGGCTGCACATACAAGGAGAGTTTAATAACTATCTGTATGCTTTTTCTCTACAAAGCCTTCTAAGTGCTCCCTGCAAAAGAACAGGTGGCGTTCCTGGGAGAGCATCCTTCGGTTCAGGGCTGGAGGCGAAGAGCAGCTGCTACTGATGGAGCAAGAACTTCTGCTAGGACCTTTCCCCCCGTGTCTTCTCTCTTCCTCTACTGACCGGGAGCAGGGGGAGGGGCAGACAAATCCCTGTGGCCTGTAGGGCAGTGCAAAACCCATCGCATGTGGGAGTAGGGAGTAGAGTCAAATCTATTCTGGTGGGGGGGGGAGGCTGTTGGGGCCAGAACCACAGGTGGGTAGGGGGCAGGGGCATTGAGATGTCCACATCCCTGAGACCCAGGGCCACAGTGGCTGACTAAGGTGGGTGCTGATCAGAACAACAGGAACCCCCAGTTCTTGTCTCCCGTCCCCAGAGGGGTAAGCATCAGGTGACAGTGGAATAGGGCCAGTAGAGGGGCCAAACCCTGCCAGACAGACCCTCTGAGATGCGGCCCAAAGGGAAGACCCGCAGCCAGCCAACAGCGAACAGTGAGAACCAGCCTTGGCCAGCCAGGCTTCCCTCTAAGCACAAGTTACCAGCAGAGGAGTTTGAAGACGGGGTGCCCGGGGGGGTAACCATCTCCGTATGAATGTCAGTCACTTGATTTCTGACTAGGTTAATTTGACCCCCCGCCCTAAAGGCACAGCAGAAGAAGAGGTATGTTCGTTTCTAGGCGTGAAAGCTATTAACTCAGTCCCTGCCGTCCTTCATGGGATGTTCAGCTTTCAACAGAAAGTGGGAGGCTTTTGAAAAGGCACCAGAAACCCCAACACGTTGCCCAGAGACAAAGCAATCAATGTGTCAGATTCAGACATAACACAGATACTGGAAGTATCTGGTAGAAAACTTAGAATAACTACAATTACTGTATTAAAAGCTCTGATGAAAAAGGGTAACAGCATGGTGGCTTAGAAGGGTAGCTTTAGCAGAAGGGTAGAGACTACAAAAGAGTTGAATAGTATATTAGAAGTGAGAAAAAGTAGTAGAAATGAAGAATGCCTTTAGTGGACTCATCTGTAATGCTGACATAAGAATCAGTGAACTTGAGAATTGGTCAGTAGAAATTACCAAAAAGGGAAAAACTGAACAGGAGAAAAAGGAGTAGGGGAAAAACCACACAGAAGAGAGCACCTAACAGATGTGGGGCAACACTCACAGCTGTAACATAAACACTGTTGGAATACTGTCTGCCAGTAAAGAATTAAACTGGAAAAAGCAACACTATAGGGAGTGAAAACAGGGGTCACCAGGTCACTGGGGTCAGGGATGGGGAAGGGGTTGCTTCCAGGGGGCATCCTAAGGGAATTCGGGGGGCGATGAAGCTGTTCTGTGTCATGACCTTGCTCGTGCAGATGTGAATCTGTATTTGTGAAACCACACAGCTGTATACCTCCAAGAGTGAACCCTCCTCTGTAAATTAAAAAATCTCCAACAATGGGATGTGAGAGGAATACAAACTTACTAAGAACCCAACTGTATTGCAAATAAATAACAACAACTGTAGAAGGGAGTGGGGATGAGTAGAAGTAGCCTAATTAATGTTAGCAAGTTGAATTTTGACTGCGTACGGTAAGGGTAAGGACAACAAAGAGTGCATACAGGTACTGTACTCTAGTTACTAAATATGTGTTTTTCATGAAGGTGTGGGTTCTTCTGAAATGACATGTTTACTAGGCTTGCAAAAATGGGTGCCGCAGACAAGAGCCAGGTTTCTGACGGTCGGAGAAATTACAGGGGACGTTTCCGCAGGGAAAGGTGATGGGGTGGATTGAAGTTTATGGGGGCTGCGTGGCAACTAGAAACATCAGTGCGAATCCATTCTGAGTGTATTAGTGACACATGTAAATACACACAGAAATAAATATAGGTGTATGTGTGCGTGGGTCAGTGTGCATACATGTACTTCCTGTCTCTGGCTGCCGAGGGGATCTGGAAACAGATACGAGAGAGACACAGGTACGAGTGGCAATGAGTACACCTGCTTCCTGTGTCTTGTTTCTAAATACCATTTTCCAGTGAAAGAAGCCAGCGTTCCTTGAAGAAGTGGGTGAATCTGGGACTGGGTTAGAGAAAACACAAGATGAGGCCGGACCATCTCGTGGTGCCGGAACTAAGGAAGTTCTTTCCGCCCCACGCCCCGCCCACCCCAGTTCCACCCCAGGCCCATTCTTCTGTAAGGAAGTTCTTAACTGGGGCACGTTGAGAGACACAGGAGCCAACTTGAAAGGGCTCTTGGCGGCCAAAGTGAGAACAATTTGAGCAAAAAAAAAGTCCTAATTAGTTGGGTTATAACTCATAGAATAAAATAAAAATCTATGAGCTCACATTGATATAAATAGACAATTAAAGGAGTAAATAAATTAAAGGAGTAAATTAAAGGAGTAAATAAATTCCTTATAAATATATAAGGAATTATAAATTGTGAGGAATTATAAATGTATACAGAATTATAAATGTAGGAGGAATAGAAACTCACAGAATGCCTGTAATAATTACTACTGGCAAGATCCAGTGATGGATGCTAAAATTAGTTGAAAGTCTGAGAAGAAACAGGATATTTGCAGGATCTCAGAGTATGTCTTCGAAATCACCAGGGAAAGAGAGTAACTTCATAACGAGTGAACTGGCAGGTACCACCTTCACCAAGAGAAGAGCACATCACCTTTGTGGTGCCCCTGTCCGCACGCACCACCTTGGTCTCCTCGTGAGAGAGCATCAGGCGGGCCCCAGCTACTTTACCAGCACTCTTCAAAAGTGTCAAGTGTCAAGCTCAGGGATTGTCACAGATTGGAGGAGACAAAGGAGGCGGGGCACCGAAGTGCGCTGTAGAGTCCTGGACAGAACGAAGGTGTGCACGGAAGGGTTCATTGGGATGAGGTCTGGGTCAAGTCCGCAGAGTAGTTGGCAGTACTGCATGGATGTTTTGTAGTCCTGATGGTCGTGGTCTGGCTGAGTAAGATGTTACAACATCAGGGGAAGCTGGCGCAGAGCAGATGGGAGTTCTCTGTGCTATTATTGCACCTTTTCTGTAGGCTTAAAAGTATTTAAAAACACAACGTTAAAGGGAAAAATAGTGGTCTTTTTCACACACACACACACACACACACACACACAGTGTTGGTTAACTCCTGAGCTGGTTTGTAAAAACAGCTCCTACCCCCAGTTGCTGGAGATTTAGATGTGGGGATTTTAGTTAACTTCAGGAAGATTAGGGTCTTTTTGAGCCCCCTACTATTGTTACATAGTTTTATTAAAACAAGGGATAAGGTTTCATAAATACATTTTCTCTGTAATATTTTAGGGCATTTATATTTAATCTCTCAAGTGGGTATGAAGGAAATTTGAACGTGTAGATATTACTAAAAGCTTGAGGCTTAAAAAATTTAAAAACTTGGCACCTACTTCCTCCTGTTATTTGCATTATTGATTCATGAAATGTTGAGTAACAACTCTGTAACAGGTGCCAAGCAGGGACCCATGGTACACAGACTGTTAGGGCTGGTCTCTCCCCTTGATGAACTTGCACTTATTTAGAAAATAAAGAAAAAACTGTAGTGGAAGTTCAGTGTTCTGGGGGGCATTGGAATCAATGTGGTTTCATTGAGCATGTTTCCTCCACTTTCCCTGTACCTTCTTCCTGGAATTCTTCGATTATTTAGCATCTCAGTCCCGTTACTGTCCCTCTTCCTGTACCTTAGCCCCATGGAAGCCATTTGTGAACATTGTGGTCTTCAGTCTGTAAAAATTCACCAACCTGTAACTTTTATGTGCTTTTATATATGTGAAACATATGCTTTTATACATTTTTGTATACATTAAACGTATAAACATAATTTATGTATATATAATAGTTCAATTTAAACGTTTTTAAAAAGTCGATAGGTTTATAAACAATCCTCAGTAATTCCTGATGCTTTTCCTGACTTAGAGAAGAGCAGCAATCAGTGATTCTTGTCCTGGAAGTGCTTCGTCTAGTTATTTGGAATACCTCTTGGCTTAATGTACTACTCTCATCAAAGAAACTGCGGAATGTAAATAAAATACCTTCACTTAAAATTCTGCAGCTTTGTTTTATTTATTCCCCAGTCTATCCATGGAGTAAGAAAATGACTTATGAAATCTGTGTACTCTCTTTGTAGACAAAGGTATATGTACACATTTAGCAATAATTAAAAACATTGGATTTCACCAAAGCTCCTCCATTTGACCCCAGGTAAAGAGCCGTGTTTTGGGGCAAATAAGATGCATCAGTTTATGTTGGTACTTGGTTTGGTTCTTATCCCATTAGTAAACAGGTATTGGGGGATAATTATGGTAACTCCAACAATGAAAAGTTATGTGAAAAAAGGCCCTTGAATGTTCTGTGGTGCAGACGGTGAAGGCATACAGCAGGATCCTCGTAAATTTGACGGCTGACTTCAGAGTAGGAATGTGATTTAGGAAAGAGTTGGCCCTCAGCTTGGCAGCCAAGACCAAGCGAGTTCCCTTCTCTCTTTCCATCCGCAGCATGAACACAGAGTGTGGAGGGCTGAAGGGCGATAGGCCCGGGGATCCTTTACATTCCTCTGTGTCTCCCCCACAGTTACTCAGGGAGGGCCGGTTCTCCTGCTTCTTCCCACTCTCTGTTCTAGATGTGGTCCCTTTGCCCTTATGCTATTGCTGTGACATTGGTCTAATTAGATTTTAAATACAAAACTTCCGCTTCTTAATGTTTTGGTATCAGAAGGGTTGTGCTGAATTCTATCTATTTTCTACCTACCATCTATGCTATTTTCTGTGCCTTCTCCCCCCTTCTCCCCCTCCCACCCCCCTGTTGCTAACCCTCCATGTGTCCTTCATTTCTATGGTTCCATTCCTGATCTAGCTGTCCTCTTGGTTTGCTTTTGTTTTAGGTGTGGTTGTTTATAGCTGTGTGTTTGCTGTCCTTTCACTGTTCATATTTTTCATCTTCTTTTTCTTATATAAGTCCCTTTAGCATTTTATATAATAAGGGCTTGGTGATGATGAACTCCTTGAACTTGACCTTATCTGAGAAGCACTTTATCTGTCCTTCCATTCTAAATGAAAACTTTGCTGGATAAAGCAATCTTGGCTGTAGGTCTTTGGATTTCATGACTTGGAATACTTCTTTCCAGCCCCTTCTTGCCTGTAAGGTCTCTTTTGAGAAATCCGCTGACAGTCTGATGGGTACTCCTTTGTAGGTGACTGTCCCCTTATCCCTTGCTGCTTCTAGGATTCTCTCCTTCATTTTAGTCTTGGCTAATGTAATTATGATGTGCCTTGGTGTGTTCCTTCTTGGGTCCAACTTCTTTGGGACTCTCTGAGCTTCCTGGATTTCCTGGAAGTCTATTTCCTTTGCCAGACTGGGGAAGTTCTCCTTTATTATTTGTTCAAATAAGTTTTCCACTCGTGGCTGTTTCTTTCCCCCTTCTGGTACCCCTATAATCCGGATGTTGGAACGTTTAAAGATGTCCTGGAGGTTCCTAAGCCTCTCCTCATTTTTTTGAATTCTCATTTCTTCATTCCTTTCTGGTGGGATGTTTTGTTCTTCCTTCTGGTCCATTCCATTGATTTGAGTCCCAGTTTCCTTTCCATCACTATTGGTTTCCTGTGCATCTCCCTTCATTTCAATTAGTTTAGCCTTCATATGTTCCTCTAATTTGTGACTATGTTCCTCTAATTTGTGACTATAATCTACCAGTTCTGTGAGCATCCTGATAAATAGTGTCTTGAATTGTGCTTCTGAGAGGCTGGCAATTTCTCGGTTGCTTAGAGTTATTGGCTCTGGGACTTTGAGTTCTTCTTGTGCCATCTTTCGGGTTGTTCGTGCCTGTTCCATAGCAGGATCACAGCCCTAAAGTGTTCACTAGAACAGGGCAACTCAGTCTCTGGGTTGTGACGCTGTATGTGGGGGCGGAGTCAAAGAGGGACTATGGCGTCCTGTCCGCCGCCTGCGGCCATGGCCCTCACTGGTGCCGTAGTTGCTGCCGTCACCAGGCCCACGCGTTTTGTCCCACTGCACGTGAGTGTGCCACCGCCGTCAGCCCTCGCCCCCTGGGGCCTGCGTGGTCTGTCTCATTGTGTGCGAATATGCGCCCGAGGTCTGCCCCGCACCCCAACTGGTTCTCGTCTGCCTGCGCGCCTGGGTCTGGGGCCCTGTCCTGCCCGACCCTGCTTGCTGCTGGCTCCGCCCCTCTTACCGTCCCCGTTGAACGGTTAGATGTAGTCGGACTTCCGTATAATTCAATTTTCTGTCCTTTGGTTGTGTCTTTGTTTCTCCAAACCTTTGTTTTATTCAAACTTGGTTGTGGGAGAAGGCACAGTGTTTCCACCTATGCCTCCATCTTGGCGGAAGTCTGAAAGTCACTTCTAATACTGAATGCCAGTGGTGACACATTTGCCCATATAAGATCATAACGAGTTTACCCTTGAAGATGGAGTACCCATTCATAGAAATAAATTGCTTTGTTATCCATGCATCTAGGAGGTAGGGAAATGTGTGTTACGTTCGTAGCTCATGATTTACTTGCTGATTGGTAATCTCATGGATTCTGTTATGTGAAACTTGCATGTTCACAGTTTAATTTGTCATATACTTGAGCTAATTTTGAGCTTTGTTAGTCATAGGTTATGAATTTGTTTGCCTTTTGTCTTTTAAAAATAATCTAAGAAACATTCTCGAGGAGTCATTTCTATCATATAGTGAAGGCTCATAGCATTTTGGAAACTCACCCAGGCACAGTGAAGGGAGACCTTTCTTCTCGAGTGAGCACGAATGAACTCCTTAACGAGAATCTCTGGCTGTTTCTTGACTTTACACAGGTTACATACTTTGAGTTTTCGATAAACTTTATTTCCTGGATGATCTCTCTTACTCGATGCCCTCCAATTAACTTCTTAAAAATCTCCAACTGCTTCCACCTCCCCACCTCCTGTAACATCTTTTTTTGGGACAACAAGGGGAATGACTAACTTTCTAACTGATGTATGGTGCTGTCGCTATCTACAGTACTTCCATGAAAGCAACGTGATTTTTTTAAAGATAGCCAAGTTAAATATGCAGTCACGCTCGAGGAATTCAAAAGAAGGAATGGGTGTAATTGGAAATTGTGTCTGTGGTTTGTAGGGCGTCCTCACCGCACTTCCCTTGTGTGCGTGCAGTTGATCTTAGATGGTTCTTGCAGTTTCCTTGCAGAAAGTGTTAGGCCAGGGAGCGGTACTTTAACGCTTCCGCCCGATCTGAGTTGGACGTTGCTTCCGTATCATTTTTGGGCCACACCTGCAGCTACGCCGTGGGGTCAAAACCACACATCTGGTGTGTTCTGTCGTCCTCTCCCACGGTACGGCCAGAAAGGTGGGTTTTAAGGTACTGACCGATTTTCTCAATTCTAGTAAGTACAGGACATTTTGAAAATTTTAATAGCTCCTGTTATAAAACATTAAGTCCTTTTTAAGAAAAGAGGAACTGAGTGAAAATGAAGTTGAACTTTTGGTTTAGTTGTCTAGAGTCATCTGGGCACAGATTGTAGCAGAATTGGAGAGCGATCTGTGTAGCAGATACACATAAGTTGGCTTCTTTCAGGAAGTGGTCTTGCAAAAGGCGCCACCTCATTGATATAACCTCTTCTCCAGTGTCTGCCCGGCCGTGTGTCTTCCAGATTTTCCATGGACTTATTTCCACCCAAAAGTTAGCATTAAGTTAAAATAAAAGATTAGTTTGCTCAAAGTTACAAATTAGTTATACTTGTTAAGTTTCAAAATTTTGGGGGGAGACTAAATGGTAATGAAAAAATATAGTAAAGATTAAAGAGACATTTACCGCATGAGCTTTGTCTTAAGATGTGACATATAATAAGTAAACAAACATTTAATTATAACGGTTAATTTTTATAATGAAAATAGACTACTGTGGCAGAATATAGTATAAATCACCCTATGATATAGGGTCTCTGTGTAATGTTTATAATTCTGAGGTAAAAAGCAATTTTATTAAAAAAATCTTTTTACATGTGCTTCACCATTTTTTTTTTAATTTTAAAGATCATGATAAACATCTTGGGGTTGAATCTGGCCCAACACCGCAGGTAGTTCCTTTCTCTGCACCTGACGACTTGCCCTGGCCACTGGGGGGCGCTTTCGCGCAGCTCAAGGGCAGTCTTCTCTGACCTCCCTGAGTGTACCCCCCACCCCCGTTTCTGTTCTTATCTTACTCCATCTTGCTGTAAAATATTTCAGGACTTGCTGTGTTTCTTAAACCCCGTTTTCCTCTGTCCTCATTTTCTGTCCACTTCGCGTGCCTGCTGCTGCTTGTCCCGGTGAGCTCCCTTTCTGCTCACCCCACCGATGGTGGGTGGCGTTCCTTGGGTTATTTCTCCCTGACACGAGTTCTCTAACCGTTAAGCAGTGAGTTTGCATTGCCTCCTCCTCTCAGCCACTGGGAACCTCTCATCTGCTTTCTGTCTCTCTGCATTTGCCTGTTCTAGACATTTCATGTAAGTGGAATCATACCATACTGTCCTTTTGTGTCCGGCTTACTTCACTTGGCCTAGACTTTTCAAGGTTCATCCAGGTTATAATAAATATCAGCACTTTATCTATTACTTTTTGATCTTGGATAGTGATACTGATTTTCTCTTGAAAACATTTGTGTGGTTTTCAAGGCAGAAATAAATTATTTTCCTCCTTTTTCTTTTATATGACCTTAGCAACAGCTTTCAAAAAATATTCTCAGGGGATACTGTTGTAGTTGTGGGCTTGTTGATTCATGCCGATGAATAGTAATGTCTTGCAAGTTACCCTTCCATGTAGGTCTCATTTTTCATGTGCTCTGTGCATGCAGGTGGTGAATGTTAATCAAGGAAGAATGTAGATTTGAATGCTAAGTCAAAAAAAGGATAATTAGAACACACGAGCCACTCCGTGGGGAACGCATGTTCTCCTAGTGTTATAGCTTAAAACTTTCTTTCTTGTCCCAGCTTATAAGTCGATGAGGTGTCACTGTCCAGATAAGACATTTGGGGTGGGGTGTGGCGGAACTAATGCTCATACGAAGTTCTCGAGATTGTTCATTGTTATCGGTAGCATGTTTTATACTAACTTGTTTCTCCCAGGACAGAAAAATGTGGGTTTCTTGACCCAGTTAAGCCAAGCTGACTTGCTGAAAAATTTGTATATGAAGGTACCGCACTGGGTGCCATGTAGGAGATACAAAGAAATATAAAGACCTTCCAGCCTAGTGAGCTCACCTGAATGGACGCAGTTCACACCTGAATGGACACAGTTCAAAACACAAACTCGTTTATCACAAACATACAGGATGTTAAACAACCACATATTAATAGAATTAAACTATGGATCAGGGTCACCATACAAGTGATAGCAGAGGGTAGTGGTATTCAATATTTCTATTTTGAATAGGGGGACCATTTTTTCTCCAAAATAAATCTTAAATTAAAACCAAATGGGGAAAAAAGTGAGCAGACTTTTTTTGTTGTTGCTAGGAACCAGGGGTTCCTGGAGGAACTGGAGACCCTTTACCTAAACTCTAGGTCAATTTTCTTGTCAGCAAATGGGATTAATATGGGGTTGTTGCAAGGACTAAAAATAATGGGTGGAGTATGGAAAGCATCTACAACGATCTGGAACATTCAAAGTACTAAATACATTTTACTTATTAATATTGCTGTTACATTGGAAGAGAAGGGGAGGGCACAACACCATGCTCTCTTCCCCTGTGGAATCCAGGGCCTGGAGACAACAAATACTGTCTGAGTTTAGAGAAGAAAAGATCACTTAAAAACTGTCACAGGCTCTGGATGGCTGGTGTGGCTCAGTGGATTGATGCTGGCCTGGGAACCGAAGGGTCACTGGTTCGATTCCCAGTCAGGGCACATGCCTGGGTTGCAGGCCAGGTCCCCAGTAGGGGGTGTGCAAGAGGCAACCACATATTGATGTTTCTCTCCCTTTTTTTCCTCCCCCGCTTTTACTCTCTCTAAAAATAAATAAATAAATTCTTTAAAAAACTGTCATGGGAGTTTCTGGTCAACAGTTACTACGAGCTTATCTATGTTAACAGTTCCAAGGGTTTATTAGTTTTATTATCCTCTTTTGGATATTATCCTCATTTGTACATTATGAAATACACCTAAGCCTAAGTGGTCAGCCAT
Organism: Sturnira hondurensis; assembly: GCF_014824575.4. Classification (NCBI taxonomy): domain Eukaryota; kingdom Metazoa; phylum Chordata; class Mammalia; order Chiroptera; family Phyllostomidae; genus Sturnira; species Sturnira hondurensis. The sequence continues at coordinate 2,008,862 of NW_028091156.1, read as the reverse complement.
CACTAGGACAGCGTTTTGTAACAGATCGTGCCGCTCACCAGGGTTTGCCCATTGTGGTGTCAGAGCCTGGACTGGGGATTCAGGTTTGGTTTCCCTGATCCAGGTATGTGCATATATTTTCATTATGTATTTGTATGATCTGTGGCTATAGGTGGGAATGTATATGTATGTGTTTTGTCTACATATGTATTATGCAGATAAAATATGTGTGTTAAAAACCTTCAGACTGATGGCAATGAGAACTGCTTACAGGGTGCTGCACATTTGGGTCTCCTAGCAAACTGATGCGACCCTCAGCCTGTGTGGAGAACAGAGTGGCTCTGTTCTTGGCCAGATTCTTCTCTGAGTCCACCTGGGTTGGGATATCTGGTCTTGCTTCATGGCTTTGTTAACTTATCAGATAATGTTTATTTTTTAATAGTTTTTCCTTACATATTTTCCAAGAATAATCTGTAAATGTCATTAGAATTAATTTATTTAGAACTTTGCTTTCCTCTAATACATTAATAGATCCTTCACATATCTCCTGCTGACATAACAGTTTGTACCTAACGTCTGTACATGACCGTGTGCGGTAACTCAGCCATGCAGCTCTCTTCCAGAGGCTGTTTTGCACTGGGCAGCCTCTTCTCTGCATGTGCTTCAGCTAGAGGGGCCTGGAGTCCAAGGAGAAAAGCGGGTTTCCACCTGGGCGGATAGATACAGGGAGACAGTTTTTTGTTACAACCTTGAATATCCCATCTCCCTTTCCACCCGTAAGTAGCAATTACAGGAAATCATTCTTTAATTGCTTTAATGTTCAGTATTTACATTAGCACATCAAAAGAGGATATTTAATTCTTAAAGTTAATGGTTATATTTTTTTGAGTTTTAATAAGTTGAGGACTAAAAAAATCTCACTCTGATTTGCTAGCACATCTTTATGAAAGTAGCTACTGTTAAAATAAATAAACCATTCTGTTGGGAATTAGACTGCTGTGATCTCATCAGTAATCTCTGCCGACGATGGTGAGCTGTTTACCAGTGAGGATTCGCCCCGGCAGAGGGCACAGCCTCGTCATGCATGGAGGGCGCCGTTCTGGGGTTGGACCAACTGGGCTTGTACATCAGCTGCACTATTTACTCTGTGACGTGGGGCAACCACACTTATTTTCTCTGGTCTTCTTGTGTATGAGGTGGTGTTGACTCTGCTACCTACCTCAGTACTGTTATGAAGATTCGATGAGATATTTAGCACAGTTTTGGGTATGTTGCTAGCACTAGTTATAACAATTGTAATAATATATTGTTGAGAGGCAACATGGCGTGATGGAACTGGACAGATACGGTTTATTATCCTAGCACTGGGGGGTGGAGGTGGCTTCCTACACACAACCCTGAACAAACTTGCTCGCCTCTCTGTACTGATTTCTTCAGCTATAGATTGTGGGTGACTTTCCTCACCAGGTATTTGGGAAGATGTGGTACACGGCAAAAGTAAAAAACTGCCTTCATATTATTCTCTTCTTCCTTTATTCTGGTTCTTAGTTAATGCTGAAAATTTAAAATTCCCTGAAAAAAATCAGCTAGCACTCTTTTATAACAGTTTAAGTAGCTGTCATTCAATATGTTTTGTTCAGTTGTATTGGAATCTGTTATTGTTTTTTAATGCCCACTTTTTGGCTGAATTACAGGAAATAAAGAGCAGGCACTGAAAAAAGAGTAAGTATTGAAGAGCTTTAAAGTTTTCTATCTAAGGAGCAGTTAGAAAGTAAAAGGACAGGCAGTGAAGTTTTGTTCTCGTTAGAAGCTCTGAGGGTAGGAAACTTAAGGGCAGGCCCCCAGGTCAGGGAGATGGCACTGACTCCTGTGCTCTGTCTTGCTTTGATTTGCTGAGGGAACTGGCAGCAACAGGTGGAGAGTGTGTTCCCACCGAGAGCCTGAGAGCTGTAGGAACTGCCCAGGGGTTGTGAAGTCACTCCTGTTTACTGGGCGGGCTGAGGTGCTGCGAGGTTTGAGACGGTCACATGGTGATCCACCAGAGATCCTGTCCCTTTCTGTCTCCTCCTGGGGAGGTGCTGACAAAGGTAGTGGATCAGTGGGGGTGGGGCCGTGGTAGTAGAAGGGGGAGGGATAGTGGCCTCTTTTCATCCTCAGAGACTTGATTCAGGGTAGGGTGTAGGATCGGAAGGGTCCGGAACTCCCTGGAGGACTCTTCCCTTTTTCCTTCCGTTTATCTGGACTGGGCAGCGGGAAACGGGGGACCTGCAGCTCTGCTTTTTCTGTAGAGTGGGGTGTTGCCAAGAGGACAGCAAGGTGGCATCACAGGGGGTCGTTCCGGGGACCACCAGTTACGTCCACGGAACATCAGCCTGGTGAGGCGCGATACCTCCTTTATATAAACATTGTGTTGAAACACACACACACACACACACACACACACAATATCCTGAAGGAGAAACTCCCAGCTGATACTTATGCGCACAATTTCAGGAGATCAGTAAAATGCCCTAATGATAACACGCAGAAACACAAATGGAAAGCTATCATGACAGAGTGCATGTTACCAGATGTAAATGGTCAACGCTACTAGAATTCGTGGGGAAACACTGCTGTAAAGGCGCGGCCCTAGTGGGAACTGATAGAAGAGTGTCGGGCTGGTGATTGAAACAGCATTTGATTATGTCATCACCTGAAATGACAAAACAGCTCCTGGTGAAGTTTTGGACAAAAACACTTCCGTTTCTGTCGATTTTTTGCTAGTGGTTGCAACCCTAGCAAATTCAGACTATGTTCAATATACTTAAAGAATACAAGGATCGCTTTTGCTTATACGTAAAAAGGAATTTGTACTAGTCCTGAATGTGTTAAGAATTAAAGAGCTGGTTGGGCATTGGGAAGCCGTGTGGCGCTGTGACGCCTTCTGCAGTGTGTAAACGCCCTTGTCTCCTCTGGGGAGAATGCTGGCGCCACTCCCCGATCCTTGTGCCACCAAACGGCCCTCACAGCTTCCCACCCCACCTCCCAGGGTGGTGCCCGCTCCTCTGAGAAGCGGAGTGTGCTCCCCATCCACGTTCGCCAGGGGCTGTAGCACACGCATTGCACACGCATTGCACACGCATTGCAGGGAACTTCCCCACTGACTGTCATCGCCAAGTCCCTTAGGTAGACTGTTTCTGACACTGTACCCAACAGACAGCTTGGGCATGTTTTGTTTGCTTTGGAAGAGAGATGTCAGCATACAGCGACAACATTGTGTGAGTACCATGAGATCCAGGCTGTCTGCCTTCCGACCCAGCCACAGCCACTGACGTCAGCTTCTTCACCACTGGGGCCTCAGTCTCCTCACCTGAAGCTGAATGGGCGCGTTGAGTTGCCTACCATGTGGGCTTGGTGTGAGGATTTTTGACACACAGCTCTGTGCACGTGGTGTGCAGGAGAGACTTGGGAGTATAGTGAACACGCTTTCTAAAGGTGGGGCAGGAAATTATTGCATTATGAGTATACAGTGCCAAAAGTGAAAAAGAGTATGCATTTTGGTTTTCTCTCATAGCGAATGTTTGCCAGAGTTCTAAATAGATTTTAATGGCTAAAGTTTGTCATCCTTTCCTTTACCTTGCCTTTGGCAGGGATAATAATGGTTAAGAGCTAATAATTACAGAGCTCTTACTATGTGCCAAGCATGGTACTAATAGCTTTACAAGCATTTATTATTTAGTTTTTAAAACAAACCTGTGAGGTTGCTTCTAGCACTATCCCTGTTTTTACACGAGTATATAGAATACTTTTTACACGAGTAAAAGTATATAGAATACTTTTTACACGAGACAGGTAGAGCAATGTACTCGGATTGTTGCCGTGTAGCGAGTCAGACTCGCATCTCCGAAGGCCAGAGTCCCCTTGTTAGTCGCTGGGCAGCCCCAAACTCGGGCCTGAGAAAGTTGAGATACAACACTGTCGCCGGGGAGGAGCCTCGACACCCAAGCCTGGGAGTACCTTCAGATCTGTTGTGCTTGGGTGACTGATCCTGGACATTTCCGGTTGACTCCAGGGTTTTTGGGTTCAGTGGCCTGGTGTGGGCTTGGCTTTTACTTTCACAGTGGGTTGGTGTCCAGATCAGGTTTGTGCAAAAGCACTTTCTGTGATGATGGAAATGCCGTGTCCAGTACAGTAACCAGGCCCTAAATCCTATGTGGCTGCCGAGCACTTGAAATGTGGCTAGTGTGACTGAGGAAGTTGATTTGAAAGAGGGATTGGATTTTAGTTAGTTTAAATAGGAATGTAAACATGTGGCTAGTGTTGGTGAGCACAGGTCCAGGGAAATAAAGGGTTGCAAAGAGGAAATGCATGTGGGACACCTAAATGCTGCGGTTTTATTGCCTTTTCCGCCTCCTGGATTTTCAAAGCCGCCACTCCGAATCCGAACAGGAGCCAGAGCCTACTGTAAAGTACAGAAATAATACATACAGGATGTGGAGGCCTGAGTGTCGTGTCTTCAGAAGCGTCCTTTGTCTACAGGGCGGGTGCCCCTTGCGAAGTCCTCTGGTGCACTCAGAGGTCACCGGCGTCAGCACTCCTGGGCCAGCTGCACGCGCTCAAGACACCTTTAATTATGGCGGCATATGTTTCAATTTTTGAGCCGGAGGAGATTTATTCCCTTTGGCCTGAAGTCAGCACAGATGGGATCTTGAGCGGAGGCTCAACGCACAGGAACTGATTTGCCGCTGCCCTCGACAGCTGGGGCCGCCACGGTGCGTGGAGTGGTTTTGCATCAGAGCCGCTTTCCTGGCCACAGCCACTGTCGTGGTTTGGGTGCAGGATAGGTCAGTGAAGGCCAGCATATGTGGCTGGCTTTGTGCAGCTTTCAAAGGTCAGCAGCCTTAGGACGGAAGTTGGTTGTTTGTGTTTGCTGTGTCCGTGTAGGTAGTCATGTACGTTCCAGCTCAGGTGTGTATCCAAACATGAATGAATTTATGTGAGACTGTTGACCTCGAATCAGGATATGTGAGCTGTTTCAGGGCTTTGTGGATGCCTGCTTACACTTAACTGATTTCTTCCTCCTTTTGAGCTGTATAACACGGTGTTGTTGCTGAATATAGTCTGATGGGATTTTTTATGCTCAATGTTTTACATTTTCAGGATGCATCTGTGTTAGCATGTGGCTGTGGTTCGTTTATTTTGACTGCTCCATGATATTCCGCTGCATGGAACCCACCACACCTTATGGAGTCATTCTCCTGTCAGTGGACTTCTGGGCTGTCTCCTAGTTCAGTGTTCTCTCAGTGTTCTCTAGTGCCCCCCTCTTTTGGGGGCATTAGTATTTGAAGATGGCAAGGACAGGGTGGAGGCCATTCACATCTCAGAAGGCGGCACCAGGAGGAAGAGGGACAGGAATACAGGGTACACTTGCAGTAGGGAGGAGGGAAGGGCACTGACGTCCACCGTGGTGTTCTCTGGATACCTGGAACTGTCCCATGGGCTGTTGCATTTATTCTCCTGGCAGTCATGTGGGACCTTTTATTATCTCCATTTGATACGTGAAGAAATGGACACAGAGAGGGGAACAGTGACTTTGCCAAGATTGTGCAGCTGGTAAGAGATGGAGCCAAATGTTCAACCTGAGGTTTTCTGACCTAAGTCCTTTACGCCCTCAGTGCAAGGGAGCGATGGATAATTGAGGTTACGTGACTGTAAGGAGGGAAGCAGTGTAAACAGAGAACAGGTAGGCTCTGCCACTTACAAGGACAAAGTAAAAAGCACCAGGGAGATTTGAATTCAAGGCAGACAAGTGAGGGAAAACGAACAAAAGGAGCTTCATGTCCGAGGCCCTGCGTGTTGCTCTTCAACACAAATCCTTCAGACCCTGCATTTGGACTTGGCCTCTGACTCATCTAACTATCTCTGTGGTCCTTGCTCTTCTAGCACTTTCCCTTCTGCCAGGGACGAGCCACAAAGCCATGCAGTCCCAGGATCAGCCCTTAATCGGCCATGAATGGAATGACTTGACCCTGATTTATCAGCAGTTTGCAATATAAGGCTTTTTTTTCTTTAATGAGAATGAGTATAGAATGGAGTAGCAGCCTAGCAAACGAGAGAACGTGGTTTTTTCAGTCTGTAACATTTTTGACAGATACAAGTGCAATCTATAATAGAATGTAAGTACATAATTCAAAGTTTATTTTCATGTTGGTGAATTATTGACCACTACTGCTAGCCCAGAGCTCATAAAGCCTAAATGATTGTGCAGCTGAGTAGAGAAAAATCTCCGGGTAAACGGAGGCTGGAAATTGGCATTGCTCTGTGCAGGTGGCTGTCGCACTTGTTCATGTTTTATTTAGGTGCTTAGCAGTGCCATCTGAGTCTCTAATTAAAGTTGTGCCCGCACTTTAATTGATCGTGAAATCTCACGTAGACTCAGTCACCCGATCAGCTCGGCGAGGGTTTGCAGAGGTAGGCTTTGCTGCCTTGCATAGGGGTGTCTTGCCTCTGTCTTGAGAGTGAAGGCAGCATTGATTCCTAAGAACATTCCAAGTAGCTCAGTGGCCATTGGAGGGTATTGAGCAGGGAATGAAATGCGCAAGTCTATTACAGGTGCCCCGTCTCTATTAACCTCTCCGACCCTTCCATTTAGCTGGATGGGTAGAGGGATTTGTGCCCTGCGGTCGCAGAGGTAGCACGTGCTCAGAGGTGGGGTCATCTTTAAGGCGGCTTTGTCAATTGTCAATTGTCGTAGCAGATCGAGACTCAGTTTAACGGGTGTCGAACAGATTCGCTTCACGTTTTATTTTGGCAGTTTATACATTTGGAGGATATGTAATCAGCAAATTTAACCTTGAATTTATTCATTAGGATAAATAAGCCAGATCTGTATTTTGATGTTTACTGTATTTTGTGTTTTTGTATGTTAACCCCATATAGACTGAATTAATGTTTCTATGATTGCCATAACACACTGCAATTCTGTTTTCTTTTTTCCCATTCTGTTGGAAAAAGAAATGATGGAGGTAGTATGTACTGTTTAGAGAGGTTCTTCTCCTAGGTTAGGATATGTTATAACTGTAATCTTAAAATAGCATTTGAGTCACTGGCTTTAAAAACATTGTTACTGGGGTGTTTTAAAACTTTACGTGATTATCAAATACCTCTTTAGAGTTTAATGTTTCTCCATGTTTTCCTTTAATTACTGTCNCCCATATAGACTGAATTAATGTTTCTATGATTGCCATAACATACTGCAATTCTGTTTTCTTTTTTCCCATTCTGTTGGAAAAAGAAATGATGGAGGTAGTATGTACAGTTTAGAGAGGTTCTTCTCCTAGGCTAGGATATGTTATAACTGTAATCTTAAAATAGCATTTGAGTCACTGGCTTTAAAAACATTGTTACTGGGGTGTTTTAAAACTTTACGTGATTATCAAATACCTCTTTAGAGTTTAATGTTTCTCCATGTTTTCCTTTAATTACTGTCTTTGGTTACTTCAAAGTATTTCTTTTAGCATTCCAAGCAAGCTTTACTTTGAAAATGACCATTAAATCAGTCTAAGGAAAAATGCGTTTTCACGCACTGTGATGATGCCCAGCTGCCCCAGACGGTTTTAAAAAGTTCATATTGTGTTTACTCACCAGCTCTTTTTGGTTTATCAGTTTCAGATTTTGCAAAATGGGTGAATTTCAAGTGTTTCTGAACAGAGACAGTGGAAGAAATAATTTCTTTCCATGTGAATGTTGTTTTCAGAAGAACACATGCTTGGGTACCGTATAATGCATGGTCCTTTTGTGTGTGTCTAGGATAATTAAATAACATGCGTGGAGTCTTTTATCTTGTGGCTAATACTGTTTTCCAGGGCAGTTTTTTTTTCTTAAACTATCTCACGTTTTTTATTTAAACTGCAGTCGCCTGAAAGGGGCAAGAATTGATTTTTTTTTGAAATGGCTCGGAAACTGTGCAGTATCAAACTATTGGAAGTCATGAAGAGTAGCACAATCAGTGACTGATGCCAGCCTTGTCACAGTTTCTTAGAACTGTCTGAATCCCTCATGCATTGGAAATGAAATGAAATGTTGAAATGCAGTTGGTTGCTGGTGTAGCTACAAGGATCATTTGTAAAAAGTATTTCGTACTATGTTTTAGTTTCTTATGAAATTATTTCCCTGCTAGTCTAAGCATTGTGAAGGCCAGGGCTGTTCCTGTCTTATTCTGTGCTTATTCCCCACTGCCTGTCATGGCGTCTGGTTTAATAAGTATCTGTTGGATGAAGAAATGAATGGTCATTTTCTTAAACTGATAACAGTATCTTAAAATGAGTCGCCCAGCTCTTGAACTTTTCTGATGCCATTTTTTTAAAAAAGAAAATGTAGGTTTGTCTTTCCATTGGCATCAATATGCTGATTTTTTTCCTAAAGGAAGAATGTTTTCCAGAACTGTCTGGTGGCTGTTTCTGATGCTTTTCTTTCCTCTCTCACTGCTGCCCAAGTGTTTTCTCTGCAGGAAACCTTACCAACATGCTATTACCCCAGACAGAAAAGCAGTAATTACATTAAGTCTCCATTTGATGTGGAGCTTAGCTTGAGCAACTCTGTTTTGTCCCTTGAATTATCTTTTTAACACACTGAAGTGTACACTTAAAAATGGTTAAAGTAAATTTTGCATTATATACATTTTCATCACAGTTTTAAAAAGCACATTATTATGTCTGTGTTTCCCGTTGAGGGTGAAATGTTCATCAGTGCAAAAATCTTAAGGGACCACGTGGATGGCGTGAGCAGAACCTGTTGGTGTCAGTATGTTGGTTTATGGTTCCTTCTTCACCCAGATACGGTTCTCGGTTCCTAATGTGAGGTTTTTGTTTTCACAGGAAGGAAAAGCTGATGCGATGCTCTCAATGCCGAGTGGCCAAATACTGCAGTGCCAAGTGCCAGGTGAGACCGCCCGGCTGCAAGTGCCCCCTCCAAGTTCTCCAGCTCGTAGTTCGTGCTCTGTCATGCCTGTTTGTTTCTTCGCAGTCTGCTCCTTATTTTAACTCATTTGTATTCATCTTAAAATAACATGTATATGGTACAATATAACTTATATGTAAAATTATATGTATGATGCATGTATCATGAAAGAAAAGCAAAACTTTACTTTTTTTCCATCCTCTCGCCCCCCGACCTCAGGCCTGTCCCCCAGAGGTAACTGCTGTGAGGTTTCTCATGTGTCTTTGCAGCATCTTCTGTTTTCTTGTGTAAACACCATCACATATCTATAAATCCTTTGTGTAAATAACAGGTAAAGGTTATTCTGGCACAGATTCTCGGGTACCTCGATTTTGTTTTTCGTGCAATAATCTTTCTAGAGGAACCTTTGGTAGCATTCCACTTCTTCCATTGTGAACATGCTACAAGCAGAGCTTCCCCAAGAATGGGTGATTACTGAGTTTCCGGTGTTCTGCATTCGCCGTCAATGCACCGGACATCCTTTTGTGCCCATTTTTGCACACTTCCACAAATTTGTTATCGGGTAATTTCTTCTCAGCTCTATTGATTAGTACAAGGATATATGTGTTTCCAGTTTTTAAAGATGACACCAGGCTGCCTTTCAGGAGTCTAAGCTAATTTACAACTGGCTCTCTTCGTAAGAGTACCGCTGTTAACACATTTGAAAGCCTCTAAAGGATGTGTAATTAACATTCAACATGACCTTTACTTCTAACCTTCTGATTAATCGTCTGCAAATGTAATTACGCTCTAATGAATTGTGTCATAATAAAAAGTCTAATTGGGAGTTTTCTGTCTGTGTCCCTTGCTCCGGGCCCTTCGCACCTTCCTTTTTATTTCTCCCATCCAAGTACTAACCAGGCCCGACCCTGCTTAGCTTCCGAGATCAGATGAGATCGGGTGCGTTCAGGGTGGTATGGCCATAGACCCTTCCTTTTTATTTCTTATTTTGAGGGGAGGGGGTGTTTTCCGTGTCTGCACTGGCCTCCCCCCTCAAGCTGCTGCTTTTCCTTCTTTAAAATCGAGGCCTTGCTTATCTAAGGGACTTCCTGCTTTCTTGCTTCCTCTCTCCAACATAATTCCTCCAGGCTACAAGTAGAGTGATGTGAATGGAAAAGAAGCCAAAACAGACAAAAAAGTCAGAGGACCCAAATTTTAATGATGATACTGCCTTTAGAAAGTTAAATTATCCTGGGGAAAACACTTAAACTTTCTGGGCCTCCGTTTTCTAATGTGTGGTACTAATAAGCACTAACATTTGTTAGACATTCCTGTGTACCAGGCACTGTGTAATTCTCGTCGCTCCTACAGGAGTCTTGAGAGGGCCCGGCACTGTTTCTGTGCTCACATCACTAGTGAGGAAGCTGAGGCTCAGAACAGCAGGGACCTCGCCAGATGTCCTGGGGCTGGCAGGCGCTGCCGTTGGGGGAAGAACCAGGCGGTTGGAATTTAGACGTCGAATTTTTCTTCTAATCCTAAATTTTATTCTCACTCTAACATTCTAATTAGGTGTCATTTTCCTTTTTCTTTGGTATTCTTTATTTTCTGTTTTTTTTTTGTTTTATTTTTAATAAGGCTAACTCTGTCCCCAGGAGATGCAGTGCAGAAACTGTGACAATAAAAGGTTAGCAACAACACTTTTCGCCCTGGCTGGTGTAGCTCAGTGGATTGAGCGCGGGCCTGCGAACCAGACGAGCGCGGTTCGATTCCCAGTCAGCGCACATACCTGGGTTGCAGGCCAGTCGGGTTGCAGGCCAGTTCCTGGCAGGGACCAGTTCCCAGCAGGGGATGCACAAGAAGCAACCATACATTGATGTTTCTCTTCCTCTCTCTTTCCCTTCCCCTCTAAAGATAAATAAATAAAATATTAAAAAAAAAAGGTTAGCAACAACACTTTTCTAATAAAAACAGGGAATGTGGAAAATAATGAAGTTATTTTTACCTCATTGTGTGAACCAAAAATCCTGCCACAGTTAGAAAGATACCAGACTTAGGTGAGATCATTAGCAATAGTAACAACAGAGAGAAAAAAATGAAAATAAACCCATGCTTTTTTGTACAAAACACGTTCTAGAAAGACTGTTTTGTGGTGATGCCGTGGCTCTTTTCTTCATTTGAGACAGAGCCACAAGTTTCAGGGGACTCCGAGGTGAAAAGACTGCGTGTATCACCGGTGAATTGGTGTGTTACCTGTCACCAATCTGTTAGATGGCCTTCCTTGCTAATCTCAAGACCTGAACGTTTACATTTATTTCCCCCTCTTTTTATGAATGTTTTCTCCCGTGTTACTTTCTCCTTTTGGAGTACAACGGAGGGGAAAAAAAAAACCCCCATTATCTGATTAGAATGAGTAGAGGGAGTGTGGTGGGCTCGTATGTCATTGTGATTCATTGTGGTCCACCCAGTTTTACCGCGGATATTAGCTGTCTGCGGGGGCATCCATAATAGTGTCTCCATCAGATAGATGGTGGGAGGTAATGGGAGGTAGGCCGGGCTGATGAAGGGTACCGCATATGCCGGTGCTTATGCTTCCGTGGGTGTGGGGGTGTGCAGAGGTGGGGTGGGCGTCGAAGACTGGCCAGGACATATGCATTTAAACTGCTCTGTTTAGCTCAGCCCTAAGGGACAGCACTGAATATTGTAATTACTGCAGATACCTACCAACCAGCCCCAGTTAACCTGGCCGACTGAACTGTGGCCAGTAATGAACAGGAGGTAAAGGCACTCAGGCTGGGAATTGATGCGGAGGATGTGGGTTGGTAGCATAAACTCTGTGATGTGTTTACCCCGGGGGGACGTGACCTTGGTTCACGCGCTTAGCACTTGCTGTGCGGGGCCGTGGCGTTGTCAGTTGTGTCCGAGAGGCTGTCAGGGGTTACAGTGTGACGTCCCTTGTGCCCGTAAGGATGGTATCAGGGTCGTTGGTGTTCACATTTTATTTTTAAACATACGCAGTGTAAGGCTACGTTTCCATTATACGGTCCGCACGACGTGAAATCATACAGAGTAAAAAGCAGAAGTCCCCCGGCATCTTTCCGTTTTCCAGAGGAGATCTCTGTGTGCTCGTTTTGTGAGTGAGGGTGTGCCCCAGATTGTCAGTCTGTGCGTCCATGTCGTGCACACCGGCAGGGACCTACTTCTGTGAACAGCAGCGTCTCGGGCACTGGCCAGAATGCTTTCTCATCAGTGGCTTTGCATTTCTCTGTGTGTCCCTTAGTACGTGGTACCACATGGTGTATAGAGGTGTTCTGCATGGGAGCTGGTCTTATTTCTGTATCAGTCAGAACATCGCTGGTGATTAGGGGATCAAAGGGAAGGAGCAGGTTAAGTTTTCCAATCAAAAAAGCATTCTTAACATTTGCAATATTGATAGCATGTAAATCAATTTCTGCTAAATTCACAAATTATTATTTCACCTTGGCTGGATTTAATGTGATTGATAATATGCACATATCTAATTGAATTAATTGCAGAGCAAAATAAGCAGCTGGGTGCTGCATCAAATTGCAGTTTAGATGCTTCTAAAAAGCACTGTCTTAGCAGAGAGAGGCTCTTTGATGCTGAAAATTACAGGCCTCTAAAAACGTGCCTCGTACTTTTGAGTCCATACTTTATGCTTCGTTGTGGGGTGACTTGATTCACTTTTGATGAATTTCACAGTAGCAAGCCCTAAACAGGGCGATTGAGTAATTTGCTTTCTAGAATATCACACCCAAAGTGGTGGTAGTGAAGAAAGCCAAGTCTTGTGTTTATTTCCTAAATAGCTGTGCGCCAGGCTCCAGACGGATGGGACACACGGAATGTGCCATGGAGGAGTCGGCCTCACATCTAATTGTAAACAAAATGGGAATACTGGAGAAAGGTTAAAGTTATTTGACCATATTTACGTCTCGGGCTTCCAAAAACGTCTGGGGATTTGGGCTTTTCTTTTCCCGCTTGCTGTTTGCCTGGGGACTGATCCCACCTACTCCCAGGGGGTCTGTACCTTGGTGCCTCTCAAGCCCCTTCTCCAGCTCTCCCTTCTCCTGAGCATCAGACTTGGAAGGCAGCTGCCCTTCGAGGTGGCCTCTTCCGCCCTGTGTCTGTGGTCTGTCCTTTTGTCCCACTTCCTGACCTGCAGAAATGAGGTGAAACCTCTCCTCTGTCCATAGCCCTTCCAGTTCACTTCAGGAGTTAAAAACTTGATAAATACTCGTGTTGGGGAGGCAGAATGCATGTGCCTCACCCTCCATGTTCACCTGGAACCCGGCATTGACTTGGAGCTCCTCTGGCCTGGAAGGTTCTTCCAGAGAAGATTGGAAGGCCATCGATGTGAAGGACTCATTCTGCCCTTCCAGCTAAAATAGACCAGTGAGGTCATTCCCTCTTGCCATGATCTCTCACTAGATGGGAGTGAATGGGAAATTTTCCGCAGAGGGCTGGGTAATAAATGTTTTAGACTTTGTGGGTCGTAAGGTTTTCCCTCAGCTCTGCTGTAGTGTGACACGAGTGAGTGTAAACCGTGTAGCTGTGTTCTGGTCAGACTTGAAGGAAGCAGGGGGCAGAATGGATTTTACCTGCACCATACTCTAGGTGATGACTGACTGAGTTTGGGCCACTGACGTTCTGATTTATTATATGGCTTCTTAATTAACCAGGCGACTGTAATTCCCATTTTACTTAGAAAGAAGTAATGCTTTGTTCTTGTTTCTTTTCTTCTGTCGACTTCATGCCCCGTGACCATCCGCCTCACTCCATCTTTATACCTTGGTCCAGTCTCTCTGGTTTGGTTAAGGTTGGTGGGAAGGCGCTCTTGTCTAACGTTGGACAAAGCGTTCCGTAAGCTTCTGAAGTGATATGTCTGACATCTGTCACTAGGTCCCCAGTGTGCTCTTCGGAGATTTTATGCAGGATTTTAATCAACACCTGCCGGTCAGCTGCAGCTGGTTAGACAACCTGCCTGGCTTTCCAGTCTCCTTTTCCCAGATTCTGGCTTTTCGGATCTCCTTCTGTCAGCCCGTAATCCAATATTGGGTTATATCTGAGGCGTAAAGGAGATACTATTTATTTGCTATTCAGTAGTCTGTAAGGGAATGGAAGACCCTTGGGCCTTTCCTTCCCCCATAAATTGCATGGGAATTCAACCCTCTTTAAATTTTGCCCGTAGGAAACCTCTGTAGATGATTGGAGTGAGTCTTGCATATGTGGTAAAAAAAAATCGATTAATTAGTAGTAATTGGTCATTATTAATTATAAATGGAAAGGTATTTTAAGCCAGTTTCTTCATCCTTAGTGACCCAAAGTCTGATGAAAACATTATTTCAAATTTCCAGTTTTTTGTAACCCTAACATGGGCAGGTTTCCAACCTGTTTTGACATAATTCAGGTATTTGTTAGGAATCGGAGTTACAGAATGCTAGATTTTATCNCTCTGTAGATGATTGGAGTGAGTCTTGCATATGTGGTAAAAAAAAAATCGATTAATTAGTAGTAATTGGTCATTATTAATTATAAATGGAATTGTTGAATAAGCTGGCTGAAAACAATTTTTAAGGTATTTTAAGCCAGTTTCTTCATCCTTAGTGACCCAAAGTCTGATGAAAACATTATTTCAAATTTCCAGTTTTTTGTAACCCTAACATGGGCAGGTTTCCAACCTGTTTTGACATAATTCAGGTATTTGTTAGGAATCGGAGTTACAGAATGCTAGATTTTATCATTGGGAGGCTGTCTTAGAGACCATTGACATCATTCCTCTTACTGAACAGACGAGCCCTCTTACTGGGCCCTCTTACTGGGCTCAGACGTCTGCTGAGCCCAGGTCGTGAACTGAGTGTTTCACCCAGCCCAGGCTCAGTGTGAGCTCACCCATCCCACATTTCAACCTACTCCTGCCCAACCCAGTATTTAACAGCATGTAAGCGGCTTATTGGGCTGTTGCCATTCTGGATCCAAGGTAGGAGGCAAATGTTACGTTAATAGTGTAAAGATTCTTTAGCATTAGAATGAAGAAGTAAATTCTGATGTGGACACGGGCCTGCAGTGTCCGTATCATTATGGATGAAATGGGACATTCACATGGACTACCTAGCGAGTCCTGTGGAGGAAAAGGGTGGGCATGGCTTTTCTCTTAAGGGGAGCAAAAGCCATGGGCCTTGCTGGGGCTGGCCTTTACTGGGTTTCAACGATGGTCCTCATTTACTATGCACAGATGTGCTTTAGGTAGTAACCTTTTACGGAAGACAAAGGAGAGGATGCTGCTAATCACATCACAGAAGAGAAGAGAAGATAGGGATATTTGCAAATGAAAAGGGCAAAAGTGGTTGGACCAGTTTCACTGGTCCTAGGAAGGTTTAGCATGGTTTTTAGAATGTTATTTTGCGGTAAATTTTTGACAAATCCAGGTGAGGGAGTTTTTAGCAAAAGGCAAGACTCAAAGCGTCCTAGGTACATAGCAGGCCTGATTCCCCACTGGGGAACCTCTCCATGGGCGTGGGTCCTGTGCATCTCCCAGGGGGAGCTGGGCCCACGCCACGCAGAATGGTCTCTGTTGAGGGCAAAGGGGAACTAGCCAGAACATAGCTGTAAGGAAGCAAAAGGTGTTTTACTAACTAACACAAAGAGGCTCCGGGACACACCCGAAGAGCGGGGTGTGTTCCAGGATGTGGTGTAAGAGCAACAAGGTTAGTCAGGCAGATAGCCATCTGGACAGTTACTAGGGAGGGAAATTTTGCCCCTGTGCACGAGCTCAACTGACCAACCAAGTAAAGGAGCACGAGCCAGTGCACGAGTTAACTCACCAATAATCAGTGACCCTATTGTGCCCCTGAGCCAACCGCTAACCGCCACATCTGCTTCTGTATCCAGCTTGCTTGCGCGCCTCCTTAAAACCCTAAGCCTGTAAGCGTTGGGCGAGACTCTCGTTTGCAGCCCTTGCGGGCACCGTGTCTCCGGACACTTTGGAGAGTTCGCCCCTGCGCAGGTTAAACTTGGCCAATAAAGTAACATCTTTGGAACCCCGAAAGTCTCCGACATTTGTTCTCGCGGTTGGTGAATGCAACAGTCTCCTACAAAACTCATCTTCTGTTTCCCTTGTAGTCAAGCAGTCACAGCTACGACACACTGATGAAAAAATAATTGTCGGGGCTTCACGGTCCTTTTTTCCTGTGGGATGGCCTTCATTTCAAATAATCAGTGATAAATGTATAGCAAATTAGATCTCCTAGGTGGTACTAGTTTTAGAAGGAATTATATCTGTCGAACACCTGCTGCATGCAGGCAGCGTGTAGTTACTAGTACACTTGTTTAAGGAAACCAGACGTAAATACAGCTCTGATCAAACAGTTTACTGAACGAGTCTTTGCAGCACAGAGTTTATTGACATCAGCAAAAGAATTCACTGCAGCGTTTTTTAAACGTTTAAAAATTAATGCAGTTAACTATTCTTTGAGTTACAGATTTACTAACATAAACATTAAAAAGTTGTGTTTATTAAGCAGTAATTTTGCTTTCTCTTCCATATAAAAATGCTTCTCCCCAAATCACAGTTACTAAATGTAGGGCAATTATATTTGTTTATATTCATAAATGTAACACATAATATTTGTAGTAATTCAAACAGTGTTGGGAAAGTAAAAAGGGAAAGGCAAAAATAACTTTCTCTTTTAGGAAAAGTTGGAAAAATTATTACCAATTTTTTTAGCATGTTAAACAAAATTACCTTGCGCATTCTCAAACGTCTGTATATCATTCACATTTGTTTGGATTAATTGGATTATAATTGTTACTTCTGTGTCAACAATACACACATTAAATTTTTTGATATTCGTTACCAAAAACTCATCAGAAATTAGGAGACACCGTTCTGGAGATGAGGCCGTGGTCCCCACTTCCCTGTACTCTGGGACACTTCTGAGTACTGTCAGTTTCGTTCAGCTTTGCTGAACCAATGGTCTAATTCCTGTTCGTTTTTCTTTGCTCATTAGTGTGGTTTTTCTGTTTATCGGTTTTTCTTTTTAGGCACAAATTTCCTATTTATGTCCTTTACATTTTTCTCTTAAAACTGAAATATTCATTATTTTCTTACTAATTTTGTAAGACTTCCTTGTATTTTGGAGGCATTTAACATTGTCTGCCTATATTTTAGATTTTGTTTTTCTGGTTTGTACTCTATCTTTCAATTTTGTTTGTGGTATTAGGTTTTCTCCTGATGTACAAAAGTGATTTATTTGTATGTAGTTTAATGTGTACCTTTTTTCCTTTATGATTTCTGGATTTCATGTCCTGCTTAGAAACACTTTCCTCACCTCAATATTATAAAATGTTCATTCCACAGGGCAGTCGTTTATGGGTGGGTACAGAACAGCGTTTTGTCGTTTCATCTGTTCAGTATGTATAACGACTGCCTCTCATTTAGCCCGATGCAGTGGTTTTCGACCTTTGCTGCGAATGGAGTCCCCCAGATGCCTAATCCTGCCTCCCTGGCGCTGTCAGAATCCCTGGGGTGGGTCCCAGGTTGTGCATTTTAAAAGCATTTTTAGGCGTGGGTATGGTGTGTGTAATCGTGTGGCTTTGTGCTAGCCCTGGTGTTTTCAGCTCTCTCAGACCCAACTTCACCTGTCTGTAACTAATTTTTGTGGTACTCTCTATTATCTTGAAATGAAATTTTCGTAGCTAATACAATCTACCTACTTATGTATTTTCAGAATTAAGTATCAATATAATGCTATAACTGGAATGTAGAGGAGAAAGGAAACTATAACAACCTGCAAGTAAATAATGTGTGTTTTAGTAGGCAAGTGCTCAGCCATGACTAGCCTAGAAGACGATTAAGAAGTCATGCCCATGCCCCCACAGTCGCTGTGGGAAGGGAGGTACAAAATAAGGATCAGGAAATGGGTTTTATTAGTAACGCAGACACTGGGAATGCTGTTGCCTTTCATGATACGCCCTTATGAAATACTGGATAACTATTTAAAGTGCTTCAAACGCGGTCTTTCCTTGATTTACTTAGTAAGTATATGTAAACACAAGCTCTTTGTGTATACACACAAAAGGAAGTTTAGAAGCTTGCCCCCTTTATAGAATGTCTGAGTGGGCATTGAAAAGTCATGTTGGGCCCTGGCTGGTGCAGCTCAGTGGATGGAGCGCAGGCCTGTGAACCAAATCGTCGCCAGTTCGATTCCCAGTCAGGGCACGTGCATGGACTGCAGGCCGGGTCCCCAGTGGGGGGGAGGTATGTGAGAGGCAACCACATGTTGATGTTTCTCTCCCTCCTTTCCTTCCCCTCTCTTTAAAAATAAACAAATAAAATACTGGGAAAAAACGTCATGTTGGGTTTAGAACAGTTGTCATTGTAGGGAACTGTCCTGCAGAGGACGTCCAGCATCTCTGGTTCCTGGGCACCAAGTGTCTGTGGTGTCCCCCGGGCACTGCCATCAAAGTGCCCCTATACATTTTTCTGAGAGCCCTCAGGACTGTGCCCATTATCAGCCACTGGTTCTGAATCAGTGTAAGTTCTATAACACATATGACAGTTCTGTATGTAGATTTTGGCGCTGTTTTTGAGTTATGCATGGAATTAAGTCAGAGATGTCTTTATTTCCCCTTTTCCAGCTAAAACTCTTGTATCTTACTGTCTTTGTTTCTTCGCACAATATTTCCATTTCCTTTGTCTTTCATGCTAATTTGTTCTCATTGTACATGATTGTTAATTTTCAACTGTGAGAACAGTAAACAGTACCACAGTATTGTGAACCAAATCTTAATTACTTCCTGGATTTGCAGTTAATGGAAGAAAAGAGGAAAATGTAAATCAGGAAGGTTGTTTGAGGAGCCAGGAGATTTCATGTTCTGGTATAAGGTCTAGGCCAAGGTTAAAGTTCGCAGAGTGAAGACAATGCCTCATGTTTTTGTATGGTTTTGCTTCACGGTCAAATGCAGTTACTTAAAATGCGCTGTTGTACACCTTTCTTGGTTGCTTCTGTATGTAAGCCTGTTAAGAGGTGATGGGCGAAGCTGAACAGTAAGTCCTCACAATTCATGTTTTAAAGATGTGGATTTTCATATCGTGGTAGGACGTGAAGGAGGCGGTGAAGCCGACACCGGGGTACACACCAGTTTCCAGTGCTGTGATTTCTTGTAATACTTGTATAGATCTGACTTGGCTTTTAGATGAAAAGAATGAATATCTTTCTTGCTGAAGCAAATGGGAAGATAAAGATGTTGTCTGATGTTTTTATGCAGTGGCCTAGGGATAGTCTTAAGAAACATATTGTCTCGTTTCCAGTTACTGTTGAGAAATGAAAGTTCAGTGTTAATTATGTTGAAGTCATGAATTGTTTTTGATTAGAGTTCTAACCATTTGGGTGTTTACATAACGCTGTCCAGCAGATCAGGTGGTTCATTGCCTTGGGCTTCACCACTTCACTCTGGTAAACTGAGCTCCTCCAAACTGGAGTGTGAGGGGAGGGGTCACGGCTGATCGGCTGTAGTGAGATCGGTGTTGACTAAGACCTGCTCTACATCCCAGCCTTGTTTCACTAGGTGCGGCCCTTTTTCCACCGGGCACGTAGGCTGGCTTCGAGCAGAGCCAGAGGGGCTCTCTGGGAGACCCGTTGGCACTGTGTGGTTCATGCCCACCTGTTACAGAACAGAGGTCCGAGGGGGGCAATATTTGGCCCACCCAGGGATACCCCAGACTGTTACAGAACAGATACACCAGGCCCGGACTCCAGAGGACGGTATACTAATGCCGTCCAGACCACCTACTGGGCCCGATTGTCTGTCGCCAATTGGAAAGACATCTCAATGCCAGAGATTTGTGAAAAGGAAAGGAAATGTTTATTTAATGCTATGCAGACCTAATGTAGTGACCTAACATCTTCATTAAAATATCAAAGTCCTTTAGGATATCCACCTCCACACACAGCGCTCCCTTCTTCCCCTGCCCTGATTTGGGGTGTCGTAACTCAGGAAAAGAGCGTCCGTCCGTATTTCCAGGCCTCTAGCACCGTCCGCTGCGTTGCCATCTAGGCAGGACCTCCAGGTAATCCAAAGTCACGTGGCACCTTCTCTGGCAAGAGTTCTTTGTACCCATTTTTCCAGGCAGAGTCTCTCCTGCTTCCCAGGCCACTCAGCCAAAGGGAGCACCCCAGAGCTTCCTGGGCCAGATTCTGCCTACCAAAGCTGCAGGGGTCCACACTCCGCCCAAAACACGTGGCTTTCTTCTTCACCTGGCTGCAGGGTTCCCCACTCTGCCAAAACCATGTCTCCGTTTCACCTGGCCAAGAGGGGGCCTCACTCTGCTGAAGCCACATGGCTCTCCTTCCAGGGGCTGCCGAGTCTGGGTTTAAATCCCCATGCCAGTCTTCCTCTGTACCCCTATTTCCGACTCCTCCCATGATCAGTTACACCTGTCAGTATTTCTATATTATTGCAGGCTTACTGGGCTGCCATCATGAGTCTGGGCAGGTATGGCCCCATGTCCTATAGCCAATCTTTTCCAAGCTCCCACGCAGGTGCTGTAACTCGGGGGACCTGCCCCCCCATTTACATCTTGGGGGGAAGTGACTTCATCCCCCTGGCTTCAAGCCTGGCCACAGCCATTTAACATATCCAAGTGACCTGCCAAAGGCTGTAGGTATGTTAAATGACCAGGCCATGGATCAGCTGCAAGGCTGGGGCTGTACAAAACAGCCCTGCATGTTCCTGCTCCATGTGTCCCTCCCCCCAACTCACACCTGTGGGGGAAGGGGTGAGGACATCTTATATGTCTCTCTAATAATTTTTACACACCTTGAGTTCTGGACACCATTCCAAATTTCCTTTTGGGGCCCCCCCTCTTGGCTGCACCCTGTATCATGCCCACACAGCCAGTCCGCTAGGGCACCTCTCGTCGGTCTATGAAAACTTTCCCCCCCAAAGCTGTGGCTCTCCCCTCAAAAAATAATAAAAAATATCAATACTCTGGTTTCCTCTAAGTGCAAATGACAGTGAATTTGTCTGCTTAACTCACACTCATTCAGAGACCAGAGGAAGGAAGGAAAGTGTGTAGCTGTGCCCGAGTCGGTGTATGCCAGCCTCACTTCCCAAAGGATGGCCATTGCAGTTCCGGGGGTCTATGTGTTAACTAACACATACATGTCTCTAACGCAGAGCTTTTTTAGAACTTCTACGGGGCTTCAACATACTCTTCTGAATCGCTGAACAGAGTCTTCACTGTGTTGCGTTTTTCAAACTTATTTGACAATACAGCCACATTTTTTTTCGGGAGCTTGCACATATTGGTAATTGCTAATTGCTATTCTGAGACTAGCCCCCTGAACGACAGAAACATTTTTCCCCCCACTGAGTTACATTTTAATGTTATGCCTTTTGGGGAGTACTGACATTAGAAGGAGCTGTATGAAAGGCCATTAGCGTTGTCGAAGCATTGTCCAGTATGTTGATTAGCGTTCTCCGAATAAATTCCTCCCGTGATTTAATGCTTGGTAAAGCTATGTGTTTTCTTTTTTTTTGTCAGATGAGATTTATATAAGCCATTATGCCTTTTTTTTTGCCTTGCCTTGCCTCTAAGGCAACTCAAATAAATGTAGCGCACAACACGGTGATTATTGCGCCCTCATGTTTAGCATACTAAGCATCCGTACTCTCTCCTATTGTATTTACATAGTGCGTCTAGTTAGAGCCCAGCTGTTGAGCGTTGCTTTCTTCGTCTTTGCTATTGGGATCTACCATTTGGATCATTGTGAAAATCACGTGAAATGGTCTTTTTCCATTGCTTCATCATGTGCCTGACACACTAGAGAACGTTAAGTAGATGCTGTAGGTCTTTTTTCTTAATTTTCACACTTTCTGTTTCTAATTTTACAACCATATTTTATATACATCTTTACCAGATCAGTCTTATTTAGAAGTGAGAAAAAACCCAAAAGATTATAAGCATCACATTAAGAACGTTGCTGTAGTGGACGTGAAGGACTGAAGGGGGGATAACTGTGAATAGAGTTGGTGAAAGAGGGGATGTGCCCCTCGTAAACAGTGTCTCCAGGATTTGGGTAATTAGGGAAGTAGCAGCAGACACCCACACCTCCGCCCAACCACTCCATGCGGGTCACCTTTCTGAGCAAAATGCTGGCTTGAACTTGAATCTGAGTCAGAGTTTCAAAGTAGCTGCCGCTCTCTCAGCATTTTTGGTTGTGCTGCATGTTTGTGCGTAAGTGGAAGAGAGCGAGTTCCTACCGGCGGGTGTTCATAGGCCCAGAAGTTGGGAAGCAGACTTACAATTTCTTAAATACGAAGTGTTGTGGGTACCTTCCGGGGATGGGCTAGAACAGGCTGGGCGTTTGGTCTCGTCCCTTCAGCCTTCCTACCGCTACTGTCGCAAGGCCGGTGAGCTGGCTCACTGGTCCCTTGGCCACGGCAGCACATGGCTGGGATCCTGTGCTCAGGGACATGTAGTTTATCATCCAAGCTACCCTTTTGCGAATGAAAGGGGGCACTGTTAGTAATTAGGCCAGGACAACGTAAATGAGACCGTCCTGGGCAAACTGGACGTGTGGGCGTTTTAGCTGTAATAACCCCTTTCTGCACGCTCTTCCAAAAGGGAAAGGCTTTGTATTTGTGCACGTTCAGCCCTCCTGATGCAGTCGGTAGCATAGACATTCAGGAGGCCCTCGGCCCTGCCTTGATTTTCTGAACCGTGTGTTTTATTTTCTAATTGGGGTGTGTTTTCTTTTTGTATTCAAAATCACTGTCTATTATTGAATCCTGTCTAATCAGCTAACAGACTGTCTTATAAATTATTTAGTCAGTCCTAAGGATTCTTTCTCTAGATTCCACCAGGCAGGTAATACCCAGGGGGCAAATGAAAGGGCGGAAGTGCAGGGGCGGTTCTCAGGGCCCATGTCTGGTGACACCGCATGCCGGGCAAAGGCTGAGCCCTGGGTCCTTATGGGTTTTACAACATTGCTTTCATTTTTCAATTTTGCAGTTATATTTAGGCTGTTGCAATTAAATTAATGTTGGTAACTCTCAACGTTCAAAACCAGTGTAAATGAAAGTTAAAGTTTTACGCCTTGTATGCCCTTCCCACCCTTGTCTTAACAGAAAAAAGCTTGGCCGGACCACAAGCGGGAATGTAAATGCCTTAAAAGCTGCAAACCCAGACATCCTCCGGATTCCGTCCGGCTGCTTGGCAGAGTCGTTGTCAAACTTGTGAGTGTGGGACTTGTAAAATATTCTTGAGTTTCAGTGTGACCAAAAACACTGGCAGTCGCATGTACTATTCTTATTTGAGGCTGAGTTTAAACCCGTGCGCAGGCGGAAGGTGGGTCACCCCAGGGAGTGTGGGAGATCACACCTGCCACGTCCCCCTCAGTCCCGGCCTCAGTGGCCTCGACGGTGGGCGCGGCCCCTCCCTGAAGGCCCTGAGTGTCATCTCCTGGGACCAGAGGCACAAGGTCCTCTGCTTGTCGCACGAGATATTTGTGACATCTGCCACGTTGCCTTGATTACTTTTGTACCGTGCACTAGTGCATGGGGCATGTATTTATGGTTTTTTCTTTTGCCCCTTCAACTGAGATTTCAATTCGATGATAATTAATCTTACATGGAGGAGTACTTACTTTTTTACTTACAGTCAAGATTCAGCAAAGTTGTCCCTGCGGTTCTTTTCCTTGCTCTGCTAAAGCAGCTAGTGGATTCTGTGAAATCCCCCTGTGCTGACCCCTTCCATATTTTGGGGCCGGGCTTGAGCAGGCATCTCTCTTTCTCAAGTAATTGCAGGCTCCAGCTCTCTCCTGTCCTGTTTTTTTTCAATTAACTTTTTTTGGCTATAAAATTTTATAGGGGTTTTTAAGAATGTAAAAATATGATTATATTCCCAAAAGTAGTAGTGTTATATGTAATCTTAATTACAAAAGAAAAAGATTTGCATTTGGCCTTGTCAGTGGACCGAATATACAGCACACATACTTACTAGTATTTTCAAATGTGTGCCTTGTGTTCCACTAAAAAATACCCATTTATTTCAAAGCATTAATAAATTCAGAGCAATTTTGTCTTTCAGCATTACTTTAACCACTGGACATGAAAAGTACGATGACTATTATATATTTGAGTGTGAACATTTTTCTACTTTGTTAATAGTGCAAAGATAGAGAACCATGGTTGGGGCAGAAATGGGTTGCTTCCGAATCACCCAGGGTCCCAGCTCTCAGTCCCTGCCCCAGATCTACTGAAGCAGAATCGGATAGAAAGCAATTGGATCTGTAGTTACTTCCTGTTGAGCACTTCCTGTTTCCTGGCCCTGGGGCAGTTGCTTGTGTCTCATGTCACCCCCGACAGCCCGGTGGGCAGGTGCTGTCCTTACTCCTTTGTTCCAAACTGGGAAATCGACTCCTCTGGACCCAAGTTTCAGTAGCCTGCCCCAGATTGTGTATTTGTAATGAATTATTATATTTTTATTCATCGTCTTTGCTCTTTATGGTAATTTTCAACAGAATCCTAACAGCGACATAAGTTGTGTGAGGAGAGCTGGGGGAAAATACAGAAGTATGGGAGCCTGTGAAAGAACTTTGCAATTGGAAATTAAAGTGGTGATCGTGGCAACTTTTAAAGTTATTACCGCTTAGTTCAACTCAGAAAGCGATGAAGAGAAGGAATGTACGGTGTAGGATTCTATTGTTTTTAAAATAGACTGTCATTTCAGTGTCTAAAGATACTCAAACATATTCCTTTAAGTATTGGAAAACTTGAAATGGTTTTGGTGTCTTTCCCTTTACTTTGTAGATGGAAGAAACCCCCTCTGAATCGGAGAAACTTTACTCATTTTATGATCTGGAATCAAGTAAGTGATTGCCTACCAGTGACTGACAAAAAATTCCTGTCATCGATGTGCTGAGCTAGTGAATTGCTTTGTTTTTTTTCAGTCTCTCTGTTATGTGAGGAAAATCTTATTTTTTAAGCATGCACATTTAACTTTATTTATCATTGTCATTTAAAGCTTGATTTTATAAAACAAAAAAGGCCTTTTAAAGAATTCTGCATAACCAAAATGTAAGTAGTAGAAATGGCAATAGCTTTGTAAGCGTGAATTATATATATTAAATCAAGTAATCAGAGGCTTTATTATTTGAGGAAAATGTAACATGAGCTTATTTGATGTATTCCGAGGTAGCTCTGGCCATATAGGAGTTCATACAGTGCCAGGTTAGGTGGTGAGGGGAGTGTCACCGCCTGTCTAGTTGACACAATTATTTTTTCCCTCCCTTACTGTCTTCTTCCCACTCTTGGTTTCTTTCTGGTGCCAGAGAAGAGGGATGTGAGCAGGGTGGGGCTGTGGTGTTGCAGGGACCATTCAGGGTCAGTGGTCCTTCAGATGGTGAGGGGGAGGAGCAGTACAGGTGACTGAGGCCCCGGGCAGCCTGGAGGGCTGTTCTTCTCCTGAACCTCCTGGTAGTGGCCAGGAGGCGATAGTGAAGGGCTTTCCAGATCTGAGCATTAAGTAAACTCAGGGTTTGTGTTTTCTTCATATTGCCACAGCTCCTCTCCACTAGCGGGTTGTGAATGACTTGCACCCAACGTAGCCAGAGCTCGTGGACTGAACTGGCCACACAGTTTACATTCCTGGGTGGAGGCGAATCTTGTGTGGACTTAAACGGCTGTCGGATCCTGAGTGCCAATGCCAGTGAATTATTATTTGAGACTTGCCCATCGTTAGAGAGAAACAAATCAAAATGACAGTGAGATAACCATCTTGCATCCATTAGGATGGCAACTGTCAAAAAAAGAAGTGGCAAGTGTGAGAGAAGAGGTGGGGAAATTGGAACCCTTGAGCACTGTTGGTGGGGACACAGAATGATGTGGCTGCTGTGGCCAACAGTACAGCAGTGCCTCAAAAAATCAAAAACAAAATCGCCATGTGACCCTGGATTCTGGCTACACACTCACAAGAACTGAAAGCAAATATTCATTCGTATTTGTAGCCGTGTTATTGTGTTATTCATGATAGCTGAAACACAGAAGCAGCCCAAGCGTCCATTGATGGATGACTGGAAAATCAAAAGGTGTTTTACACACACACACACAGGAATATCATTCACTCCCAAAAAGGAAGGTGATACTGACCTTTGCTGCAACATGGGTGAGACAACATTGTGCTTGGGGAAGTAATAAGCTAAGCACAAAAAAGACAAATACTGTATGATTCCACTTACACGAAGTACTCAGAGTGGCCAAACTCATAAAGACAGGAAGTGAGGTGGTGGTCAGCAGGGGCGTAGGGCAGGGATGACTGGGAAGTCACTGTTTAGTGGTCACTGAGTTGCAGTTTAACAAGATGGAAAGGATCGTGGAGATGGGACAGCGTGATGTTTGCATCACAGTGTGCGTGTATGTGACACTACGGAACTGTACCCTTAAAAATGGTTACAGTGGTCAATTTTATGTTTTATATATTTTACCACAATTTCAAAAGAAGAAAAGAGAAGTCACAGGGTTATTTGTTCTGTTGAACAAGTAATTTAAGGAAAATGTGTAGACCTGACACGAGCAACAGAGTTATTCTGCGTAGTTCAACTGATACGTCTTTTCAAGTTCCAGTAGAGAGCTAATTAGTCATTTTGTTCTTGACATGTTACTGCTCGGTAATTAACACCTCTTGCGGTGAGTTTCACTATTAACATTAGCCCTTTCAGCTGCAGTGGTGTACACGCTGCCGTAAGTGAAATGCTCTCAAACAGTATTAATTGAATTGTGTGCTCTTAGCCTTACCACCTTTTTGTGGTGTAAATTAAACTGAGTTTTTCAAAAAAGGTGAACTTTTGATCTTCTTTTTCTTATATAATTCCCTTGAGCATTTCATGTAATAATGGCTTGTTGATAGTAAGCTTCCTTATTTTTACCATATTTGGGAAGCACTTTATCTGCCCTTCCATTCTAAATGACAGCTTTGTTGGATAGAGTCATCTTGGATGTAGGTCCTTGCTTTTCATCGCTTTGAATACTTCTTGGCGGTCCCTTCTTGCCTACAGAGTTCCTTTTGAGAAATCAGCTGACCGTCTCATGGGAACTCCTTTGTAGGAACTGTCTGGCTCTTCTTTTGCTGCTTTTAAGAGTCTCTCCTTATCTTTAATCTTTGGCAGTTTAATTACGATGTGCCTTGGTGTGGGCCTGTTTGTGCCCGTCTTTCTTTGGGACTCTGTGCTTCCTGGACTTGTATGTCTATTTCCTTCACCAAATTAGGGAAGTTTTCTTTCATTATTTCTTCGGGTTAGTTTTTGGTTACTTGCTCTCCCTCTTCTCCTTCTGGCACCCCTGTGATTTGGATGTTGTTACATCTAAAGTTGTCCCAGAGGTTCCTTAGTCTATCCTCATTTTTTTTTAATTCTTTTTTTTTCTTTTTGCTGTTCTGTTTGAGTGCTTTTATGCTTTTTTTCTTTCTTGTGTTCCAAATGGTTGATTTGATTCTTGGCTTCCTCCCTTCCACTCTTGGTTCAGGAACAGAATCACAGACATGGAGATCATTTGGAGGCTGACTGGTTGGGAGGGAGAAGGGGCTGAGTTGGGGAGAAGGTGCAGGGATTAAGAAGCACAAACTGGTAGGTACAAAGGAGACGGGGGGGAGGTAAAGAACAGTATAGGAAATGGTGAAGCCAAAGAACTTGTGTGTACGACCCATGGACATGAACTAAGTGAGGAATTGCCTTAGGGAATGAGGGTACCTGATGGAGGGGGGAAAGGGGAAAAAGAGGGACAACTGTAATAGCATAATCAATTAACTATATTTAAAAAAATAAAAAAGGTGAACTTTTTTCTTCAGTGTTGATTGAAGAAATCAACAGGAGATAACCTGGAAGCTGTTCATTCAACCAGGAGATAACCTGGAAGCTGTGATCCAGGTTTTCTTGTTGATATACTTTCTAACAATAAATTTGACCCATTTGAACTTTAGCTTAACTTTTTAGTACTCACTTTCAGGGTCTGTTTTTTCTTTTTTCCTGTGAGATGATGCCGCTTCTCAGCCCCAACCTAATTGTGAGTTGTTTCGTGGAAATGTCTGCTTACATTCACTGGCTTGATAAGCGTTTATCATGGTTAGAGTGTGTGCACAGGCTGATGCAGAAAATCTGCTGATACATATCTTTACTGGTTTCTAAGTGTTTTTTCATCTGTACGTGTGTTCATTTTGTTTTGATAGATTTTCGATCTTGTAGATAAACTTTTGCAGAATTTAATTGCTAACGTACGCATCATGGTTTGTAGTTGTCAGAAGCCGAAAAGATATGTGTTTGCTCTTTTGTCGGAAGGCAATCCAGGCGGGAAGTACCTGCTTTAACAGTTACCTTTGAACACCTAAAGATCGCCCATTAAAAGTTCACCGTGTGATTGTGCTGTTTATTTTCTCTTTCTCAAAGACGCGAGCAAACTGACTGAAGATAAGAAAGAGGGCATCAGGCAACTTGCAGTGACATTTCAACATTTCATGAGAGAAGAAATACAGGACGTGTCTCAGCTGCCGCCTGCCTTTGACCTTTTTGAAGCCTTTGCAAAAGTAAGTGTGGGGTTTGGTGTCTTTGCTAACACCATAAATCAACCTTGAACTCTTCGTTTTGTTGTCGATCCTTGAAAATTGTGCCTTATGTCACTCTCCTACCTTAATGTGTAAAGAATGAAAGAATGCATTACTTATATTGGAATGGGTATTACTTTTAATGTTTCATCAGTATTCTTACTACTGACCCACGTGCGTTCACTGATGTGTAAAATGCTGTTTTGCATTTTGGTAACAGAAAATTTGTGAGGGTATAGTAGTGCCCGCAGGATTTCTGGAGGGGCCGCTGCAGAGTGACCATCTGGTTGGAGGGACGGCCTGAAGGGATTTGCTTGCAGCTCCATTTGCACAGCAGCTTGTGTGCACGAGCGTGTGTTTTAGATGGTGCGTTACCTGGGGATGTGTGGCTGAATGGAAATAGAGGTGTGAGGTACCAGGAGAGTGATGCTTGCCATTGACACTAATGAAGGTGGCCAAAGGGCAGGCGTGCGCTGCAGATACTTGTTAGCGGGGCCCTGGATATGTGAAGTCATTCCATGTTCCTGCAGAAAAGCAGGCAAGCTCATCTCTGCCGTCTCTCTGTTACATTGATCATGGAGGAGAAGCTACGTGTCTCTGTGAGCCCCTTTCCTTCCCACCCCACAGTTTTTATGTATCTGCTTCTATCTTCACACACAATTTCCCTGTAGATTTCGAGCTGGGTTTATCTTGGCACGACAGTTACAGTGGTTCGGTGTACTGATCGAGTTCTAAACATTCCCTACAAATACAGAGGATGCATATATGAATAATAATAAAGATAGACTTAACATCTGAGGAAACGATGGAGGGCAAATTTAAATGGGACACCGAATAGTATGATGGTTAAGGGATGTGCTCAAGACAAGACAGTGGATTTCTCTCAACCGCAATCTCCTCGTCTGTGCCTGGGAATAATAAAAATAATATCAGACTGTACAGATAAAAGCATTTAGAGTGTCCCCCACTGCTGCTGCTGCCTGCCGCTCCCAGCTCTGCTCACGTTCGACTGTGGGATTTCGGTGTCTCGTGTCCCCCTGTGCTGTCACCGAGAAGGCAGTCTGCCACTGAGGAGGAATGCGAGTCTCAGGTGGTTACAGCTGTGCCCCGGGCTGGTGTCTCCTGACATGCTGGGAATTACCTGCCTTGTTTAAGAAGAAATTTTGCAAACAGGAAAGAGTACCTTGTCTGGGGTGACTGGCTTGGTTTCAGCCTGTAGCTACTGCGCACAGAAATCGCACACTCTTTGCTGCATTCATAACAACTCCATGGCTTCCGAGTAGTTGCTTGGGACACCACAAAGGAAGTGTAAACACAAGCTTTCTCTAATGAATGACATGCTTCTCACACATGCACCCTGAGAAGATGGAATTAAATCTAAAAGTTATTCAGTTGTCATGGTGTATACACCGAAACGATGAGGAATGTGTAGTGTCTCTCTGTTGCGTCCTTCAGACGTATGTTGATAATTGGCAATGGCTATTGATAACCTAAACTTCGGGACAGTAGCCCTGGTGGTGAGTTTATTTTCCAGGCACAGAATATAGGTTTCAGAAAAATGTACTTAATTATTTTTTTTCCAGACCGATAGCTCCTTTTCTAAAAATGCATTTTTAGAAATGATCATGTCACTAGAAATGTGATATGATCTGGAAAAGAAAGCAGAAAATGAGCTAGTTGTATAAAATGTTTCAAAAAACAGTAAATTGGAAGCGGCAAGAATAAAAGTGACCTTCCTAGCCACAGAACATGTCACTGTTAGTGTCTCCACAGCTCCGCAGAGTACTTTGTGACTTCATAAAACTGTACAACTGCCAGAGAATTTTTTGATTGGAAATTCTGCGTCTGTTCGAGAAGATGTTCCCTCCTTTTCCCTTCCAAACAAAATACTAATTCTCCGGTAGCATGTAATTTTCATTCTTTAGGGCACGTCTGTGACCTCCAGAACTTGCCTTTCCCAACTCCAGTTTTCAGTGCTAACAGAGGCAGCTGGTTTTGCAGTGCGCAGTGTGATTGTGTAGCTCTGAAAGCGAGGGTTTTAGAAGGTGTTTTTTTGGACTGTGATACTTAAATTTTACATTCAATTTAATTCTCTTAGTGAATTTCTTTTGTTGGAGAGTTTTTTTTCATTAGCGTAACAATGGAGAATGTGTTGAAACAAGAATCTTGCCAATTCATAATATGAAAAGAAATAGAAACAGTATTTTTCATTGAGAAATGTTAGAAATGAGACAAAAAATAATGATTCTATTCACGATTAGGTACTTGCGTTTGGCTGGTATATGCCGTTAGATACATAGAGTGTTAATACATGATCTGTGTGATACTCTGCCGTAACCTCCTGGTTTTAGTGGTGTTATTTATCAGTGTGGAGGGAAAATTACTAAGTAACTGTCCTTTTATTTGCTGAGGAACAGCGTACCTCAGTAAGAAACAGTAACAAGTTGTTCATGATATACAAATTTTTAATTTTCAGGTTTCAGCTCTGTCGGCCTCTCATTGTGGATATGGTGGTGTTTTATTACTTCAGAGTTGCTGGTAGGCTAATCTGTGGGAAGAATATCACCTTTGCTGTTTGGAAAGGTCAGGGGTCTGTGTGTATATTTGCCCCTTGAGGGTTTCGAGTTCATACAGGACCAAAGTTTAGAGCTTTTTGTGGATCGGCTTAGTTGGGTTTCACTACTGTCACGTGCTCCAAAGTAGTAAAGAAAGCAGTCTTTTGAATTAATAAAGTGATGAATTATGTAATTACAAACCGATGTGAAATAGCAGTGTGATAACTTTGACTACATTACTGAATGATCCCAGTGACTGATCAGATGTGTCTGGGTTCCATTAAGGAGAAGTATGCCGTTAAATATTTAGTACGAAAAGCGAGCAGGCACACCAGGATGGCCAACCTCCTGCCGCCGGGGTGCATGTGTCTGTGTATTTGGGGGTAGCTGCCGGGCGAGCATCCCTCTCGTCTGCTCAGAACAGCTGCTAGAAGACTGAGTTACTGGGATTGTACCTCTTTTCCGTTTCAAGTAAAGCGGGCAGACAGCCAAGATGCCTAACTGCATGCAGACCCTGGGTTCTAATTGCGAAGTGCTGATGCATTTATGATTTGTCTGTTGTTCCTTTATTACAATAGATTGACTCTCCGAGCAGATTCCAGAGACAATTATTCTCAGAAATGTTCTTCTAAGTTAAGTGACATTTGTAGGGCACTGGGCTTTCTAAACAAATCAAGGCATGTGTTTCAATGATGATGTTTACTGCGTTCTTCATTCTTAGCCGTTCAGTTAATATTTCTCTTCATTTTATGTGTAAATAACCCGCGATGAGTTGGTGTGTATTTATCATAGTTAGAGACCAGATGCCAGCTCACTTCTGAAGTTGGAAGGATAATTAGTAAATTCTTAATCAGCGTTTTTATTTATACCTGTGTTGGTCAAGGTTAATTACTTATATGAGGCTAATGCTTTGATTAAAACTATTGATGGAGAAACATGTTTGTCAAGCCTTGTTGCCTCACCCATTTGAGGGTATAACTTGCCCTTAATTCAAGTAGAGGGGATGTTTTTAAGTGACAGTATGTTATTGTGAAGTGGCGGCTACTTCCGTGGCTTCTGCCACCCCCTTCGTGACAAAAAATCTCCACCAGAGTACTCTGTCTCCCTACTGGAATGTGGCTTTCTTAGAGCCAGGAATTATATTGTATTTACTTTGAATTCCATGAAAACTGTGCCTATTCAGTTTTATGGAGTACACTTCATTCAGTACATTCAGAAATCAGTACGTTGCGAGGCTGTGTAGAAAGAAGTCTTTGTCATGGTGAAATTGGAGGAGTTCAGTAAGTTAGTTGACAGCTCAGAATCTCAGAGGCTGACTTTATCCTCAGTTCTTTGGGAAATGGTGGAGCATTACATTAATTATTCCGGAGTCAGCCAACCTTTTCTGTAAAAGCCCATATAGTCAGTATTTTAGGCTTTGTAGGCCAAGAGGCAGCGTGAATTATTACTGCATCATGGTGGTGTCGGGGGGCTGCTTACGGTGCCCGCGGCCGCTCCTAACCTCTGCCCCGAGAGCCGCTGACTTCCGTGGACGCTATGTAAGTGGACAGGTGTGGCTGTGTTCCAGTAAAACATTGTCGACACTGAACATTGACTTTCCTATAATTTTCACTTTGGCTCACCTGTCATTCTTTTTATTTTTCTCCCAACTGTTTACAAACATGAGAACACATTCTTGGCTCGCAGGCTCTGCAGAAATAGCTGGTGGGTTGGAGTTAGCCTGTTGGTCATCGTTTGCCCGCCCGTAAGTTATAGTTTCTAAGCCAAAAGCTTTTGTATTTTTTTTGTGCTCAGTAGGAAACGGATTATGCTATCAGACGTTTCTCTAATTAAAAAAATAGGCTGGGAAATAGTTGGTCCACAACCTTCGACAAACCATCAGTTCTGCAGTTACGTGTCGCCGGTCACATTTGTGAGCACGCTGGGTGGACAGCGACTGTTTCCTGAGTTTTCTTTTCTGCTCCGAGAGCACAAGGGTCAGTAACTTAGAGATGTTCTAACTCAGTAATGCAGTAGCGGACAGAGAGTTTCACTGAGGGTTAGGAAGAAATAAAATAGTCAAGCAGAAGGAGATGCGTATTTAATGAATGTCTTACATACATTATCATTCCTGGTTTTTTGTTTTTCTTAATTACAGGTGTCATACATTGTTGTTTTCCCTTGAAATGAAATGTAATGACACAATTTTCTAGTGGAATTATTTTGGCTGCATGACTCAGGTTCCGAAAGATTTTGTTTGATTCTTTAGATATCTGTCTTAGATCATGGGGAGAACTTGACACTGTGGTTCGACTGTTTCTGTTTGAATGAGAATTAAATAAATAAAATGTTGAAGAGGTATAATAATGTAATAGTAGTAGAAGTTGTGAAATCTCTCTGTTAAATTTTGTAACAGGCAGAAACAATGATTTTTTTGGTGACAGAAATTAGACATTGTTATTCGGTGTGGAAAATAAGGCGACTTGATATGTTATAAAGGTGAGCCGGTGAATGAATTTGGAGATGGATTCTGTAGGCTGGATTAAAAT
This sequence comes from Sturnira hondurensis, assembly GCF_014824575.4. Taxonomy (NCBI): domain Eukaryota; kingdom Metazoa; phylum Chordata; class Mammalia; order Chiroptera; family Phyllostomidae; genus Sturnira; species Sturnira hondurensis. The sequence continues at coordinate 1,975,272 of NW_028091156.1, read as the reverse complement.
AAAGTGTGTCCTGATTGGAGAGAAAATAGCCTCTTCCCTCTGTACGCCTCGATTTTCATTAAAATTTTTATTTTCAGTGCCTAATGTCACATGTGCAAAGAGATGATTTAGATGAGTGCCATTTATAAAGCTTGATGAAGGAAGGGTAGGTAGGCCTGTCACTTTAAGCCAGTGGATTATGGCTCAGTATTTGGAAGAACTTGACCATGAGAGAGGTTCAGGGACATGCTGAAGAGTTTCATTCAGGGGTAGGCTCACGTGTCAAGGGGTGTGAGCTCATGAGTATAAGGCAGGGCCAAACGATGTGCAAATGCACTTTGAGTCTGTGGATTCGTGGTAGATACACCATGGAAGTCTGTAGTGTGTTTTCCCCTGGGATCCTTCATCCAGGTCCTGCTGAATCTTTAAGTTTCAGCTTGAACCTTTGGTGAAATCCACCTAACCAGGCTTGCTCTTTCCCCATCGTACCATCAGTAGGCACTGGGAACTGAGTATTCTCTCCTGCTAGTTCTATGTCCTCATTTCCTGCGGTCCTACTGCGATGGAAAACTTTGTGATGGGTGGCGTTACCCAGCTCCTTCCTGAAGCGTAGTAGAGACATGCAGCTTCGGGGCTGGAAGATCACACAAATTATTCAGTTCCATAGCCTCCTACCCCTCTGCTTCCCACAATGCATCAGGTGCAGCTCAGAGAAGGTTTTGTACTCATCTGGTGACAAGAAAAATGCAAAACTTAGGTTTTTTGAGCTCATTCTGGTGCTCTTTCTGTTAGTTGCTGTGTGTATCTGTTCAAGAACTAGCTTCTAAGTTGAAGTGAAAATGGGACAAGCAAATGAAACTTAACATTAGGAACAACTTTTGGCAATATCTGTTCCTTATATGCTTTTCCAGCTTTACTGAGATGTAATTGACATATACTGTGTAAGTTTAAGGTGTACTGTGTGTTGATTTGATAGACTCATATATTGCAGAAGGATTCTAACTGCAGTGTTAGCTAATACCTTCACCACAACACATAATTGCCATCTCTTTCTCTTTTGTGTGTGGTGAGAACATCTAAGATCTACTCACTTAGCAACTTTTAAGTTTATATAATACAGTATCATTAGCTCTAAGACCGTATTGCCCAGCAGATTTCCAGAACTTACCCATCTTATAGCTGGAAGTATGTGCCTTGAATCGATACCTCCTCATTTCCCACACCCTCCTCTACTTCTTATATTGAAGGTTACCAGTATAAAGCCAGAAAATTAAGAATAAATTACACCATAGGATTACTCTTATCAGCATTTGACTAGGTTAGATTTGTCTCTACAGTGATGGGTTTCTGTCTGAGAGATTGTCTATGGCCGAGTTTCAATGACTTTTGCTTTCCAAACCGGCTGCATACCCTCCCTTCAAATAGACGCTACATCATACGCAGAACCGCTGCATTGTGTACTGGACGGTGTGTGGGTTTGTCTTCCATTCCTCATTTCTTTTTGTCCCATGCTCAGCCAGGACGCCAGTGGGTGTCAGGCGCTGGCCTTTGTCTTGGCCTTTACGTCGGTAAATCAAGGGGTCATCGAGGGGCTTCTCACAAGTTTCCTCTTGTGCGCTACCCCAAGTTTATTGTTTTTTACTCACACGATAACAAAGGTAACCTTATCTCCTATAATAGTCCTTTGAATTATTGTCGATACTTCCTTTCGCAGGTGAGGAAATGCTTGAGGTCTCCTGATTTAAATAAAGGAGCCAGAGCACGGACTTGGCTCTGTTGGTTTCCGAGATATTCCCCCTCCCACCATGCTGCGTTCTGTGCTATGTTGGTTCTGTATTGGAGCTCTAATTATGAACAGTTATAAGCCTTGGGAGAAAGATGGAGAGTGTGAGAAGTGAGAGAATTTGATAAGATTCCTCTCACTAGCGCTCAAGTATTGCTACAGGCAAAGCTCCGCCTTATTTCCTCAGGACACCTGTTACCCCCCCACAGGTGCTGCTCAGGTCTCTACACACGGGTCTTCCTCGTCTGTTCGCATCTGCTGTGCTGGCAGCCGGGGGGGGGGGGGGCGGGCGGTGAGAGGAGGGAGCTCGTATCCAATGATTCTAAACTGATGCTGCAGCTCGTTCCACGTGAACACAGAGACGAATGGAATGGAATGTGTGTGGAACCCACTGCTTTCTGAAGTCTGGATTCTACAGCCTTGAAGTACTGAGTATTAAAACGTTAGTTATTCAAGAGCCTTCAGTTCGGATCTGTCTTGTTTTCCAGCTGTTATCAGATGTGGTTTTTTATCCTCCCGACAAGTCTATAAATATTGCGTTTGCAGATTAAGACATTGTATAATACAATAGAATATATATGCAGGATAGAAAAACCCTCTTTGGCCTCATTGGAATCTCTTTTTCTGATATAGGTATATTTGTTATCTTAAATTTCATACCTGATATTAATGATATAGGCAAATAATTTAGGAATATTATTTTAGAACAAATATTTGTCGAGTAGCAGCAAAGTATTGGAACTTCACGTGACTTGGCAATTGTGGGCCCTGTTTCATGTTTTAGTTCATATTTGGTTTGAATTTTGATGCTTATGTGAAAGATCTATCGAGGCACAGTCAATGCAGAGCTGTTGCGGAATTGGGGCCAGGATTCAGAATACCCATTCCTAGCACTTTCTTTCCCACCTCCGAACGCCCACGGGTGGCAGCCTTTCATTGAAATAACAGAGCCAGTGCGGTATCTGGGGCGTCCCCTGTGACTTTCTGGTTGGTGTCCTGAGATGGCTTTTGTCCTTCACAGCCTTGCAGAGGCTCTTGAGGTTTCAGGTTTCTAGCAGAAGTTGGTAAGGTGTATCATTTTGGTGCCTGCGACGTCTTGTGTGATAGCACGTGTCTGTGGGTTTCCTTGTTTTCTGTGTGCCCGGGTTTCCATAGGATGGTGCCTGTGAAATCTCAGGTACACAGCTCTTAAAGTGCGGTGCCGTTCAGCCTTCAGAACAATCTTTCAAGAAAGAAGGAGCTACTACCCTTTGCAACATCATGGACAGAACTGGAAAGCATTATGCTGAGTGAAATAAGCCAGGTGGTGAAAGACAAATACCATATGATCTCACCTTTAACAGGAAGCTAAACAACAAAACAAACAAGCAAGCAACATATAACCAAAGACACTGAAATAGAGAACAGGCTGACAGTGACCAGAGGGGAGGGAATTTCAGGGGAAATAAGGGAGGGATTTAGAGGAACCTATATAAAGGACACATGGACAACAACTGAGAAGTGTGGAAATGGGAGGGAGGGGGGAGCATGGGGGGTGGGATGGGATGGGAGTAATAGATAGAAAACTGTACTTGAAAAATAATTAAATAAAAAAATTGGAGAAGGAAAAAAAAAGAACAATCTTTCAGTTGGCTTCTGTGGCGTGACCAACCCCTGATTCTCTTTGCCTTTCTTACCATTTTATCTAAAAATTATATTAGCTGGTTCTTTTGTTTTTTAACCTGTGTAATGACAGTATTCCACTGCGATGGCTTGACTTGCCTGCCTGTTTGCTGAGAATACTGCGCGCTTCATCTTCAGTCTTGCTTTCTTCTCATCTCCAGTCCCGTATTTTCTACTTACTACTAACAGTTGTCATTGGCGCCTCTGAGTCTTCCTTCTCGCTGTCCTTCTCTGCCCTGCTCCTGCTGCTTTTCAGATGTTGCTTAACTCTCCTCTTTTCTCTATATATTCTTTTTGGCACTGGCCTAATTCAGGCCCTTTTTATCCTGCCTAATCTCTTTGCCCCTTACTTTTTCCCTGGACCTTAACTCATTCGTACATACTGCCACCATATCTACGTATATTTTAAAAAGCAGCTGTGGTCATTTAAACCCCCTGCATAAAGATGCCTTGATTCCTACTGCCAATAAATAGTTTAAAATCAAGGCTTGAAAATATGACATTTGAGGACCCAGCAAGCCTCGTCCCACACTCCTCTCCTGGAGCAGGGCGATAGCTGGGATAGACTGGAACTTCAGGGTGTAACGTTGCAGGGATTCAATCATCGGATGTTTTTTACCTGCTTACATTGTTTCATTGTCACTTCTGTTATGCCTTCACATTATTGCATTGTCACTGTGTCTGTTTAAACTGCAGAGTCCTGGTGATATCTGAAACAGTGTTGCTGTGACAGTGGTAATGAATGGAGGCAGACCAGGTAACGTCACTGGATAGGGAATTGTTTTGACAGGGGAAAGAATTATTTTTTAGCCCATTTGTAAAGCTGTCCGTGTATTTGAGAACACAGGAGAGTGCCGAGTTAGCAAGGCCTGGTTAGGGCTGCTGCTGTGTGAGTGTGTGTGTGTCTGTGCGTGTGTGCGTGTGCCAGGCAAGAGGTGGAAATCCTGGTGTGCCTCTGCCTCACCCTAAGGTAGTGTGCTTCCGTGTATGTCGTTCTGATTCGACGGTGGAAGTTTAACTTTGAATGACAGTCACCAGCAGTCACTGAGCGGGCTTCTGCTTTATCAGCATTGCTGGGTTTGATACTCAAACAATTACAAAGATTCGATCAGACTTTGGAAATCTATCCCTGGAAGATTTTCATGTTGTTTGCGAACGGTTTCCAGGCAGGCTTCTAGCCGTTCTTTAGGGTAGTGATGATTGCTACAGAGGCAGTTTTTGTGTGTGTGCTGAAAATATTTTTTCACACAGGGAGGTTTGGATGATCTTTTCACTTCTTACCTCCTCCAAGTCAACAATGAGAAGCTTGCAAAGTCCTTTGCATTTTGTGGAAATAAGGCATTATGTTCTATAATTAAAAATTATTATCTTACAGAGTAGTGAAGAAGTATTTTCCACTTGACAAAGAATGTTTAGACTTGATAATTTGGGCATTTTCAAGTTCTTTTGAAAACAACATCAAGTTTTCAGTTATAAAATACAATGTTTTTTTAAAAAATATTTTTATTGATTTATCTTTAGAGGGGAAGGGAAGGAGAGAAGGAGAGAAATATCAATGTATGGTTGCCTCTTGTGAGTCCCCTGCTGGGAACTGGCCTGCAACCCAGGCGTGTGCCCTGACTGGGAATCGAACCGCGATCATGTGGTTCACAGGCCCGCGCTCAATCCACTGAGCTACACAGCCAGGGCTACAAAATACAATGTTTTATGAGTGATCATTCACATACTTACTCATAGTTATCAACAGTAGTTGAGTAGGATTCAAAGAACTCTAAAACCTCGCCATTTTCATTCCCTGAACCGTCAGTCCCTTTCCTGATCCTGAACTTGACATACACAGTTCCTTCCATCCGCCCTGGCAAATTCATTTTTTATTCTCCACGGTGCACTTCAAATGCCCCCTTTTGGGAAGCCTCTCTGAAGTCCCTTAGACACGTCCCACGGTGGCAGGAGTGAGAGAGTGGAAGTATAAACTCAAAGCAGATAAAAAAAAAACGAGGTTGGGCACTTCTGTTGTTTTGTCCCTCTGGCCAGGCACTGGTGTCACGAGCTGGCCAGTTGTCACCGAAGGGGACAGCCGAGAGCTCCTGTCCGCCAGAATGGAACAGCTGACGGCAGCTGGCCGGCCAGAAGTCTGAGCTCCCATCCCTTTGTGCCATTCTCGCTGTGTGGGTAGTTTGGTCTCTGATCATTCCGGTCCTCTGTGAGGAGTCCAGGCATTCATGGGTTTTGAACGAGCACATCTGAAAAAGCTGCCAAGTTACTAATTACTGCTAATTATAGCGCAGTAATAAACACAGGGATGTTTATTATAGGTGTATCATACGGAATACTGTTCCCTAACAGTCTTGCTTGTGAATCTAACTTCTGTATCAGGGTTACGCAAACTAGGAAAATCTGGAGATTGACAGGGTCCTGTTATGAATCTCTTTCTGGGGGAAGATTTACGGTATTTGGTAAGCTCATTGCTCAGTGTTAAAAACCCGGACTTCCATGTACTTTGCCTGTTTTCCCCCTAAAACAGAATACACTGGTGATGAATTAATCTGCACACACCCCCTCATTTTCAGAGATAACCGTTTCCTTAATAACCATCACCAAATTCTTGGGGCCCGGCGCACTTCCACCCCCACAACCGGCTGGGCTCGGCCTTGCTAAATTGCAGTGCCCAGGTACAGTGCTGCCAGGTTGGCCTCTCACAGTCTCTTGACCAGGAAGCCGCTCAGCACATGGCGTTCTCTTTCCCAAAACCTAATTACCATCCCTGGGGCCATTTCCACGTGAAAAACTATTCACGTGGAAAATAGTGAGGGCTTTTCTGAGTAGAATTCGAAAGCCCAGGACCTTGAACAGATTTTTAGATTGACCTCAGTAGCCGCAGATCGTGAGAAGCAACACAGAACGCTGCCCATTTCTCCCTGGTAAGTTGAGGAGGTGTGGCTGGTGTTCGCCCTGCCATTACCTCCAGGACACCGTTCAGTTCAGTGCTGATGTAGTTGGCGTGCTGGAGCTTTGGGCTGTTTTATTTCCTTTTGTGATGAACTGGTCTGACCAGAGTAGTATGTAATCCAAGTGCCTGTTCTTGGGTTTTAATCTGTGTATATTTTATACTTTGTCTTTCCATTCATGTTGTAATGTGACAATGTGTTTGGTAAGTACATTGTTTTACTAGAATCGGAGCTTATTCAGTGAAATGGGAAGCTCAGATGAAGAGTGTAGGCCAATATACTTGTTAACATTAAATATTTTTGAACAATTTACAAATACTGATTTTAGAAACAACTTTGATACTTTATTGACTATATTACTAGGTAATGAATGTCTTAAAAACGTTTTGGTATAATTAAGCTTTTAAATCTTAGACAAATAAGTAATTTACATTTTTCTAGATCAGTACTAATTTGGATGCTTGTTTTCATGTTGCTTTTTAGAATGTTGACCTGGTTCTTCGCATTTTTATTTTCACGTGAGAGCAGAATCCCAAGTATAAGAAAATGTGATTAATTCTCTCACATTGAAGTCACTTAATCGTTCTTCGCCTAACAGCTGCTTTCTGTTCAGTACATTGAACGTAAAATTGTAGAGTGTTTTGTGCTATCATAAATTTTAAATGCGAGCCATTCCTCCCTTGAAGTGTCCTGTGTTATTGTTATTTTGAATTTGTCAGTGTTTCTAGACGTTGCTGTTGCAGTTGGCCAGGGGGACGCTCCCCGATCCCCCCTCATTTCTGGAGCACAGTGGAGACGTGGGGGAGCGGGGTCGAAACAATCAGCGGGACTCTCGGATATTTTAGATCAGGAAGAAATGGCTTACTGCGTTTGAGCTCAACCAATTCGTGTTGACTGTCCGCAGCACTATGTTGAAAAAAGAAATTTTCTGTCCCATCTGGTAGGAGACAAAAATGTGTATAGAAATACAAATAGGTAATGATATTAAGAGTTTCTTGAAAGCAGCACCCTGTCTTACTCTTTCTATCTTTTTTTCAATTGTGCCTGCCAAAATCGTTCCATGGCAGGTGCCCAGAATATTCCACAGCCGACGGTGATACCGCGATCAGCAGTCTTGGGATGGACATCATTAGGTGTGGGCCTTCGTGAAAGGCATGCTACGTGGAGAAGTCCGTGCCGACTTTCAGGATTCAGAAGCCGCTGTTCCCAGTAGGCCACTGCGGACGCTAGAACTAAGGATTAGACCACTGTGACTCTGGATGCCAAAGGAGGAAGCAATCCAAACATTTTTTTTTGCTCCTGGTTTACATTTCATGAAAGTGACCATTTCTGGGTTGGAGCAGTTGATTTAACGGGGTGGTGAACCCACAGTGCGATATCCAGACCGTGTGTTATAGAATTGTACATCTGAGACCTATGTAATTTTGCTTGGGGGAGGGGTACATTTAGCACTGAATTTTAGCAGAATGAAAGTCCCTGGTGCCATTTTTATCTTTCACGTGGAATGAAAGTATGAAGACTTTGATTTTTCCGCTTTAGAATAGAAGGTGAGTTATTAGGCTTTTGGCATTTTTACCAAAATAATAGTTGCTTCTCAGAACGTGTTTTGCTCCTAATGAAAAGCTGAGTTACCCTTTTTCATTCTTAGGAAAAAAATTGCCCCCCACCGTATAGGAACTCAAAATTACTTCTGTGTGGTTTGGTATGTTAGGCCATTGGTTCGCAAATCAGCCGGTACCGTCTGAAGTCTTTCTCGAGGGACGACAAAGTCACAGTGATTTTGGATTTGGCAAAGTTGGTGACCGTGTTGTGTCCTCTGATGAAGCAGTCTGATGAAGAAGACAGTGGCCGAAATGGTCTCCTCCGTCCTTTGTAAAGCATAATTGTACATTATTAACCGTAAAAACTGGTGTACATGTTTAATATTGGGAGCACTTTAGGCCTTATAAAATTGGAGGTGGAGGTGTGTGTTTATGGATCCTGCATGGTCGCTGAAGTACTAGGCCCTAAGCCAGGTGGTTATCCTGTGTGAAGCCCTACCTGGGAGTGGCTCCATCGCGCCGTTGAAGCACCCACTTCCCAGCAGGCGATGTGTAGGAGACGAAACCAGATCGTGTTGTTTTGAACGGAGAGCTGCTTGAGTGGCCATAATGTTTATGTTCATGTATAGGGAATGTGGTTTTATTCATGAGCGTTAAAACAGTAACTTTTCATGTTTCAGCTTACATTTTTAAAAAATAGAGAAAAAAATAATGGCACAGAAATTTGTATAAACCTTTGATTTTGATCTGCAGTGCAGGCAGGTGTAGAATACACCGTGTGGTACCACTGAGTGGGTTCCCCGGATCAGCGCGGTACCTGGCTCCCCTTTCGAGTCTGGCTCTGCACAGGCTTGGAGGAATGAGAACTTGCGTCGTTTGGTTTGTCATGGCTGAATGCTGCCATTGGCTATCGGGAGTGGTTTATAGAAGCTGGGCTGTTGAATGCCATCCTCAGTCACTGAGACAAGATAATGAGGATGTTCCTCGACTTAGGATGGGGTTACGTCCTGATAAACCTACTGGAAGTTGAAAATACTGGAACTTGAGAAGGCGTGCGGTACACCTGACCTACCAAACACCGCAGCTCGGTCTCAGCTACCCCGAATGTGCTCAGAACACTTGCGTGAGCCTACAGTTGGGCCGAAACATCCTGCTGTCCAGTGTCGGAGGGGGGCAGGTCATACTGCTTTTCACTGGCCCAGGAAAGGGTCAAAACTCCAAATTCAAAGTATGCTTCCTGCTGAATGCATATCAGTTTCACATCATTGGAAAGTCAAAAAATGTAAGTTGACCATCGTTAGGTCGGGGGAAATGTCATAGGACATGCTAATTTTGTGTATTTTTTAAAGAAAGAAACTTTATAGTACTTTTGATTCCTCAGATTGGATTTTCTAATTAAAAATTCTGGGATAATTAATAAGTCAAGCTTCAGTTTGAATTTTCCTTCTAAGTATGACCGTGGAAACTCATCTGTTGTTTTAAATTATCTTCTTCAAATAGATGTATTTCCTTTATCATCTCCTTAATACTCATTTCTTAGCATGTTTAGGAGAAGGTAGACCTTGTCTGTGTGTTATAAAATGGAAGCCGTCTGAGCTGACCATTCAGAATTCTTCTAGTGTGATAAAGCTATGAAATTGCTATAGCCCCTAATGTTTTATGTTAAAAGTATGATTTGCGTTGTATTCAGGGTAACAGGGAAGCTCTTATCCTGAGACTTGCACTGAAATGAAATTTTATATAATTCTGTTAATTTGTTGTTTGAGTTTAACATTTTTCTTCAGGCAAGTTTGTATCTTACAAGATGAGAATAAAATGTGAAGCAGACTCTTTGAGTATTTTTTCACTAAATGAAATTCATGCTTCGCAAAATACGAGCCCTGAAAGACCCTTTTGGATTCAGCAATTACTGTGAGAGATTTAAGATACCTTCTGATGTAAGCTTGAGGCAACCTAGGAAACAGAGAGTTATGTTAGACCGTGGATATTTTGTAAAGTTACAAACGTTCTCCACCCCAAAGAATTGTATCAGAACTTATCCCGCATCCGGTGTGCCCCTTTGCAGGGATGCGGGCCCCAGCAGGTGCGTGCCCATGGGTCCGGGGTGAGCTGCAGCGAGGCTGCTCTGAGAGGTGGAGCCCAGGAAGGCAAAAGCTCTCAACTAAGATGAAAGTCATGTTTCATTGGTAGTTTTGTAAAAACACAAGCCTCAGCCTACAGAGATGTATCACAAGGCTGTTCATCTGTTATCTCAGATACAAGGAGGTTAATCTGTAGCCTGTGCCTCAAAAGCAGCAGAGGCATTGGCAGAAAATAAAACTCAAGTTTGCTTTTTTTTTGAAAGACCAACATTAGTGCCTGTTTTCCTGTAGTGGAAGAAATCTAGAGAGAATTTTTGCTTTTATGGAAAAAAGGGCAAAAGGCAAAAACTAGTTTTCAGCGTTTGTTTTGCGGTAAGCCCTTGTATCCGTGGCAAACAACCCTAGCAGCGAGGGGGGCCCCGCCAAGCCTCTTGCTGGGGAACCTCACCCAGCATCAGGCTACCAGGACTTTGAACTGTCTGAGCTTCTGCGCTTTTTCTCCACTTGCTCTGTGCTCTATTAAGCAAGCTGCGGCCTAAGGTATCACGTGAGCCTGAGAGAGCTCCTAAGGGCGTTACACTTAGTGCATAACTAGATGTAATTGTTTCAGTTGTGGTGAACGAGTGAAAGGCCTTGCACATGTGTTGAGTTTGGGGCCTGAGAACTCTCAGAACTTTTCCAAATAAATTAATGGAAGTTGCTTTTTTGCAATTTGTGTCATTTTGGCTTATGAAAGTTTTCATAGGAATTCTCTGCTTTTGGGTACCTGGGAAAACCTGTGTTTTCAAGACGGTGATGACTGGCCAAGGTGACTGAGTGCTGGGGATGGGTGAAGAGAACGTTCCTGACTCCTGCAGTGCTTGCTGGGAGGGGGTTTGCAGGCTTCCAGCCGTGACTGACTTGGTTTTGAGGGTGAAGATAAAATAATCTTTTTTTTAACTTGCAACGTAATGGGTTTATATTTGTAATAGTATTTCTCACCATGGGAGTATTACTCAGTTAATATAAAGATTTTAACATTATACCTCTTCTCTATTTCACTGTCAATACACAGTAGTTTTTTTGCATTAAATCTTTGCTCCATTTCAATGTTGGATACACTGAATACATTTTTGAAACCTTTTCTTCCCAAGAAATAAAAATGTTAAGTTTTGCCCGACTATATTTTATATTTACTATCTAGGTACAATATTAACTTGGGAGATAACAAAAATCTAGTAAAAATACAGAGAAAAGACTCCTTAACAATGCAGGAGGCAGTGATTACAACTGAATGGTGGCTACTTCCTAGAACCCTAGACAAGTGTCCTTCTCCCAATTTCATTGCTTTGAGAATTCTGAGACTATGAAATATTACTTATGCAAATTTCAGCCATCTGACGGACTTGACCCTCTTTCTGACTAGCAAATACAAATGACAGACTACATTTTTCAGTGCATTATTTGTTATGAAAAAGGATATTTTCCATGTAACATGTATCAATTTATTCCAAGTTATACAGAAAATAAGAATGTAAAATTACCCTATTTTTTCTTTCTCAGGAATTTTCAAACACCAAAGCTCAGTTTTTAACCTGAACAGCGCAAATAGTTTCAGGTGGGGTCTGATTCGGAGGCTCTTGCAAGTCAGACCTCTCCAGTGCTCTCTCGTGCGTACACCCCAAACAAGTACAAAGGCCTGTAACGCAGAGAACCACATATAAAAAGAGGGTGATTGCATCTCCTGCCTCTACCGCTTCAACAACAGGCAGCACCAAAAGCAGTGAAATGAGGACTAACAACTGTGCTGAAACTGAGGTCATGATGTCGGGACCTTGGGATGGCCGGGTCTTGAGCTCTGAAGGTTTTCTTACAGGAAGCAGCCATCGCAGGAACCAAAATAATCTTTATGGTGCTTTCTTCTCACTATTTTTTTGCATGTGTGTTCATTGAAGTCTGTTTTTATCATATTCTCAGGTGTTGTCAACACTCATATTCTGAGAAATAATGTGCTTTTTATGGCATGTTACATGCAGTAAAGTGACATTTTTTCGGATTCATTATTTTCTGTATGCTTTGAACTAGTTTTTTTAATGCTGAAATATATTCCTACATGTATTGCGGTTACCTCTGTAGAAATTTTTTCAAGTTCATTATAGTTTGTTGCCTGCTTTGTACAGATTTTTATGATGGTATTTCTTTTGTCTACTCTCTATAGGAATTCACTCAAATGTGTTTTATATTATGGTTTGTTTTCTTCGTTACTTGTTTCATCTGAAATATATTAGAGCCGTCAATTGATATTGTGTGTGTGATAGGGGATTTCATTTACCAGTAAAATTATTATGCTTTGTTCCATGCCAAGTGCTTGTTGGTTTAATAAGCTTTAAAGGGTAAAGGATTTGTGATGCAGTATTTTATTTGTAGGTTAGTAGACTGTCATTGCAGGTCCTGAACTTGTTATTTCCAGCTGGATTCCAGTCTATAGAATGTGAACACAACAGTTTGTTTCCTTCTACAAAAATCACTTTAAAAACACTCTCAATGCATGTATTACAGTATTTTTTATAAATTATCTGCTCTAGTTCCTTACGGTCACTGGGTTCTCCCAGAACACATATGTATATATGAAGAGGTTTATTATAAGAATTGGCTTATGCAACTGTGGGGGCCTAGAGTTCCCGCAGTCTGCTTTCTGTAAGCTGGAGGACCAAGCAGGCGAGTGGCGTGATTCACCCTTAGTCTGAGGCCTGAGAAATGGGAGCTGATGACGAAGGTCCAAGCTCAAAGGCCCGAGAATGCGGGGTCCAGTGGCGAAGTTCTGCTTGGAGTTGAAGACCTAAGAACCAGACGTCCAAGGGCAGGAGAAGGTGATGTCTCAACTCAAGCAGAGAGAGCGCACGGCCCCTCCTCTGCGCTTTTGTTCTACTCAGGCCCTCTGCAGAGCGGACGACGTCCACCCGCATTGGCAGAGCTGATGTTCTTTACTTGGGCCCGGTTTTTTTATGCGGGTTTGAGTTTACTTTCTTGGTCATTTGAGTAAACCTCTGAGTCACAAACCAGGCATCTGCTGGATCCTGTCCACGGCCTTGTTTATTTGGTCTGTACATGGCTATCAACTCATCTTTTTGATGTTAATTCTTCCTAACACTTTTAAAGTCTGGCTAATCCTTCTGCTGAAGCCGTGAGGAGATGTGGCTTCCCTGGGTCGGTGCCCACATGGCAGCAGTTTGCATGAGCTGGGGGCGCAGCAGGTCCTCCTTTTAGGGAGATGCGAGCAGCCCAGCGTTGCTGTTCCCAGCCCACTCAGCTCACCCAGCCTGCTCTCTCAGATTCAGCCTAGGCTGACGTTGGAGCTATAGACTTTATTTTATCAATATAACAGAAGTACTCTTCTGTTTCTTTATTCCACCTCATTGTTATGCAGTTCTTTCCACTTGGAATCCCCTCCTTATTGAAAACCTTCCATGTTCTTCAGTGATGAATTCTAGATCCATTCTTGCATGAAAAACTCTAAAGAGTTTCACGTAACAAATCCAGCCTGATATTGAATGAAGGGGAAAAAAAGTGGGGGGAATCTGTTGGCTGTGAATTGAAAAATGCGCCTTTTTAGCATTGCGAACTCCAGCAGGACACACGATGCTATTAGGTTCCGATCGTCCCCCCTTGCTAGACTCCCTGTCCCCGAGACGTGTCCATTCTCAGACAGGCTGTCCTCATGTGGGGTCAAGAACACAAGATGGTTAGAATCTCTGAGTTTTCATCCTCGGAGCTGCAAATGGAGCATGAAAAAGAGCTGTCTTTTTGGTGGCTCAAGCTGAGTTCTCAAGGTTAGGGGTGATTGTATCTAATTAGCATTGTTTGGGTCAGGAATGCCTGTCTGAACCATTTGCCGCAGCCAGGGGCCTGCAGTATTTCTATTGCTAAGCCTGGGTCACGTGTCCACCCTTGGCATTAGCTCTAAGAGAGCAGGGAGACAGATAATGGGGAAGAGATGGTTACCAGAGGGATATGGAGAATGAATACCGGATGACAAAAATAGTATACACCTTCCTCTTCTTTGCTTACCCTATTGGAAGTGCTGTCTTCCTCTGCTAAACTTCTTTAATATGAATGATCAGATGGCCATCCAATATTCTGCTTTCTATTATAGTCAGTCCTTTGTTTATTCACTTATCTGCCAGACATTCATTCAGTGCCAGCACTGTTGCAGGCGTTGTGCAAGGGGATGGGAATACGAAGATAAGATCAGTTGCCTTTGGGGAGTTCCCGATCCACTATGTGCGATTAGCTCCCCAACTGGGTGGTTCAGCCTGGGAGATGTCAGAAATATTATTCCTGTGTTCCTGTGTAGCACATGACACAGTATTTTCCATGAAACAGGCTCTTGATAGATAGCATACAGTTCATGCATTCAGCTTATTCAAACATGGTTTCGTTATTTCAGACTTGCCAGATGAATGAATCTTGATTTGTGACTGTCTTGTTTGTCGTACTCACACCTGAGAAACGGAGTATGCTGTCGTTTGTCAGGCTGCTGTGGAGTTTGGAAATGCCTGTGTCACTGCTACTTGGTTTCCCTTGGCTCCTGGAGTAAAGTGGGACATTCTTGAGGGCAACGAATTGCTTAATAGTGTTTGTTGATGGCAGTCTGTTGAATGGTGGAAATGCATGTGCTTTTCACTATCTCTTTGTAGTTTATTTGTTCATAAGGCTTCTCAAGTTCTCTTTCATGTTTAATAGGCAGCTTTGGGTTTTGTTCTTCATGTACAAGTTTTCCGTGTACATTTTGGATTTTGATACCTGTAGCAAAGTCAGGGTTGGTATTGCTAATCAGGGAAGATTTATGTCTTTGGGAAGCTCAAACTGCCTTAAGGATGGGTAGCATTATTATAAAAAAAAATGAACTCCACTTCTGTTATCTAGTCTGAATTTAATATCTTCTGTTTCTATTTGTTTGCAATAAAATTCAGGCTTTGATTTCCTGAGGTCTTTGTAATCCCTAATGAAGAAAAACAACTTGGTATGCTTTGGGAAGGATCACAGCCAAAAATGAATATCAGCCATATGCCAGACAGTGTGCTTGGCATGTGTTATCTTTTATATGCAAGATTTTTACGGCATAAGTACCATTATTATCTCTTTATTGCAGGAGATAAACTGGGGCTTGGAAGGGTGACGGAACCTGCCCAAAGTCACAGAGCTAGTCAGTGGCAGATTTGGGCCCCTAACCCAGGTATCTGTGACTGCCAAGTTCATGGTCCTCACACCTAGAAGGCACAGACATTAAAAAATCCCCAATATATACCTTGCATAGGAGATATTACTGGAAATGAAATTGCTGAGGCAGATTCTGCATTTCTGTGTCTGTGGCCAGTGTGCTGTGGTGTACAGGGTGGAGCAAAAGTTGGTGTGCAGTGTTCATACGGAACGTGGTAAAAGGACGAGCTCCATCCGTGTTTGCGAACTCATGACCGTAAGCCTCCTGTTGCCCCACCCTGCGTATTAAGTTATACTCCTCCACCACCGCACGAGTGCGGTATTTTCTCCCAGCCTCGTTAGCATGAAATGATGCTATTTTTAAAAATCCTTGTCAACCTTGTAACTCCTGTAAGGAATATGTCTTGGTCATTTACGTTTTCTTTGTTAGTTTCTGTTGGGTTTTCAGTCTTGAAATTTTGCCTGTTAAAACTTCAAGACTCCGGCTCTTGCGGAATTTTCGAGGCCACGGCAGTTCAAGCAGACCTAAATGTTTTGTCCGTCTGTGAAAGGCAGAGGTGCTTCTTTCTCCTCTACGTAGTCAGGAGCGATGGACGGGGGGTGCGATGGACGGGGGGTGCTGTATCCCCTTGATGGTCTCCTCGTCGTCACTACCTGACGATCGCTGTTTGTGCAGCCCGAATCCGGAAGCCGTTAGGTCCGGAAAGTTGTTACCCGGTGGAGGTTTACCTTTTACTTTTAGAGCAAGATCCTGAAGAAATACTTGGTACAGATTTGCCACAACTCCTGTGTGTCTGAAATTGTACTGCACACACTAGAGAGCCTTCTGCCCTGTAAAAAGCTTGTTTAAGTATCCAAGTACTTTGAAATCAACTCATTAGGCAGTAGTTGGGTTTGCAAGCTTTGCTCTGCTTTTTGGTTATAGAAAAAAAGGTCAATAGTCAATGTTTAGTTTTTTTTTTTCTGTTCAGTTTACTACCTTTGTAGTGCTTGTTAGCACTCACTGCTAACTATTATTTTTACCTCAGTAGCATTTTCTGGCCGTTTATGAATCTTTCTCTTTCTAGAAGATCCTTCTTATCTCTCTTTGGCTGTTGACAAAATTATCTCTGAACCTGCAGGTTTAGATAGAGAAGGAAAAAGCTGAGGCTGTTACTGTCTTTCCAGAAGAGGTGAAGAGAGCCCTGCCCCGCCCCTCTTCACATTAGGCGTCTCTTAAAAATGAAAGATGATGGAGTGTGCATCAGACTGCGAGACTCGCCTACGTTGTGTTTCTCAAGTAATACTAGCAATTAAATTGAAGAGGTTCCATTAACAGGAACCAAAAAGTAGAGCCGTCTGCCTTTAAAATGTGGAGATCATTGCCTAAGACTCAAGGAGGAATGGAGATACGTATTGGGGACTGAAATGGAAGTCTGGGGAGGAAAATCTCTTTTCATTTAATTAAAAAGCGTGACTAATTCCAGATATGTTTATAGCACCCTCTGATTGATGGCGTGGGTCTGTGGTATTTATGCATCAGAAAAATAAATGAATTTTTGACATTTGATGCATGAGAAAGCATTTTTGCGGAGAGATTTATTTATACTGCTAGGGTAAACAAACAGAAAAAAGCGGGTTGCTGCTTCCCAGTGCGAGACAGTAGTTTCTGGTTCCTGACTTTAAAAACAAATGCTGCTATTATTTCTTTCACATAAGAACGGGTTTTATGTCATTTGAATTTATAGTACATATTTATGATATTTGCTATAATCTTAATTATGATTTTTAAAAATACCTTCAGCCAATTCTTTTCAGGGGGTGGGGACAGTTTCATAATTTCATATTGAAAAGTAGCAGGAAAGCTTGACTTGTTATATAGAAAATTTGATTAACACATCCTTTTCAGGAATGTATTTCTGAAAATAAACTAGTTAATTTTATACACGAATACATATATTTATAAAATATGTAATAATATATTGACATACATGTGTATTTGATGTATAATATAGATACATATTATTAAAATAAAGTTACTTATAGCTAAACCCGCACCGATGGTATATATTAAGGAAAGAATTGGCCAGTGAGGAAAAACATGTCTTCTCTCATGGACATGGATATTTTCCTACAATTTCTTTATCGTTGAAGCAGAGGGAGCGCAGTTTTTATTCCGGCTGTCTCTGAGGCCATAGAGCATGCATGTGCTGCCGGGTGAAATCATTACAAGAGAAATGATTTGTTTCTAGCCGCACTCGTGAGGCAGATGCTGCCGCTGAGAACCAAGCACTGGAACGGCTTCCCAGGAGAGGAAGTCTGCAGGGTTCCCACGGCCACGACGGGGCTGTGCTCAGCGTGCGTTGAACTGGCTCCTGTCCACGCGGGCAGGCTTCAGAACGGTCTAACTAGTAACACCGACGCTCTTCCTTTTTTGTTTAGCATTAGTTTATTTTGAATGTGTCCTTCTGACATTTTCGAGGTAAAACAAGAAGGTGAAATCACCCGAGGATGTCCTAGAGTCCACCCCCTGCCCTACGTGGGCACGCGCACACACACAGAAAGCAGAACGCTACAATGGAAACTTGGAGCTCGCGGTGAGAAATTCCGTCTTTATAGTTCATACTTCCTCTGGGGATTGACTTTGTTCTCCTTTTGATGAATTCTGGCTTTCTTGTTCCGTGGCCGTCATCTCGGTGGTTTAGCAATTTATTTTTCTTGCTCTGGGAATCGAGTTTCTCAGATTATATGACTGTACCTTGCACTGGTGTCAAGGTCGAAACCTTTTAATTTTGTTGGTGGAACTGGTATCGTAACCGGAGGGTCTTCTGTTGTGTATTTGAATCCTGGCATGTTGTCTAAACCCAGTCATATCTCAGCTTTCGGTCAAGCAGATACTTTTATTAAATTCCTTGGCTATGTCTAGTTTACTTTTCCTTGAGAGAAATAGATCACAATACTACCAGCATCGTGGTTGCAAATAGATTGTTACCATGGCAACACACCAGTTTCAATATTTTGAATCTTCTTGTTCAAGCAAAACTTACGACATTGAGAATCTTTCCCTGTGAAACCTCTATGCCACCTCTTACGGTTGGCATCACCCTGCGTCCAGGGCAAAAACTGGTAGGTACTCTTTAGTGAGAAAACTATAAGCTCTTTGCTGGCTTGTCAGCCCTTCAGCTTCTGTGTAAGGAAGACCTCTACTTTGGTGTGGGGTAGTCCCTCCCTTTGGTGTGGGGTTTTCCGTGGTTAAGTGCCGGTGACATTTGTGGGAGACACTAAGCAGAGAGAGCTGCAGTCTTGTATTTGCTGCCCGCAATGGCACGAGGTGTCTTGGGAGCATTGCTGACGCTCCCTGGGGCTGGCTCTAAAAATTGTAAGTTGGAGTTCAGCTCCTGTCTTATTTGTCTCATGGTTTGTTTTCATAAAATAGTACATAAGATATTATTTATTACTGGTTTTATTCGTGGTGGGTAGCAGGAATAACTAACATGTATGCATTTACAGCGTGGTGCAAAATTAGGTTTATAGTTGTGAGTCTGTGAAACACAGCTTATCCTTGTATTGTTATTTATTAATTCTATTATTTTCCATAAGAACAACTGTGAACCTGTTTTTGCCTCACTCTGTATTAGGATCACTTATCTTATTCAACCCCCAAAGAACTCTGGGAAATTTATTTACTTTTTTTTTTTAGATTTTATTTATTTATCTTTAGAGAGGAAAGGAAGGAGAGAAGGAGAGAAACATCAATGTATGGTTGCCTCTTGTGAGTCCCCTGCTGGGAACTGGCCCGCAACCCAGGCATGTGCCCTAACTGGGAATCGAACCGCGATTGTGTGGTTCGTAGGCCCGTGCTCAATCCACTGAGTTACACCAGCCAGGACTAATTTATTTACTTTTAAATGAAGACATTTATAAGCAGAGAGCATTTAATCGACTTGCTCAGATCACATGACCGCTGCATGTCTAGATGGACTCGGAACCAGAGTTCTCTGTTTCTGTTGCTATTGTTTCCCCACTAATCCTTGTCTCGACCAGGGTGGCTGGCACGTAGTAGGCCCTGGATATTTGATCAGTGACTGAACACTGAATGGAACACTCCCAGGAAATGGTCATCTGCCTTTGGGAAAATTCACCATTTGTAGTTGAGCTGAATCTGGACTCGTCTGGAAGTTAGAAATGACTGATTCCGCAGCAGGGTGGGTTCTGGTTGTTGTGTAAGGTTCTTTGTGATGACTCATTCACCAGGCCTTCATCAGATCTACTGTGTGAATGCGGTATGCCGGGCTCCTGGTGTGTGAAAAGTTCCATAAGGTGGTCTCCGCAGCCGATGGCTGGTTGACACATTGGGTGTCAGGCCCTTTAGAATGTTCATGAATTCCTCCTGCAAGTACATACAACATTTTATTAAACATTTACTTAATCATCAAGATAACTTTGTTATTGAGGCCTAGAGACTATTCTATTCTTTGACCCTTTATTGGTACTTTAAAAAAAGCAAGGGACATCTTACCCTGAAGTTCTGGGCAAATGCAGCTCGACACGGACACCTCAGGGCCATAGGCATTGTACCAGGTGCAAACTACAAGACACAGCATTCTTTGTTCACCTTCTAGTCTTTGACTGGAAGTTCTGGAGTGCCCTTTATGCCAGCCCCTTGTATTTGGTCATAATCTCGGTATAAAGTTTATTAACCTTTGGCTCATTTTCCCAGATGTGACCGTCATGGTCCTGTAATATTAGCCATAGTACGATTAGGCTACAGGACTTCCTGCTAGGAGGGCCTCACATTGCTCCACGTGTGTAAAAATGGCAGCGGGTGTGTACGTGCCAGTGTGTGCGTCATTCTGCTTCATGGTCACAGTCCTCTCATCTTAAACTCACCTACTGATAAGGGTTTAAAATGAATCAGTTTAGTAAAAAGTATACATTGACCACACTTACAAGAAATCAGATTTCCGAAAGCTCCAAGAGTTCCCTGGAGAATGCGTAGGTCCACACAGATGCGGCGGAAGCAGCGAGTATTTGTTGCACAAACTGCACAACCAGCCCAGCTCAGAAGCGACCCACCAGGGCAGGGCCTTCTGATGAGGTGGTCCATCAGGTCGTGGACCCGTGCGGTCCTTTCAGAGGTGAGAAGGTAGAGTTTCGGGATTCGCAGCCCCTTCTTTTTTTTTTTAAATTTTTATTTATTTTTTATTTTTTAATATATAATTTTTATTTAATTCTTGTTCAAGTACAGGTTTCTGTCTTATATTCCCAACCCTGCCCGCCCCCCACCCCATGCTCCCCGTCTCCCTCCCCCTTTCCACCCCCTACCCTTAGTTATTGTCCATGTGTCTTTTATACTTGTTCATGTGAGTCCATTCCCTTTTCCCCTGTGATTCTCTCCCCTCTCCGCTCTGGGCCCTGACAGCCTGTTCCGTATTTGAGTGTCATTGGTCGTATTTTGCTTGCTTGTTTGGTTTGTTGTTTAGATTCCTGTTAACGGTGAGATCATATGATACTTGTCTTTCACTGCCTGGCTTATTTCACTCAGCATAATGCTTTCCAGTTCCATCCATGATGTTGCAAAGGGTAGTAGTTCCTTCTTCCTTTCTGCAGCATAGAATTCCATTGTGTAAATGTACCATAGTTTTTTCGCAGCCCCTTCTTGATGAAGCCGGTCATCACCACCACTCAGAGCGCAGCGTTGTGCGTGATGCGGCCCGTCTGCCGCTCTCACGGTGGCACAGACGCAGCGAGGGAGGCAGGCACGTGCGGTTGAGGTGGCGGGTTGTCCTTCTTTGAGTTCCTTTGCATCAGCCGCAGCGCCCTCTGCCAACCGGCTCCACTCGGGCCTTAGTTTTCAGTCTTAACACTTAATATCAACTTAATGTATTTTCTTGAACATGGCTATCTGTTGACTTTGTCCTTTTGGTTTTTCAGCCTCCCCGGAACTCCCTGCCTAATCTCTTTCTGCCATTTGCTCAGCAGCTCACGCTGCTTTCTGTTGCCAAGGCTTCTGTTGCAGTGTGACCTTTTCACCCCAGATACTGCCAAGGACTAGGTTGGCAGTATCTGCTCACAGTACTTTGTTTAAGGAAAGCTTGTCATCGATCATGCCTTTTACCGTATCACGCGGTTACTGCAGCTTCTCCTGACAAAACATGATGCTGCGCTGTGCCAGAGTGACTAGTGTGTTGGAGCGGGTTTTTGGTCTCAGTGTATTTGCCCGTATAGTGACCATGCCTGTTTTCATATGAGACAGTTATAAGAGGTTTAAGATACAGCGTATTGGATTGGTTGTGGGAGAAAGAAATGACTCCTTTACTGCCTACCTGTATGAGCATCAAATTCAGTTTTCCCAAGACCAATATTTTCTTTTTTCTATTGTAATTAGGTTTCTCACTCTGCATGTTAACTATGGTAATAAATACAGAATACTTGGCATGTTTTCTCAAGTATGAAAATAAAAGCCTATACTTAATGTGTAAATTACAGCTGAACATAGGTCCAGACATATGGTTATTAGAGTTGTTTAAATCACTGGGACTTCTTGTCACCACTGTGACAAATGTTCTCAAAGGGCCTTCAGATTGCTTCCTTTTCTGTCCCTTGTTTAAAATTTTTTTTTAAATGTGTGAATTTCAAATTTACTTGGCTCTTTATTTGGAGGTTCACATAAAACAGCAACAATGAGAATTGAAAAGTCCAGATGCGCCGGTCTTGCTGAGGTGCCTCATGGTCTCTAAACATTTGGTCTAGTGTTTCTGGCTAAAAGCCAGAGACAAATTACACTTTCCGTGCAACTTCTAGCTCGCTCTCTCCCTTCTCAGAGCATGG
Source organism: Sturnira hondurensis (assembly GCF_014824575.4). Taxonomy (NCBI): domain Eukaryota; kingdom Metazoa; phylum Chordata; class Mammalia; order Chiroptera; family Phyllostomidae; genus Sturnira; species Sturnira hondurensis. The sequence goes on along the minus strand of NW_028091156.1, from coordinate 1,953,269 downwards.
TCTGCACAATGTACTCATAAGACACTGAATTTGAATTGCAAATTTGTGTGTGAATATTATTTTACAAGTAGAGAAGAAACCAAAGGGAAATATTTCCCTAAGTCATTAGCGAGTTGTGCACAGAATTTATAGCTGATGCTCATCTTGACTGTGTCCTGTAGGATACAAAAATGCCAATATTTGTGAATCTTTTTCTTTCTTAACTTTTTTAACTTATATACTTTATGTTGTACTTAGAGGAAAAGCTTGTTTCATTGTGCCATCACAAGGTGTAAGGAATGGTCTTAGTAAACAGGGGAATTATATATTATTATAATGTGTGGAACATTTCCTGCTTTAAATTCCCTGAGGAATGTGCTCTGCAACTTGTGTAGTAATTATTACCTTATTTTCTCCTGCTTCGTATTTGGTGACCTGGTGGTTGATGATGGAGCCGTCAGTGTGGTAAATTACTGCGTGTCTGAGTACGTGTGTTTGCTTCAGAATAAAGTTAGGTTGCACCCCTTGGTTGGGAAAGGGAAAAAGAAATCAAGTGCGAAAAAAGAATACAGAGTTTTTTTCTCTCTTCATTTTCTGAGGCTCATGTGCTATTTTATTCCTTCCATCTTGCCTGTCAGTCATGGTCTTGCTTATTGATATTAGGAAACCTAAACTTGAGACACTTGGAAGCAGTGAAGTGAAGGATCACCAGACGGCTGTGGCCTTGACAGTATGTTGATGTGTCCGAGACTCTCACCCTCTAAGTCAGAGTCAAGCCCCGGAGTTTCCTATAGGCCCCATTTTAAAGTTAGGCGAGTTCTTGTTTTTACAAGTGCACTTCATCTGCGAAGAAACGTCCTGTGGAGCAATCACACCCACGGAGCTTATAATTTAAGAAATGAACCATATATTCTTTTTTGATAGCTTTTGCCCCCTTCCTGGACTGGTGTTCTCTCTGTGCACAAGTTAACTTTATATTGTATCACTTTTTTCCCCTACAGCCCCGTATCAATCACATAAGTTTTGAATATCATCCAAACATCCGTTAAAGCAGGGAGGGGTGCCCAACCTTTTGGCATCTCCGGGCCACACTGGGAGCAGAAGAGTTGTCTTGGGCCCCACGTTAAATACACAAACTCTGATGAGAGCTGATGAGAGAAAGAAAGGTCTGTGCATAATTTTCGTGATGTGCAACACCACAGACAAGCAAAAAAGTCCTCACATAATAACCCTCACATAATTATGCAGTGGCCTCCTTTTGATAATCTTTTAAAATCATCAAGCATGTCCCAACCTTGTGACCACTAATATAGAAAGTGAACATATCTATGTAATAAAACTTAGTATAAAGCTTAGTAATAAAACTAGGGTTTTAAATACGTTTACGATTTTGTGTTGGGCCACATTCATAGTCATCCTGGGCTGTGGGTTGGAGAGCCCAGCTTTAAAGTCTGGGGGGGGGGGGCACGCTTTTGGTCCCCAAGGGGAGGGCTTCTTTTAGATTAGTGTACTTGACTTTGCTGAGTTATGATTGTTTTCTCCCCATAGGTCCACACCCTAATTGTGATAAATATACAAGTGATTCTCACCATCTGCATTGATAGTTTGGGAATTATTTTGAGCAGAGTGGCTCCCCTATTCATCGTGTTTGCAGATGGCCCCCTACTGAGGAGCCTTCCCTGTAACTACTAACCTTGGTTGCCCTTGATGACTGCTGTGGACCTCTGTTGGTGTGGCCCTGACCAAGGCCAAGGGCCTGGTAAAATCCCCTCTAGCTATTAGCAACTATGAATAATAAATAAGATGTATATGGAGAATTTACTGTGTATTTGCACTTTTCTAAGCGCTTTACTTGAATTACCTTGTAAAATTCCCAGTTTTGTTTGGGGTCTGTGGGTGGTAGCTTTATTAGATCTGCAAAGAAAATACAGTATCAAAGTGTAATTTTCAAAAGTTAGAGTGTGACTCTTTAGCAATATGGAATGAACTGTGTCAATGATTTATTCGTGTATTAGTGATGGAACCAGTAGGGGTTACTTCTGGTTACCAGAGTGTTTAGGTATTTATGAAACATGAGAAGAAGATCGCTGGGTGGGGGACAAAACTGGTAATGCTCTGCAGGCAGGAAACCCACCACTCTCAGGGGTACGCGTCCTGCGGGGCAAAACTACAAGCTGGCCTGTAGGTCTGGGGCTCACACTCGACCAGAATGGGAAATAGCAAAGTCAAACGCTCGGACGTTCTTCTAGAGAATTAAATGAACCTTGGGCCAGCCTGTTAAAGGGACGGCATGTGGCTCTCGTATCTTTTCCTGATTTCCTGTCTTGGATAACAGTGGTTTCTTCACAGTCCATAACCGCACTGTTCCTCACCAGCCTCCACATCCAGCCGGTGGGGCCAGGGGAGGTGAGGCCTGGGAATTTGCCCGTTTGTGCGCCTCTGCGTCTCCTCCTTCAGGTTTTCTGGGGCAGGGCTGCCCTCTGGCCCTTCTCGTTTCTGCCCCGGCGCTCTGTCAGTCTTGTTCCTGTGATCCCTCCACCCTGGTCTTCTGCTTCCACCAACCTGTCCCTGCCTGCGCCCCGCCCCTCTGGGTTACAGCAGAGTTCAGGGTCCCCTGCACATTTCGGACGTGGCTGTAGGGGGCCAGGGGGCCACTGTAGGTTTTGCTTCCCATCAGTGCTCATTACAGTTTTGAACCAAATGGCAAGTTTCTCTTAGAGCTGTTGTTGGAAATCCAGCCTGCTCATTAGAATTAGCTGATGGCGGTGTATAAAGTGACTAGTCCCGCCCCCAGGCCAGTCAGCCTGTCTGGGCGGGGCCAGGCAGTAGAAGGACGCTCAGGCTCCCAGGTGGTTCCAACTTGTGGCTTTGTTGTGGGAGGCAGGTCACCAGCAGGCCCGAGGCTCTTGGCCTTCCATGTCCCTAACGGTTAAAGCCCATGTTTAAGGGATTTAGCAAACACGTTTTCTCTGGACAAGGCTTGGCTTTCGAGAATGTTGTCTTGCTGTTGACTTACGGTTTCTGGTGCCGTAATTGAACATGGGGCCTCTTTCTTCGTAGTCCCTGTTTCAACAGACTTAAAGAGCCCTTAGGCAAATGGGTGCCTCTGGCAGAATATAGGCAGGGATGGGTGTAAGAAAACACAAAAAAGCAAAGCTAATTAATATATTTCAGGAATAGTGTTCATACCTCCATCTGAGAGGCATGGAAGGTGAGGTTTGCTTCGATTTGCTTAAGGTCACTTATCAAATGCTGGGACCGCAACTTCAACCAGTTCTGTTTTACTTGAGCCTGTTTGAACCCGAGGTAAGTTCTCCTGGCCTCCTGAGTTACCAGGTAAAAATTTAACCTTGTAATGAAGGTTAAATAAATATATATATATATTGTATGCAATATATTGTATATTGTATACAATTGTATATATACTATATATACAATATAGTATATATAGTAAGTTGAATTTCTTTAGCTCATCTGACTTAATCATTCAAGACACCATTTATATGAAAAAAATATGTTCTAAGTTCAGAGCAGCTTTGTATTTTTAATATCAGACTTTTGGGGATTGTCTTTATTAATATTTCCTTATCAATTAGTATTTAGGAAGTTCTATCTAAAATGATTGTTAGTTTTTAAAATGTGACTTTGATTATGTTGTGTTTGGGGGTTTAAATATATTCTAAAGATACTCAACTCTACTTTTAAAAAAAATTATTATTTATTTATCTTTAGAGGGGGAGGGTAGGAGAGAAATATCAATGTATGGTTGCCTCTCGTGGGAACTGGCCTGCAACCCAGGCATGTGCACTGACTGGGAATTGAACTGCGATCCTTTGGTTCACAGGCCCGCGCTCAATCCACTGAGCTACACCAGCCAGGACTTCAACTCTACTTTTATATTAAAGTCAGTGGGAGAAAATTTCCCCATTTGAATTTAGAATTCAAGAAGTCTGCTGATCAAATATTGGAGTGGCAACAAATCTGTTCTTTTATCAACAAGTACTGGGAGTCTAGTTTGTTCCAGGCCCACAGAAACAGTGCCTCTTGTGTTCGGCTACTTTGGTAAATTATTATTACATACCAATTTCAAAATTAAAGATTTCCCCCCAGTCATTGAAGAAGTTAGTAGAAAAGCACGAATTTTCTCAGAATGTGAGTACAGTATTTTTGTCAGACCCGAAAGTTTACATGGAGCAAAAGCTTGGGGAAATACTTTGTATGGCAACTTTTAAGTAAATGTGGACTTCCCAAGCCTGGGTAAAATACTTGCTGGTGAGAAGCTTCGTGATTGTTGGAGTAAGAAAAAAGTGCCAGCAAGTGCAGACGGAGAGGTTCTGTTACCCAGCTTTTCGTGGGGGGGCATGCTGCTTCACAGACAGAAGCCTCAGAGGCTGGAAGTTCTGCTGCGGTTCCGTGACCCCGGGGGAATTCGCCGTGTAGACCGGGTGACCCTCGGAAGGGACCTGTGGAGGTGCTGCAGACAGAGACGGGAGGGGGAGACCTCTCAGGGGCCATGTCCTTTGTTTTGCGTCCGAGACACTGTACCAGATGCGGGATGCAGAGGCACTTGTCTGCTGGGCAGTCTGAGTCCAACAGCGAAAGAAGCACAGATGATGCGGCACCTGACACAGCCTGTGTGTCAGATGACACTCCTGATGGCGCTCTGAGGGAGTGGTTGAGGCTGCAGGTGACAGGAAGGCCCCTCTCCTTTCATTTCTAAGAAATAGTCATGGCCTCTTTTCAAGAGCAGCTCACAGTGTGTAGTTTCTCTGTCCCTGGGTTTGCTCATTTACTTGGATATTGATGCATAACATGTGAACACTTAACATTATCTGGTGGAAGTACCTCCTTTCCTCATTTCTCACTTGCTGCAAGCTGGACGCTGTGAATGGCGTGTCTGAAGGTCGCGTGCAGGTCGCAGTTGCCGTGGGGTCTGAAATCTGGAATGTGCCGCGGTGTTTGTTTATGACTGCGTAGCGGGAAGGGTGGGAGATGTAAATTCTGACGCTGCGGCAAGCCGGTCCTGGTAGACTTCTGTGAGTGCTGGAAGTCCCTCCCCCAATGACCCTGTGGTTTTGATGTCACAGGTGTGGCAACTGTATTCTTTTCTGGTGTCACAGAAGAAAGTGCCATTGACGGGTCAGTGGAGCAGACTGTTTGAATTTTGGGCATATTGGTTAATTTGAGGCCCGTGGTTACCAAAATAAGGCGTACGCAAGTGCACCAGTCCACGTGAATGGGAGCTTCACTTACATACGAGCAGAGGAAGCTTTCCTGCCTGACGAGTGTTGGCAGGAAGCGGGAAGGGAGGAAAGAAGGCAAGATGGACTCACTTGACACATATAAAACCCAGGCTGGCTCGAGTAAGGTTCTGAGGTTTTGCTGAGACCCTGGGGCAAAGTCCTGCAGGGATTGCAGTGGTGGCAGCAGCCCCTGGGCACAGGACGCTGAGGCTCCAGGTGGCACAAAGCTCTTGGCCTGTGACAGCTGGGTTTCCTGCCCGAGGCTGTCTCAGCATATTTGACTTGCAAACGTGGGTTGCTTGCCCAAGGTTACAACTGAAGGACTTCAGGCTGAACCCAGGCAGTCTGAATGTAGAGCCAGGAAGCTTGATCGCTGCTTAGTTTTCTGTGGGGGCCGTAGCGAGCTTTAGGTTTCTCAGGTGACCGTTGCTGAGCAGCAGAGCCCCATTTCTCCCGTCTCATGCTGCCTCAGGGACAGTGCAGGGACGGGAGGTGGAGTTCCCATCCTTCCGAAGGCACGACGTGCAGCAGTGGTGAGAGGTAGGCTGGGACAGCAGAGAACGAATGGACAGTTGTGACAATCCAGGCTTACTCACTCCTGCCTGGGGAGGGAGACCAGATTGTCAGTTTTATCTGAGTAATTAACAGCCACAACAAACAAGGTTCATTTATAATCTTTGCTAGGCAGTTTTTGTTGACTGTTGAGTTATTTTAGTCACGAATACAGTGTTCTCATTTTTTTTCCGTACCATATGTTTGAAGAAGACGACTCATCTGCTAGAAGCAATATTAAAAGTGCTTACATAACAATAATTTTGATACAAAAGATCATTTGTATCCAAACAAGGAAGTTTAACTACTGTACTTCATTTATCTTCATCTGTCTGGAGTGGCAAGAAAAGAGATTATTAAAAAATAAGGGGAAGTCAGGGAAAGAAAAATACATTAGCTTTCGGGGAACATATAGAAATTATGGGGCTCTACATTATGTTTGTTTCCATGGTCCGTCCATCCCCCCTCCCTCCCTCCCTTCCCCCCTTCCTCTCTCTCTCCCCCCGCCCCCCGTTTCTGATAGGCTCCTGGTTCTAGTGCAGTCTAGTCCTGTGTGTGTTGTTGCCCTCCGACGTAGGTCCTTTTCTGCTTGGTCTTCAACGCACTGGCGTTGAGCTGCGTTCCCGCAGCATTCCCTTTGCTCCTGTCTAGCTCGTGTCACACTTGCTCATAGTTGACTATGGATGTCTGCATTCAGGAATCAAAACTTGTCTTCCCTTTTCCCTCCACTGCCCCCTCAATGCTCCAGCCCAGGCCATGCACACAGTGTGAATTTAGAAGCTGTATGTGTTCAATAATATATCCATTTACGTATTCTGCAGACATGATTTTGGTACCTGCCGTGTGCCGGGTATTGGGGATGTGCTAGGCTGTCGGGATGCAGAGGTGACAGTGACATTATCCCTGTGCTTCAGGGGCTCACTCTTTTACAGAGGACTTTTCCTAAAAGAAAAACGCTGTGGTGCGGTACTCTCGGTGCTAGAACCGGGCTTTCCACACTCAAGAAGCGAGCATGAAAATGCCTTCCTCACAGAGCTATCAAGCAACCTGAATGGATGGTGTCTGGAAGGCACCTAGTCCCTGACACACGGCACGGTCACCGACGCACGGCAGCCGTCACTGTTCACGAAGAGCAGTGGGTTCATGAAGAAAGAGGAGATCAAATTGTTTTTATTGTATTTTTCCCATTGCCATTTACCCCCCCTTACACTGCCCCCCACCTCCCGGGTCATTCCGAGAAGACTCTCACATGAACCGAGGCCCATGGGGCAGGATGTGTGGCTACCTTTAAGTCAGCCCTGCTTTCTGTTCACCTGTGTGGTATCCAGTCAAATGCTGGAATTTGGTTCCCCAGTGTGTCCTGCCCATGATTTGTAACTGGCCCCTGGAGGGTGGGGGCTGCAGTCCTGAGCGCCTGTGCTTCTCTGTGGTCTCTCGGACATCTGCAGCTGTTTGTCGAATGAATCGGTTTTTAGAATAAAATCATAGGTTCCAGGAAATGCGTCTGTGAAATAGTAGCATGATTGTAACGGCTAGGTCTTTGCAAGTGTAACCAATTGAAGCTCGGGGATGGAGGGCGTTCTTCCCTGTGCAGCAGGGGGATAACCATCCTTTCCCACCTCGTGCTTGGCTGTGGCAGGTGGGCCAACGCAGGCCCAGCTGTCAGGTGCCGTTGGGCGTTGCAGCCTCGGATAAATGCAGAGACAGAAGAGGTGAGGCCAGCAGGGGTCAGCTGAACACCAGTTTACACTGCAAGCACAGTATTTTTTCCACTTCTCCTTTGCATGGAGTGAGAATAGAAACTGCAATATAGTATAGCCCAAATATAAGCTTTTTTTGTTGTTGCTGTTGCAAGCTGTAGCAGAGAATTGCCAGTAATTCAGATGGAAATCTAACGTTTTCAGTGGATGATGACTATTAGTGACAGGAGATGAGCTGTGGCAAGTCGGTGGTTTAGATCCCCTGTCCTCTGCCCTCTGCCCCGACCACAAATGGCTCTCAGCCAGACTTCCTGTCCTCACTGACTGAGTCTCATTGACGTGGGCTAGAAGAAAATTGGACAATATGATGTGTGTTTCTCTGATCTTAGTTACTTGACACGTTTTATAACATAATACTTTAATTTATGACTATTTTTCTGCTAGCTGGCTATAGAGATAAACTAACGCTCATCATTATCTGTGTAGGAAATGCCAGTATTATTTTTATAATAGGCAAATGGACATGAAATGATTACTCCTGGGAATGTGTGTGAGTCCCTTAGGAAATCAGATTGTCAGCACACAGAACTGAAAGAGTTAGTGGGGCCTTGAGGAATAAGCTGAAAATTCTCTGAGATGAGCCAGTTGCATCTATTTTTTTTTAATAAATAGCAAATATGTGGATTTTGAGTGTTGAAAACATTTGTGAAAAGATTAGCTTGTAAAGAACAGAAAATTCTCAAACCCAGTACCCGGGGTCGGGGAGGGGTTTCAGTGTTTTATCAACTGGAGGATTGTCAGGGTAGGGCTGTGGGGGTGACCCTCCCTCACGACCACAGAATCTGCACAAGCTGGACAGGGGCTCAGTTACTGCGGCGCGGTGGTCACTGCGTGCCACCATGTCCCTGACACGTCCGTTCCTCCCGCTGACTTGCTGGCTTTGCGTTGCCATTTCACGTTTCTGCTGAGACTTGTTGCATGCGAATTTCCCGAGATCTGTGGTCTTTGAACGGCGAGTTCTGGAAGGACCGTGACTGCAGTCTCTCTGGAGCCTGTGTTTTGTTTCTTTGCGCTGGTTCACAGTCTTGGAACCAGAGTTTATTCTAAAAAGGGGAAGCTGTGTGAATGCTCTGTGCTGACCAGGGGCCTTGGTCTGGGTTGTTGCCCGTGAAGAATATGCAGCGTGAAAGGTGATGGCCAGTGGCAGGGTGTGTCAGTTTCTTCTGTAATCCCTTCATTTTCTTTTCTTCTGCCTCAGGACAGTTGCTGGTCTTCAAGGAGTGTCCTGTGGGACAGTTTTTTGTAGGTTACAATGTTAGTTTTTAGCCTGCTGTGGCTTGTGCTTTGCTCCGGTCTACTGCTGCTTATTCAAAATGATCCTTAATAGACCCTTGGCAGGGTGACGGTGTGGAGTTATTGAGTCCAGAACAATTGAGAAAAAGGAGATAAATATCCAAGTGACAGAATAAAACGAGAGCTGTTGGTTGAGATATAGTTGGTTTTGCTACTAAAAGGAAAAAAATTTCCCCCCATCTCATTGCCTTCCATCAGAAGCCTGTATTCTAAACCTGAGTTTTCTCACACCTATATATAGGCTGTAAATTCATAAAACAAACTTTCTAAATGTTATCTGGGGTAATGTGGTCTTTTGGCTGAGTCAGAAATGAAAGTTTGATAGGTCTGTCAGTTGTCTAGGCATCCTACATCTAAGTAGTGAACTTGGCTTACAGTAATTCAGAGATAAAAGATTAATTGTGTACTACCTAATAAGGAGAAATACAATTATTTAAAGCAGTTATACAATCTTAACATTTTTATTGAAGGTGTGAAGAAGTGGTTAATTTCCTTTTCTGAGACATGCTTTTTTTTTCTTTTTTCTTTTAGATTTGATTTATTTATCTTTAGAGAGGAAGGGAAGGAGAGAAATATCAATGTATGGTTGCTTCTTGTGAGTCCCCTGCTGGGAACTGGCCTGCAACCCAGGCATGTGCCCTGACTGGGAATCGAACTGCGATCGTGTGGTTCGCAGGCCCGCGCTCAATCCACTGAGCTATACCAGCCAGGGCGAGACATGCTTTTTTAAATGTTGAGATTTGTCAGTATTCTTCGGGTTTGATCACACCCTTGGAAAGAATTGGTATTTTCTTTTTAGAAAGAAAAGGCATAATTTGTTGAGGGTGTATGAATCATACAGAAGTAAATCAGTAGTTTTCCTATTTTTACTATTACATTGTATCGTAAGCAGCTATTTTGAATGATAATATGAAAAAGTGTGTGTACTAAGCAGGATGCTTTTAAATTAAGAGAAACACATCAGGCCGTTTTTCTGGACTCCTGTGTTAGGAAGATCAGCTGATTCAGGAGAAGCTGTTGTCTGTGTGCCTAGAAGGTGTAAAGGCCAGAGAGTGGATGGAAGGTGACCAGCGTCTAGTGTCGCAGCCTCCCTGATTCCTGTTCCAACAGAAGGTTAATGAGCCGGGGTCACGTGCGGAGTTTCAGAGACCTCAGCATGTGCTGGTTCATGTGGCATGCCCTTGAGCATGCGCAGTAACCTCTGAAGTGTAGGCTGTGGGTGTGATTGTAGTCCTTTGCATTTACAGTGCAGCGACAGCCACACAGAAGAGAAGGTGCCTTCCGCGGCAGCCAGACTCACTGGTATCTGACTGCAGAGCAATCCACGCGTTAGTCTTTACATCGCACGGGCTCCTTACGTTGCTTTTCTGGCCAATACTGTGCCCTGGGCCTTGAATCCACGAAAATGCATTAGAAGGCCCTGCCCATGAGATGACCGTGATTGAATTGGGGATGATAGCACAGGCTGTTGAAACGTGTTGTGTGGTGGTTTGTGTGCACACTGGGTTGGAGGAGTGTGCATGTTCTATCACGCGTCTAATCTATAGTCGTGTTAGTTTGATGTGCAGGTATTTGTCCCTTAACTTGGGCTTTCTGGGTGCTCATAATCAGTGAAATAATTTCCCTTTTAAAAATTAGTTTTCAAGTATATGTTTAGTGTTGGATTTCAAGATGCTCTAAGATACTATAAACCTGGAACCAAATATCTGTTTAGATGGTTATTGGAAAAGAATAACCAGATAATCCAGTGACCCTCTGTTGAGAGCCTGAAGGGCCCTGGGCCCTGTGCTGTTCAGGGCCTGGCTGTGTGGGGAGGCGAAGACAAGGGGCACGTGGGTGAGCCCCCGTGCTGGGCTCGGGGCCTGATGCTCGCTGACTGCGTGTGGGAAGCGTTTGTTGACTGGGAGGCAGGCCAGCGTTGGAATGATGGTGTCTCTACACTGGGCATATTAGTTAATGTCTCTGAGTTTGTTTCTTCATCTAAAATAAAGGGAATAAAATGCACATCAGAGGGATGGTTGTCGAGATTGAATGAGTTAAAATATGCGACTAAGCCCAGGATCGTGCCTGGCGCATACTTGATGGTTGATACTTGTTAGTCACCTAGGGAAAAGTAAATAACACACCAACCGTATTCTCAGGGGTTGGAGCCGGGACTTCTGGTGTGCTGCGAGGTGGGACTGGAGTTGTGGTATCTTTGTGTTTGCTTTCAAATTCTGTCTGGGCTGCACTAATAATCCGAAGGGCTTTTAAGGCTAAGAAGAAAACGCACGTATGCAAACACACCCCCACGCTCCCCTGCTTCTGCCCTCGTAGTTAATTCTCTTTCTTTGAGAAGAAAATCTTCCCAAAGTTATTGCTTAATACCATCAGATATTTTTACATTAGATGCCCCTCTGTAATCGTGAGATCATGAAAAGCGAACAAAAGCATCGGCGTGATCTTACTGGAGAGAACTTTGGACACAGAAAGGAATATATAGGTATTGAAATGTCAGCAGCTTATTTTCCACCCATTTCTACACACACCACAGTTATTATTAACAGACTCATTGCATTTCCCGCTCCTAATGGGAAATGGACTAATCTCGAGAGAGAAAGCCGAGGGACACCAAAGGGACGTGGTGTGTCTCCCACACAGGCTGCTCTTTTGCCCGTCTGTGCAGAATGCCGCTCATTCTAAAGACTGTTTCCTCTCTCAACAGGAGGACAGAGTGGCCAGTTTTTCCTCCCAGACGCCAGGGACCTGGTTTGTTTCAGCCCCTGCTGCTGCTTTTGTGAAAGATTGCTGCGTGAAGTATCTTGGCTACAAAGCTGTGTTTCACCGTCAGAGTTACCCATTCAAAAAATCTGAGCTCTACCCTGATCATTTTGTATAAAATCATCTAAATCCCACAGGTCATAGTAATGACCTTTCTATGTTTTTGAATGCCCTTGTTTGAAGGGTTATCAGTGTCTTCAGTGCCCAAACCCCACATTTCCTGAAATTGGATTTGAATCATCATTAAAGGGCGAAATGCTATGACTATAAGGTGGCATTAAAAAGCTCGAAACATTTATTACATTTAAATTGCTACTTTTCAGGCACACATTATCAACTCCTTTAGAAATACTTTTGAGTTAAAATTGAAATGTCACATAACATAAAATTTAAAACACACATTAGGTTTTATATTGCCATCACACAGTATTAAATATTAAATATTAATTTATTCCATGCTACTGGCAGGTCACAGTGATTGAGTGTTTAATGAAAAAAATATTGTCAGCGTGGTGACTTCTATGTAGAGTAATAGAATGGTGTGTGTTTATTTACTGTAGATGAATAGGCTTTGTTCTGCTAGTTCATACCTGAGTATGATTTATATCATGCACGCATATGCCTATTTCAGTTCAGACACAGTCTGCAACCGAAACCCGCAGATTCTTGGAAACTATGTCTTTGTTTCTCCTGTGAAGGAAATATTTATGAAAAAATACCTGTATCTCATATGCTACATTCTTTAAGTAACCAAGGCAGGTGTCATTCGAACCAGGTGCTTTGTGCCGAGGGATAAGGTCAGTAGTACATGTGGTAAAATCTCGCGATAGTTGCATCTGAAAAGAAAGCTGCCTTCAGTAATGGGAATGAGTCTAAAACAGTAGAATGTGTACTACGTAGAACAGGATTGAAGCAAAGTCTATGATAGAGAAAAAGTTTATTTTATTTTCGAGTTGACGCAGTTGTGTGGACGATTTGGTCACAGCAGTAGCTGCAGGGCCGAGTCACTGATCTGGGGTCGAGTTTCCTTGTCTGGAAAATGGGTGTACCAGTAGCTCCTGTCTGAGACAGTGTACCTGGAACTGTGCCTGGCACTTTGCAAACACTATGTATGTGTTGTCTTATGTTCTCATTGTGTATCATATGTGTGATCAGACCTACAGTGGTACAGAGAGACAGAAATGGGGTGGAGCATTCAGAATCGCCCCAAAGAGCCCACTGTCTGAGGCGCGCAGTAGGGACGCAGGCTGGGTGCTCTCGCACTTGAGATGGGCCCCAGTCACAGAGCACTCTGTGGACCGCACCTTACCTCCACAGCCGACCCGCAAGTTGCGGACACCGCCATTTGAAGGTCCCTCTGTCACTTCCCATCATCAGGAGAAATTGTCCCCTGTGGAGCACTGCCACTCGGCCCCCAAGCCCAGACCCCACCTCCAGCTCAACCAGTCTCTCCCTACCTCCCACGCAGGTTTCTGCTGGTTCTGCCTCTCAAGTTTCCTTGTATTGGGAAATCACATCTGAAATGAATTTCCAAACCTGTGTGTAGGGTGTATTTGAGTTTTAGAAGAGCTTAAGGGAGCTGGCTTTCAGGTTTTCATTTTAGCTTATTGATCTCTTAAAGCTATTAGATATCACTTAACAACAGGAGCTTAAAAATTGAGCTGTAATTGACACATAACTATTTCAAGTGTACAACATACCGATTTGATATTTTTATATATTGCAAAATGGTCACCGTGGTAAGTCTGGGTAATGCTCACCATACTACCCAGTTAACACATTTTTTTTTCTTGTGAGGGAACCTTTAAGATGTACTCTCTTAGCAGCGTTCAGACACGCAACACGGTATTACTGACTGTGGTTACCATGCTGTATGTTACACCCCCTTGACTTACATTGTAACTGGAGTTTTGCACCTTTGACCCTCTCCCCCCATTTTGTCCTCCTGTCACTCCTCACTTCTGGCGACCACCAGTTTGATTTTTCAATCTGTGGGCTTGGTTTTAATTTTGTAAAAGATATAAATGAGATTAAACACTATTTATCTTTCTGTCTGACTTATTTCACTTAGTATAATTCCGTCCAATCCATCCATGTTGTTGCAAATGGCAAGACCTTCCTTTATTGTGGGTGAGTAATATTCCATTGTAAAGGGCATAGGGTCTGGCNTTTATATATTGCAAAATGGTCACCGTGGTAAGTCTGGGTAATGCTCACCATACTACCCAGTTAACACATTTTTTTTTCTTGTGAGGGAACCTTTAAGATGTACTCTCTTAGCAGCGTTCAGACACGCAACACGGTATTACTGACTGTGGTTACCATGCTGTATGTTACACCCCCTTGACTTACATTGTAACTGGAGTTTTGCACCTTTGACCCTCTCCCCCCATTTTGTCCTCCTGTCACTCCTCACTTCTGGCAACCACCAGTTTGATTTTTCAATCTGTGGGCTTGGTTTTAATTTTTTAAAAGATATAAATGAGATTATACAGTATTTATCTTTCTGTCTGACTTACTTCACTTAGTATAATTCTGTCCAATCCATCCATGTTGTTGCAAATGGCAAGACCTTCCTTTATTGTGGGTGAGTAATATTCCATTGTAAAGGGCATAGGGTCTGGCGTAAACAGAAAGCCCTAAAGGGGAACGTTCAGTAATGGGAAGACCGAAGCTGAAATTGCGGTCTCCCTAACTCAGCCAGTCAATGACCATCTCTGCCTCATTTCTGTCACCCATCGACCTGTCAGCGGGGCCTTGGACCGCTGCTGCATCGGCTCCTGTACACAATGCTGCGATGCACACGAGGGTGTGTGTGTTTTTGCAAATCAGTGTTTTTGTTGTCAGATAATCACCTAGAGGTGGAAATGCTGCGTTGTGTGGTAGTTTCATGGTTCGGTTTTTAGGAAACTCCATGCTGTCTTCAGCTGGCCGCACCAGTTCACGTCCCCTCCAACAGTGCACCAGGGTTGCTTTTGCTCCACATCCTCTCCAACGTGCATGTCTTGTCCTTGTGACAATGGCCGATTTTAGCCTGGGTGAAGGGATTTGCGTTTCCCTGCTGATCAGTGCTGTTGAGTACCTGTTCATGGACCCGTTGGCGATCGTGAGTCTTCGCTGGCAGGACGTCTCTTCCGAACCTCTGCCCGTTTGGTTTTCTTGCTTGGAGTTGTGTGAATTCTTTATGTACTTTGGATAGTAACCCCTGAAAAGACACACGATTTGCATATCTCTCCTCCCATTTCATAGGTTGCGTTTTCATCTCGTTGGTATCTTCCTTTAGGTGCTGGAGCTTTTCACGCTGATCAAGTCGCACTTGCTTTTTTCTCTTTTGTTGCCTTTGCTTTTGGTGTCAGTAGGGGAATTGTATTTACAGTCCAAGGTTTCGTAGTCATCTTTAAAAAAATACTTCAAACTTCTTCCTGTTTTGCCTGGTAGAATTCTAAGTGCATGAGCATAGCTGTAAGAGATGGGCCTTCAATTGTAATTGAATTTCCGAGTCAGTAGACACAGGATACTTGGCTGCCATTCTGGCAGGGTTACGAGAGGATTGGCTATTTCTGAAGTTATCAGCAAGCTCCTTGTGGGTTATTCAAGATGCTTTATAAACGTAATGATGTCTTACTCGTTTTCTGTAAATGTATGTGTCTGGGCTGGTGGGGATCTCTTTTTCAAAATAAAATATTCTCTCATGAAGTGTGAATATTATCTGTCTTTACACCAAGCTTATGTGAAAAACCATCCGCGTCGTGTGCTGTAGTTTTGCAGTTGCTGAAAATAGTGTTCTGAGCTTGGTTGCTGTTCTTTAAGTAAGTAGATACTCCACGGCGGTCAGATGTGTCAGGAGACAGTTGAAGGTGTGAGTAGTGCGTTGTGAGAGTGAGCTCCCCAAGGAGTCACGGTGAGAGGAGATGAGGCAGCAGCCAAATGTGTGCTGAAGACAGGGTAGGAACGGGGACGGAGGAGGAAGAAACATAGGACTACTGAGAAGTCCATTCTAAAATTTTAGATTTCTAAGTAAGAGTTTTGAGATAATTTTGCAGGTATTTAATATTAAGAGAGAAAGAGAAAGGAGAAAGCGGAGTTGGTGGGGTGATGAAGAAAGAGAGGAAGAAGGAAGAGATTGCATCTGAGTCCACCCTGCACGCTCCTCAGCGTATTAACAGGCTCCACACTCATATCACGCCAAGGTGACTCGATGTGAGAGCAAGCTAGCGTAGCGCAGACCGGACTCCTTGGGGAATTGCTCTCAGCAGAAAAGAGACAAAGCTTAATATAAAAAAGGACAAGATCACTTATCTGAGTGGGAAATAGCCCGAGAGCTCATAGAACATCGTGTCTAAGAAACAGTTGCCAAAGCTGATACTGCAGTGAAAGGTGAGGGCACAGGACTTAATGTGACCTTGTCTTATGAGCTGATAAGAATTACTTGTGGGATCCATAAATGCTCACACACGTGCAATTTTTTTAGAGTTGAAAAGAAGCTGTGTTTTGCTGTTGCTTTGGGTAAAACTGCTTTATCATGCTGCTCCGTGATTTCCAAACCTCACTTTAAATGCAGATTTTTATGGGACTGGTTTCTCAGATGTAGTCTTTCCAGTGCTTTTAGGAAATTAAACATAAATGGTAACTATATAGGGTCCATGCTGGGCACTTTTTCATGAGTTAAAACTGGAAAAAATTCATGTTAATTTTATGTCTTTTCCACATTTTGTGTGGAATATCAAATGGCAATATTGCCATTATCATTTTGTGTTTTCGTGGCGCTTCATAATGTTCACGTCTCATTCATGATCTCAGTTTACCCTCAGAATGACACTGTGAATGGGGGTGGTTTCCTCGTTCTTCAGATGAGGAACGAGAGGCCCAGGGGGCGATGCGTCTTGCCCAGAGGAATTGGCAGGTGTCTGCAGTCCTGGCTTTCAGCGCTGACTGCGAGGGCGGGAACAGAAGCACAGGGAAGCTCGGCAGCAGCTTAGATTTGGGAAAAGGTGTATTTATTTACCGATAAATAATGGATGGCGGAACACGTGACTCGGGCGAAGCTGTATCAGGAGAACCATGCAGAAGAGGCCGACTTCATGAACAAGTGGAGAGTCAAAGTTAAGTTTCCAGACGGAGATAAATTAGTTAATGTGTACTGGTTTGGTCAAAGTTACTTTCCAATAAAATGTTGTCTCTATGTTTGGAAAGAGTATTGACTTTTGGATGAGACCGGAGGATTTTAGATCTTGTGAATTTGTTTTTTCAAATACAAAAAAATCACTGTGTCCGGAGCCCAGCATCTGTTTTGTGAGCAGACTCTTCCCGTGTGTGTGACATTGGTCAGAAGGCAGGATTTGACAGTGGGGCGGAGGAAGGCTGGGCAGAATCGTTCAACCGTCTATTTTTGTCTCACTGGCCCCAGCCTCACGTTCTGGTGTCGGCTTTTCCGTTCTGTGAAACAGTTCGCCCCAGACACCTCATCAACGACTCAGTATCTTACTCTTTGACTTCCAAACCTGTTGTCAAAAGAGATACCCTGGTTCCCCATGAACCATTTCAACTGAGACCCGAGCCCTTATGTCAGCTGAATGCCCCTCTTTTGCATCTAGGGGTTTCTGCGAGTTGGTGGCCGGTGTTTTGGTGCTGAGGGACAGTCAGAGCAGGAGGGGGCATGTTCCTGTCACTCATGCAAATGTGCTGCAGTGTTGAGGGGCCTGCCACCCACTGCAGTGACCCGGTCCTGGCGGTGATCGTCTGGGCTCTGGTACTACCTCAGAACACGCATCGTGACCCTCTAGGAGGACTTATTTCGGCGAAGAACATAGGGACACTGAGATAAAAAATAAAGGAGAGTACTATGGTAGTCTTGATTTTCTTTAAGAAGCATTTTGTTAAACGTAAGGTCCCATGTTTAATCCCGAAGTGAGACTTGAGTTTTTAATACATAATGTTGGAGTTCCGGGGCCTGAACTATTTCCTCCCAAGCGGCACATGTCCCTTGAAGTGCCAGTACCTGCTTGAAGCCAGTGCCCGGCCGTTCGTTAAACTGAGCAGCTCAGTTGTTCATGCAGTTCCTCGGGGGGCTCCATGTGAAGTCATAGAGCCCAGCTGACAGACACAGTGGGTTAGCCCCCGGATTTCGGATCGGAGACCGGTGAGCTCACAGCCCTGGAACCTTCGGGCCTGAGGAGGACTTTGCTAACAGGGTGGCGTTTGGTCTACGGATCCACCAAGTGAGTATTTTACTGTCTGTGACTGACCAGTATGCTGCAGGTTATTTCCTCCTTACAGACATTTTAATGATCTGAAAGATTGGAATGTAAATGTCTTCAGTCCTGTTTGAGATAATGTAATCACGTTTAACAGTATAAATGTTGGAATCAGCCAAATGTTGGAATCATTCAAATTCAGTTTGAATTTTAGCAGAAACCCTGTGTTATTTGGCCATCTTCTCTGTGCCTTGATTTTCCACACCTGTAAAATGAAGATGCTAAAAATAGTAACTTCATCAGGCTGTTGGGATTAAATAAAATCACAGATGCACTATTTATGCATGTTATAGAGTGCCTAGTAGGTGGTACTCTTGTTGTATTTGATGTTCATTCCTTTGTGAATATGAACCTTCAAGCTTCTTTGGCTGTAACAAATGCATATACATCACATAAAACGAGCAATTCACCCTTTGTAAGTTGCCCTTGCTCTGGAATAATACTAAGTATCTGTTGGACTTCTCCACTCGTGATAATGACTCCACTTTGGGAACCTCATTACTTGGGATTGATGCCCTTTCCACGGTGATAGGAAGCCTGGCTACTCAACTAGACTTAATTGGACTCTCCAGGAGAAAAATATATATTTATACTCCAGGTAGAATCTCATTTGAAAACTAGGGCAATGTCCAGTTTAATGTAATAAGCATATTTCCATGGCTACAATTTATATTGATAAGCTTTATTCAGTATAAAGAATACTATTAAACAAGAAATTTTAGAAAATATACTTAAAATTCTCTATTGTCCTTTATTTGTACATTACATGTGATAAGTACTGTTGATCTTTGAACAATATGGGGTTCAACTGTGTGGATCCACTCATCAGAGAATTTTTTTCGGTAAACCTGTTGTCAACCCTCTGTGTCCCTGCGTTTCACATTAGCTGACTCAACCAGCTCTGTACCAAACACAGTGTTTTTGATGCGGGGTCGGAAATCTGTGTTTATGGAGGACCAACTCAAGTTATGCGTGGATTTTCAGCTGCACGGGAGTTGGCCCCCTTTACCCCCACATTGTTCAAGGGTCAGCTGTATATCTGAATGTCTTTGTAGGGGTAAATATGTTTTGTATAAAAAGGTAGCTGATCATAGGTGTAGGTTAGGGCATGTCAGCTGGAAGCATACTTTTTTTGACTAAGGGCCAGGTTATTAGGGAATCAGCTTCTTGGACTAAACCAGTGGGGCTCCTTCAAGTTCACATGTCCTAGCTAATTGGAGTCTTGGTCCTGGTCTATTTTCCTCCCCTGCTGGTGGCTGCCTGCTTCTCCGCATGTTCATTTTGGACATGCTACTCTGAGCCTGGTTTCATCCTGATCACCCTGGGTGCCAGCATCCAAAAGGTGATTATATTGGAAAGAATAAAAAAATACCTGTTTCCCCAATTTCATCCCTACCTAGACTCCATCTCAGGTAACTACCACACCCTGATTTGTTGTCTTTTTTATATTGAACATTTTTAAGCTATTGGGAAATAAATTACTTTGATTTCATATCACGTTTCTCTCTCGAGTCAGAATAGCTCACCAGCATTAGTGCTGCAGCCAGAATCAGAGTGCTGTATGCCAGGTTGTTTGTAGTCCCTACTGGGCACAGGTGCCGACATGAACCTAAGAGGGTGAAGCCCTGAATCCCTTAGGTTAGTAAACAGAAACCCTCCCATTCTCTAATTATTTATCCATTTGTTACCTGCACAGTGGAAAAGATGGTTGTTCTGCAGTTCAGTCTGGTCCCCTACGTTTTTTAGAGGCTCATCACCAGGTTATCTTGTCGGAGATGAAGCTGGACCTTTGACTCTTTCCTCGTTTGGGTAAACTGGTCAGAGAAGCATAGTAACTTGGCTGTCACCTCCCAGTCCCCAATTTCATTCTTTTGGTGACCTCTCGGGCTTTATCATCTCTTGAACTGCTTGCTCTTTTTCACATGCTCCATCAGTGCTTGGTTCCTATGTGACCTGGGTCAGCCATGCTTCATGGCCACGGACTTCCCTGGAGTAAACCTTTGTTGCAAATTATAGATTTTGTGATAAGCCAACATAATCAGAGGGAGAGATGGCCATTATTTCTCTCTTTTTACAGAATGGTTCCAATAATGACTTCATTAGATAGGACCTTGGTGTGTATAAATTTCCGTGTATGTCAGACCAGGGAAAGCTCTCATTTACAAAAATCCTTGGCTTAGAATATAAATTAAAGAAGCAATTTTTTTGTGATATAAGAGGATGCAACACAGTATTTCCTTAAATCAGAAACTTTACTGAAGCTTAGATGTTTCAATCCATGAAGGGAAGGGGAGGAAAAAGGAAAAGGGAAGGGAACTGGAGAGGGGAAATGAGCAGGAGAGGGAAGTCCGGACAGATCTTCCCCACAGTGCGGTGTGATGGGGATCATTCCAGGATCGCACTGCTCT
The DNA here is from genome assembly GCF_014824575.4 of Sturnira hondurensis. Classification (NCBI taxonomy): domain Eukaryota; kingdom Metazoa; phylum Chordata; class Mammalia; order Chiroptera; family Phyllostomidae; genus Sturnira; species Sturnira hondurensis. The sequence continues at coordinate 1,933,020 of NW_028091156.1, read as the reverse complement.
AGTCTGGTGCCCTTGACTTTCAGTGAAAAAGAGCTATGAGTGGTTTCTTGTTTGCTCATTTCATTTCAGTCAACATTGATACTCTAGATGTAGTGAAACCGAATGCCTCGTGTTCATGAATCTCTCTTACATTAAACCTTAGCTCATAAAACCAGAGGTCAGCCCGGCCCTGTGGGTGTAGTGGTGCACCTTGAGCCCACGTTTGAGGCCTCAAGCAGTTCCTACCACACGTCTTCACTCTCTTTCCGTGCAGCCGCAAACACGTCCCCAGTGTAGTCTATTAACTAAGAGACTGTGTGTTGAGAGCGATAGAAACCACCTCTGGCTAGCATAAGTAAAAGGGGAATTAGTTGGCCGGTGCCTGAGCTTATTATTTTATAAAACCTAAGGAATTCCTCGAAGAATTTGTAGACCCGCTCGTTTCCTAGAACACTACCTTAGATGTGACGACTCCACCAATTTCCTGACTCCAGTTGCCTTTGTTTCAAATCTTTGTGCCTGAGAATGGGAACCTCTGTGGGAGTTCGGGGTGGGCACTGGTCAGCCAGCAGGGCCGCAGAGCTGAGAAATAAGCCTCGGTGCACGTTTCCGGGAAAGGGGAGTTGCTTGAACCAAGGCAGTTGTCTTACTACGGGCCGCTCCACGCGGCTGGGCCGTTCAGTCTCCTCCTCGTGCTGCTGACTTAGAGCTCCCTCCTCCATGGAGTCCGAGTCACGGTGTTCCCACCCCTGTTACTGGTCTCTGATGTAGCTCTTGGTACCCTCCCTTAGCTACTCAGCCCTGTGCATTCGCGTCTCTGCTTCGCTCCACCCCACCCACCTGACCTCAGCTGTGCATCGTTCTGAAGACGCGGCAGTTAATGGTGGGTTGAACTGAGAACTGAATTATTCTGACAATGACCGTCTATTGATTTGGTTGTGTCCTAGCATTTTCCAGGTCTGATAAGTGGACTGTTTGTCTGCCTGATGCGAGAAAACCCTCAGAGGACTTGAAGACTGTGATGTTTGTGAAAAGCCAAACAGTAAGAAGAGTAACGCCAGTTTTATGGCACTTGCATTACTCGTCTCAAGAAAAGGGAGCTGTCGAAAGAAAGGGCCCTGGGAGGGGTTGGGGTGAGGCAGGAGGGGCGCACAGCAGCTCAGGCTGGGGTGCACGTGGGCTTCGGGGCGGGGGGCGCTGGGTTCAGGCCCCTCCTTTCTACTGTGCAGTGAAACCACAGGTCTCATAAAACCAAGGTGTTACCACAGGGACAAAGATGAAAGCCAGGTAGTGAAGGGGAAAGGGAAAGTGGTTAAACGTTTTTTTTTGACTAAGTAAAATCATAATAATTGAATGTGGTCCTTAGCCATGAGTTTCCCAGCAGCTGGACAGGAAGTGGGGTCGCTGGTTACAGTCACCACCTGTTCATCAGAACCGTGACATACCCGATGAGTTAAGATGCCATGTCTTTGATCTTTGGGGTGTCTTGTGGTCTTGGTTTCCTGTTTAAATTCCTTTTTTCCTTGTCCTGGATATTTTGAATGTATCATATGTGATTTTATATATGTAAGCTTCTGAAACCCTTCACGGGAAAAACTGGAGCATAAATATGATTAAGTAAGCAAATAAAAAACAAATGAATGAGTAAATTTAAAAGATAATTTTATTCGTACCATCACTGAAAACAAATGAATGTCCTGGAAAAGATGGCTGAGTTAGCAATTGACCGAGACTCTGGCCTTTGGTGTTATCTGTAGTTGCATTCTTATTAAACTTGCATTTGCAGATTGAAAAAAAATGTAGCTATAGCTTTTCACATAGTTTGGAGTATTCACGGCAAAGCTTGAGCATGAAAAACATCACCTCTGCGATGCTGAGAAAGCCAGCCCTCAGTGGTTCCTCGCTGTGGAATAAATGTTAATTCAGAGCCATAGGTCTTCAGCCAAGAGTGATACCCTAGTGTCTTTAAGCTAATTCACCGTCACAGCATTTTTTTGAGCTTTTTCTGCTTTAAATCTAATGATTTAATTTCTTAGATAAAAGTCTCCATTATTTTGATGGGGTATTTTCACTTTTGCTTTTATTTGTAAATTGTCTATTTCACTTCTCTCTCCCTTTGGTCAGGGGCGGGGACATTATCCTGAGAGTGTTGAGTGTCTCCTCCTTTCTCAGTGTGGTAGAAGCTACATTCCAGCATGTTTCAAAGTATTTTTGTTCTCGATTTTTATTCTCTGTACTTTGCTTTGTTTGGAGATGAAAGGCAAGGAAAAATAAAAGCTAGTAGCTGCTTAATTCCACCAGGAACTTTAGAGAGTTGCAGTCCTTGGTCTGTTTGGTCAGAGCAGAATTTATGAAAATCTAAAACATTAACGATGCCTGAAAGGCAGCCTGCCATCTCAACAGAGATGGATGCGTTGCACGGCCTGACAGTAAAATTATAGAAACTTCCAACCTCAGCATATTGAAGATCAGTGAGATATCACTTCCGTGTGTGTCCAGAATATGTCATGAATAAGCTTTAGATGGAGACCATGCGAATCCACTCTGTATTAGAACTGAAACATTTTTTTCTCTACAGAAAACTGTTGTCACTAGACAATAAAAGAAGACTTATAGCAGGCAATAGAAAGCACTATGGAAAAATCCAGCAAAAGCAGTACTAGAAGTGCTTCCTGTCCCCTTTTATAGAACTGGAAATATGAAGCAAAGAGAATTGTGATTCTATAGGCAGAAAATCTGCTCTTGTGCCGTCTATTTTATGTCCACCATTACTGACCAAGGTAGTGCCTTTCCACATCAGGTCGAGTCAGCTTCAAAGCTATTTGCCATTAATAATAAGCCATTTAAACCTGTGAAAGTACATGATTATTGTGATGACCACTGGTGCTTTGGGCTTTCTGTTTTAAATCCTTTAAATCCTATTTGTTTACAAGGTAACATTAACCAAAACGGGGGGTGGGGGGGGGTGGGCACCTGGAAGCGATCCAGAAAGTCAGGACATTTTCACATTCCTAAGGAGAAGCTTCCTCCTCTCCAGTGAAGCGAGTTGACACCCGAGAATTAAAAATTCTAACATGTGCATAGAACAGTCCCAAGATGTACTTTACAGTGAGGTCACTTGAGGAAGTGAACAGTGCAATGCATTTGCGTAGAGGTTCCCTAGGACTCGGTGGAGCGGGAGAAGAGAGGTGACGGCTGATTCGTGTGCGGTGGCTCACTGCTGTGGTGCGGAGTCCGGTGAGGAAGAAGAGGCAAGGATTTCGAGCTACTGTTTCTTGTGTGTGATGAGAGGACACGGAACTAAGATATTTTTAAACAGGGAAATTAGATTAGCAGAAATCTAATGTAGTATTAGATTATACACATCTTTTTATGTGTATTTTTCTTTTCTCTTAATTATCCTTCTCCTAAAGCACAGGGCGAGGCCAAATTTGTCACAGTGGCCAGTCGAGTCTGTGGTTGTCTGGACACAGGTTTTGGATCTGACTGCCCAGAAAATGTGCATGTATGGAGCATGAAGTTTTGATTGAGGGTAGGCTATATTTTAGGTTGTATTTCATGTTAGATTTGGATTTGGTTGGCTTTCCATTTTAAAAAATCATCTTTTACTTCCAAATAAGGGGGGGAAAACATTTAAAAAATGTCTAAAGTGTTGTTTCTTTTGGACATAACTCGTAATTTGTTGTGTTCATTTTCTATGAACTAAGAATTCTGTCTTCACCAGCTTTCCAAGTAGAAATGAAAAGAATATTGAAATAGTTATGTATTTTTCTAAGAATTTGCAGTATGATTTAAAAAAAAATAGTATATGGACCAACTAAGCCAATAAATACGGCCAAAGACTGATTCTGATAGTAAAGTTCAGGAAAGCTCCCAGAACATGTGTGGGGAGAAAAGACTAAGTAATGGACAATTTGGGAAATGAAAGATCGATATCTAGGAATATCAGCATCTTTAGGATTTCCAGAAGCAGGTGATGTCAAAACAGAGGGGAGGGAATAATCAATGAAATCATAGAAGAATTTTTCATAAAGCCAAAGAAGCCACAGCAGCCTCCGATTGAAAATGCCCTTTATGTATTGAGTCAGATAAAAAAGAAAAATCTTATACTCAGCTTTTCCTCTTCTCTGAACTTCATGGATTAAAAGAGAAAAAATAAGCTACAGAAGGAATAAGAACTAGACTAAAAATCTCATTTTTTCATAAGCCGCACTGGGTCTTAGTGGATCATAGAGCAGCACTTTCAGAGTTTGGAGAGAAAATAACTTTGAATCAAAATCTCCTGTAACCAGAAGTATTTGCTAAGTGACAAGGCAACAATAAAAATATATTCAAATATGCATATATATAACCTACTATTATCCAAGCTTCTTATATGAAAAAGAAATAGTTGGGACGTTACTTCAATGAAATGATAAAGGAATCCCCCCCCCCAAAAAAAAAGAAACATTGAGATGGAAGAAAGAGTTGCAGGTGAAGTAAAGGAAAGCAACAAAAAAGGTAAAAAATTGAACCTTTTTGACTTTGATGCTTGAGACATTTTTCTCAACGAGGAGATGCTTAATGATACAGGACTGCATCTCATATCTGCTTTGGGGGGGGTCTACCCACAATTCTTAGTTCTGTGGTTAGTAATATTTATTTTACTATAACATTGTAAATCCTGTCTACCATTTTTTTGTCTCCTAAAACCAACTATTGAGAAAGCACAGAGGCCTGAGACCTAATTATGAAAAAGAATTCAACGGCTTATAAATTAACCCTGACAATGCGAAATAATACTATAACAAAAATCAAGAAATAGAGCTGTGCATTAGTTAAAACCAGAATGGTACCCACCAGAGCCCTGATGGGTGAGGCTCCGTGGATTGAGCAGCAGCTTGGGAAACTCTCTGTTGCTTTTGCAGTGATGACACTCTTCTAAGGCAGTGTGAGGCCTGAGGCTGTCGGAGGCCCCTCGGAGGGGAGGACTTGCCCAGTGTCAGCCAGGAAGCAAGTGGCGGAGTCAGGACTGAACTCCAGGCAGTGGCCGTGTGTGTGACCAAGGCTTGGGAAATCGTAGCCCTCTTCAAGTTCCTGTCAGTCCTCCTAAACCACCCCTGATAGCGGTTACAGTGGAACACCAGCGATCAGTAATGACGAGTAGAGGAGTGTGTTAAATGTTACGTAAAGTGTGCATAAAAGCATCTTCAGGGAAAAAGGGTCTGTGCCTGTGACATCTTGGGGGGTGCAAATGAATAGGAAGGGCTTCCATGCAGGAGGGGGCAGCTGAGCAAAGCCTGGGGCAGTGGGCAAGGTTTCCACAGAGTGACGCGACACGCTGTGGCCCGTGTACTCCAGGTAGTGCAAGGGCACCAGAGAAAGAACTTGTGTGACAGATGCAGTCTTTTCTGTTACAACTGTGTTTTACAAAAATTAATTCACATATGCTTGATAAACAAGGGGGTGATAACGAATGAATGGGACAGTCTCTTCGGTTTATGAGCGATTTTCCTTGACATCTTAATGGTATTTGTCTCCAAGTACCCAGCTGAACCAGAGCCCAGTAACCTGGGGTCACAGCCCAGCCAGTGCGCAGGACGCAGTGGTGCCCCCGAGGCCCCTTCACCTGCGGTTCTCGCCTGGTTTGCTTACAGTTTTGCCCGGGGTTGGTGCAGTTCCATAACTGAAATGCCTTCCTTAAAAACAACCTTCTTGCAAGCTGCCTTGACCTTGCCCTTAAAAGTTCTGCTGTGTGCTCACCGCAGTATTTCTTTACTAGGAAATTAATGCCTTATTTTAATGGTGCTAATGTTTTTTGTTAGGTCTTTAGTTAGGGCTCTGGTTACAATATTCCATAGGTTTTGAGTGCTCTACCTTATAACCCCTCACAGTGCAAGATTTCACCCACCATGAGATTTTTCAGGAATGTGTCCGTTCAAGTATCATAAACCTCTAGTTTAGCTTACAGAGCAGGGTCATCCAGTAAAACTTTCTGTGAGGGTGAAAATGCTTTTTATCTTGCTTCCAGTATTGCAGCCACTGGCCACCTGTGGCTGTTTAATTTTAACCCCATGAAATGAAACACGCGACTCAGTTCCTCAGTTGTACCAGGCACACTGCAAGTGTGCATCACAAATCACACCACGGCTCGGGCTCCCGCGTCACACAGCGCTGCTGTGGACCGAGTCTGGAGCTCATAAGCATTTGCAAACCCTCGCAGCGACTCCCAGCTCTCTTCCCTCCGCATTTCCCTGACCGGGGCTTAGGGATTTGCTCTCGAAGGGAAAGTCAAGTGGAGGTTCTAAGACGGTGTGAGGGATGTGGAACCCGGGGCCCGGAAAGCTCGGAGAGCGGGTGGCATTGCCGTGAGCCCCACGTCCTCCCCGGGCTGGCCGTGGCTCACTGGAGACGTGTGTTCCCAGAGCCCAAGGGCCGCATTGCATTTGACTCACTGATGTGTAGCATGTGTGGTTCTGTGTCCCTGACCAGCTTATAAGGAACTGGAGAGCAGGGACTGTGTTTTTTAATTCTACACCCCCCTCAGTGAGTAACACTTTTAAATAACATACAGGAATGGCATCACTATCTTGAAGATGATGTGTTATTCATACGCCAGTAGAAATTGACACTAATTCTTCAATTTTGGTGAACTGGGGAGGATTAAATATAGGTCGATTAGAAGCTATGGAGGACTTAGGGCAGTTTCCAAGTGCAGTGGATAAAGAGCATTCTTGGCCCTTGTTTTTTCTTCTCTGATGGTGTACTTGCTGCCTCGGCCTCACACTTAAGAGCCCATTTGTGAAAGAGATGTTTGACTGCTTATTTTTTTTCAGGTTAGGAGTTCAAAAGACCCACTCTTTTTAGAACCAAGAGAATAGGAACCCAAGGCAAAGTGAAATATGTCCACGTTGCCAGATCGGATCAGTGTTATGTTTGACTTTGCGGTAGTGCTCTGTGGGTCTCCGCAGCACCCCTCCCACCCGCCTGTTCTCTTTTTGAACCGAAATTGTCTCATAGGCAATAACCTGTATGGGTTTTAGTCATGCTCTTTGTTACTTTTGCGTTTTTAAATAGACACATAATTTAAACAGTTCTAACTCCAAACTGTGTAGTTACAAAGGTTTCTTGCACAAGTTTTAACTGATATATAGACTTTTGTATTTTTAAATTAACATTTACAATGCAGCATGGTTCACCGGCATTTATTAGCTTGCAAGTTAAATGTAATGTGCTGTTACAATGAGCTATTTTAAGGTATTAAAATGGAAAACACACAGCGGTGCAATAGGCCAGGGAGTCCCCGTGTGAGTTGAAGGGGTTCTTTCCTGCCACGTGGCACCTGCTCTGTGAGGGGCAGCCATTGCTCGAGCCTCATTGTAATTCACACGGCATCCAGTGCTACCGGAAAACTAATGAAAATGCAGGGACTGCCAGGCTTGGTTTTACTGTTGAGAATTCTCAGTGGTTACAGTGTTATGTAGTGCCTAATTCTCTTGGCGCAGCATTTTTTTAATAGTGATTTTTATTTTCAGTCCAGCGATCCATTTCGGTCATTTAACCCCTTAACCACTGAGTAAGCTTCCAGTCACAAAAGAGCTTTCAAAGGAAAAGGTGTGCGTTGGGTGTATTATAAATGTAAATGTTCCAGTCATGCCTAAATCTTCCTCTGTCTCTCTCTGTGTGTGCACGTATATAGATCTGTATTGAGAGACACGGATGTGTGTTCTCAGTGGCGTAAACTATGGCTTTCAGATCAAACTATGAGAAGGTCCGAGCGCTAGAAGGAGAGAGTAAATACTGTCTCTCCTAGGGTGTGATCTCAAGGGATACAACTGTTGCCATAGCAAAATTAGGTTACATTTATTACAATCTGCTCACTTCTCCCAAGGAGAAACTACACTAGGGCATACGGATTTTAATGTCACCGTTCCCCTTTCATTTGATTTTCCATCCTTAACACAAAATAAACGTTGAGGGTACCCTTCATTGCGAAAAATTGATTTGCTATGGGAAGTTGACTGGTACTGGATTTTGTGTGTGATTTGCCCAGGTTCGCATCCCAAATAGTAATCGTCATTCACGCTTTCGTGCCGTGTCTGATGAACAACCGGTGCCCCAGACGACCGAGGCGGTTTTGAGATGCAAGGGATAGTATCCCTCGGATGTTACAGAATGTCGTGTTCTCTAACTTTGGTGTGTCCCTTGCAATTTAAAGTGGTACTTTCTTAAAGCAGTGCTGTGTATCAGTGTGAGTGTGTGTGTGTGCATCTTGTAATTACCAAAAACCAGTTTTAGTGTGGAGTTTAGAATTATGTTGACGCTTGTCTGAGCACTGTGAAAATATCACAGCTGCATGTGGTGTGTGACACTGTTCCCTGTTGCAGGGATGTACATTCACTTATTTAATTAAATCCATGTGTTGCTGATGTTATGTCAGCTGCCCAGCGACTTCAGAAGCTGCGTCCTGGACAGCATCTTGATTACACTCTGTGCGTGTCCACAAGCCATGTCAGAAAATCAGGAAACAGGAGTGAAATGTACCTTTTTGAAAGTACAGTGCCAGCTGGGGAGAGAGACTGGTAAGAGTGATTGATAGTTCAGCAGAATGAGCCTGCTTTCAGGAATGAATGAAACCAGAATGTGAGTGCAACAAACTGTGCCTAGTAATGGCGGAGGGAACTCCCTGGGCAAGAGAGACTGAGTCCGTAATCTGAAAAACTCTCTGGAGGAGCTTAATTAGAGTGTTTAGGTGAAAATGTCCCTCATTAAAAATAGTTCTGAGTTAGCTGAGTAACCGAGAAAGATAGTACCCTGAGAAATTTATGTACATACACCTATGCATTAGAACTGCTTCAACTTAATTAAAATAAAACCTGATTAAAAACCAGTTTTTTCCAGCTGCACTAACCATATTTCAAGTGTCCAGTGGCCACGCACCGCTGGCGACGGCCATGTCTGTCACTGCAGAAAGTTGCACATAGGAGAATGCTGCTGAGGGGGGGTGTCTTCTTCTTAGGAGCGGCCCAAGGATCACAATATTATCCTTTAATGCTACGAATAAGCCAGACAGTACAATAGTGAGGATATGTTTTGCACATTCCTTTGCCTGGAGACAGGATTGGAACCTGGGAATCGTGAACACCAAAGCCATCCCCAGTGCGGCCGTGGGACTTCTGTGTGGTATCCTGGGTCTGTCGTTGGACTTCTCCAAACCTGCGACCTGCCTTTCCTGTTTTGTAGGCCAGCCTACCTCCTGGCTCCCTGTATTCTTCCTTACTTTCCGTGGGTTATGATTTCTTTATGTAGCTTAAAAAAATTGGTCTTAGCCTATCGTATTGAATGTGTTCATGCAAAGTACTTCAAGTCTTCCTGGGGTGTGTGTGTTTGTGAATTAGAGGGAAATGACCCGTTCTTTTTCTTTCAACCTTGGTTTCCTTACTTGTTAAAAAAAGGGGATTGATATGTACAAATCATAAGCAGAGTGAGAATTAATGCTTGGGAATTGGGAATAATTAGAAGAAGGTGAAACATTCACTACCGCACGCCCAGGCATCTGGACAAGACCATGTGAAAAAAGCCTTGATTCTTTAGGTCTTGATGAATTATCAAGGTAAAAATTCCTAAGGCATTCCACAAATTCGTGTTTAAATTATAGTATAATGAAAATTTTAAGTATGTTTGGACAATGACTGTGAAGTTAATGCCTCATTTTTGGCATTCGGCTGTTTGAATAACTGGAACAACCTACAAGGTCCAGGTTTTTTGGCCTGAAGATATGTGTAAGTTTTTTCTTAGGTGGTCATAGATGTTGAAAAATGTGCAACAACATACCATTTTGAAGAGCTCAAAATGCTTGAAATGTGTGATATTTAACTTTTCACATCTCCATGAGTTGGATAAGGAGCAATTAAAATCAAAGACTTTTAGCAGGATGATAAGCCGAGAAGCAGAAAAACAAACGTAGGGTTTCTCAGAAAAAAGATAGTGTCGAATTTTTGTATATAAGCAAAGGTAATTTGGTAGGAGATGTTCTAACATCATTGATTCATATGCTGAATTTAACTTTTACATTAATGAACTAATTGAAGATTTAGAATAATAGTCATTATTCATGGGATCTAAAAAGAATATGGAGCTTTATTTGTGGAAATTATTTCAGGTCACTAAATTGCTCTTCTGGATCTCTAAATGATGTTAGTGTAGTTTCTAAGTTTTTCTGAAAATGAAAAAATCTGTCTTCTTTGCCTGATGAGCGCATTGTGGGTGGGCAGGTAACTGCAGCCCGTTGTCTCCCCGGTGCCCCCTATGCTCCTCCTACCGGGCTATGTGCGCCTCTCCTGCAGGGACCCCGCCCCTTCCCTGTCAGGAACCAGAAGGGTTGCCCGGAGAGGTATTTGCTTGAAATTCCAGGAGAAATCTCTAAACCAACAGTACCAGGAATAGGGAGTGTGTGAATGAAGGTCTAGGGCGGATCGGTGTGTGACGTGGAGAGAACCCTCTGTGTGGAAAAGATGTACTAGATGTCAGACAGCAATGGTAGAGCGTATGGAGTTAGCACCGAGTGCATCATAAGGCTTGTTTATAGGGCGGTTCTGTTCCTTCTGAACTCCTTAATTACCCACTCATTAGAATCTGCGGGTTCCTTTAGGATGTCTTTAAGAAGCCACTGAAGCGTGACTGTAGCATGTTCTGAGTTCCTGGTAGTCTCTGGTTTACAGTCACATTTTAGGTACAATCTTTCCTCTGGTCCTAAACCTCTGTTGTCTCTGACTCCCTTGGAAGAGAGTAAACACGAACATTTTGACCTTTTGTTTGTCAACAGAGACTTCATTAATTAAGGAAGGATTTATTTATCAAGGATTTACTCTATGACAGGTACTCTTGTTAGGGACTTGTAACAATTCTATGTACTTCTCAGAGGAACATCTGGAACTAGGTGTCGTTGTGCCTGTTTACAAATGAGGGGGTGGACACTGGGAAATCAGTTATTTGCCCAAAGTGTTGCAGCCGAGGAGGCACCGAGGGGCTCCAATCCCAGGTCTGGTTTCTGAGGTCAGTCTGCTTTCTGTGGTAGGTCAGGTGTCTCTCCTGTGCTTCAGTCTGTCACAGAGTCAGCGCAGTACTGCCTCAGCGTCTGTCTTGTAGAATTACCAGCATCAGATGAGCGTAAACATAATCCCTACACCAATTCCAAGCTCTGTTGTGATTGTTAGTAGCATTCATTTACCATTACCAACATGCTTTTTAAAAATTAACCGTTGTCTCCTATGAAGATTTCTGAGTATGTGGTGTGATTCCCAGAAGACTTCTGTCTGCAACGGTGGATACTTTAATTATTTGTTAGACTCCTCCTGGTTGTGTTTGGGTTTCTTTGGGAATGAGTTTTACACCCTTCTGATTGTTGGCAAATATTCCTGCTGAAGAAAAACTGGCCATCTGTTCAGCTGGTAGCCAGCGCATCGCAGTCCAGATAGCAGATTCAGCTCGAACGAGAGTCATGATTAGACAGTATAATGCAGACCTTGTCTTGGCCTAGTCAACAGGCATGGAAAGTGGTAAGACCAGCCTGGAAAAATTAACATTTTCATCATACGAAGTGAAGGCTGGGTTTAGGACAGTATAAGAAATGCCCAAAACTGCACTTACAGATATCATTACAGTTGGAATTGAATGAACAGAAAAGTGGGAGGGAAAGAATCACTAAGTAGGTCGCTGAAGCCCAGCCTGGACGGTAGTTCCGCCTGATGGCCCCTCAGTGTTCAGGGAAGGCTCTGGCGCTTGGTGAGAAAGCGCCCCTTGAAGGCTGGTCCTTTTCCTGCCACCGTGGACTCTTGCAGCACGTGGGCCTTTTGCTGCGGTCATCTGCGTGCTGCTGGGTTTGTGTTTCCTAAGTCATGTTTCTTGCCTGCAGAACTAGCATGCTCCTAACCTTCATGCTTTTGGTTGGGGTATCCAGGCACGTTATTGCTGTTTTGTTTTGCTAAATAATTTTTATCGTTGAAAACGTAGGAAGGATGTTTATAACAAGTGTAAGCACATGCAACAGTAAAGAAAACCTTGTATGGCCATCAACCAGCCCAAGAAAGAGAATATTGCCACATGTGTATCGCAGTCAGTATTTGATTTTATGTGTGTGTCTGTATATATATCCACATCTATATAATTTTATTTAAAAAATTTTTAAGTTTATTGGGATGACATTGGTTAATACAATTACCTAGGTTTCAGGGGCACAGTCCTGTAACCCATCAACTGTATATTGCACTGTGTGCTCACCACCCCAGGTCAGGTCTGTTACCACTTCCCTCCCCTTCGCCCTCTTGTACCACCCCCTTCCCTCTGGGAATCGCCATCCTGTTGTCTGTGTCTCTGAGGGTTTTTTCTTCATCCTTTCACTCTTTCCCCTCGACTTCTCTCCCCTCTAACGGCCTTCAGTCTGTTTTCTGTATCTATGAGTCTATTTCTATGCTGTTTGTTTGTTTATTTTGTTCATTAGATTCCACATGTAAGTGAAATCATGTGGTATTTGTCTTTCTGTTTGGTTTATTTCACGTAACATAATACTCTCCAGGTCCATCCATGCTGTTGCAAAAGGTAAGATTAGTTTTATATAATTTTAACTTTATTTAAATGAAGTCAGATGACGCTTATTTTTTACTGCTTCCTTTGACCTGATATTCTAAGATTTATCTACAGTGGTGCACCTTGCTCAGTTTGCCTGCCATGTAGCTTTCTATTATGTGAACACATCATAGCTTATTTGCTTTTCGTTTTTAACTGTTACACACTTCATTGCCGGGAATATTCACGGGCTCACCTCCTGTTGAACGTGCGCAGGGCATTTCTAGGGTTTATGACTGTAATGGAATTGTTGGGCCATGACTGTGCCAATCTCAGCTTCACTAGGTAATGTCAGATTGTTTTCCATGGAGCTGGGTGTTTACACCGAGCCATGTGCGCCTCAGAGTTCTTGTCTGAAATCTTTGCTGACATGTGATGCTGTAGGATTTAAGGATTGTTACTGAATTGTTAAGTATAATTGCATTTTGCAGTTCTACAAGGGTTTTTTGGTTAAGATATTAAATTTTTTTCTTTATTTTTCCTCATATTTCCAATCTTTATTTCTTTAAGCATATTAAACATTTACTTTAAATTCTGACAATTCATATTTTGAAACCTCTGAGTTTGAATTGGTTATAGGATATTTCTGTTGGGTCTTGCTCACTGGTCTTTGTTTCTTTGTTTTATTTATGATTTTTTAAAAACTGCAAGCTTGTGTGTGCTCTTTTGAAATTCTTTGAGGTCTGGACTGAAGATATATTCATCTTGACTTTTGCTCTTGACATTCATTTTGCTCTTGGCTTTGGTCTTCCTAGTAGCCAGCAGTGCTCTGTTTTTCGCTCCCCATTCACTTCCCTTGTGAGTTGCTGACTCCAGGGGTGTGAAGTTAAAGGACTAGAGAGCAGACCCTGAATAGAGTTGTAGTGTTGATGGGATGCCTCTGCAGCTCAACTCTTGGTTGTATCAGCCTGTGGTAAAATTTATTTCATTGCATGTTGTTTCACTTAAAGTCACAGGACCTGTCAGTGACATTAAGTGAAGACTCACTGTAATTTAATTGAAAATACATTTCTATGTCCCTTTTAAAGAATTGTATCTCTCAAGCACAAGGCACAAAGGTGCTTAGCTCGTTGGCTTTCATCCAGACGGTTATACATTGTAAGTTTGCCAAGGAAGCAGACGGACCTCACCCAGCATTCTACCCTTGGGCCTCCTTTATTCTAAAAAAAAAAGACATCTAGTTTTATAGAACAGTGCCAGTTTGTTTTGGGGCTTGACTTTGGCCAGCTGAATTCTGCTGACCCCTGTTGTGTCCTGCCATTGGTCAACCCAGGGGCATGAACGCAGGACAAAGATGAAGAGGGGTCCAAGTTACTTTGTACGGAGAAGACATAAGGGTCAGGACTTCTTCTTAGATTCAAAGCTAGCCTAATGTCGCCGCTCACTACTGGTAACTTTCCTTAAGACCTGATGAATTTAGTGTTGCTTGACATACTTTTAAGATGGCTCAAGATTGCAAAAATACATTGCTGTTGAATAGTAATAAGCATCAAGTAAGAAAAATGGATGTACTTTTTTGATGATTTCATAGTTATTTATGTTTTTAGCCACATGCATGAAGCCTCACGTTGGTATTTTTCTTTGCCATGGACTTCGCAGCAGCTCAGTAGGATTTTTAAAAAATATTTTATTTGTTTATCTTTAGAGGGGAAGGGAAGGAGAGAGGAAGAAAAACATCAATGTATGGTTGCTTCTTGTGCATCCCCTGCTGGGAACTGGCCCCTGCCGGGAACTGGCCTGCAACCCAGGCATGTGCCCTGACTGGGAATCGAACCGCGATCGTCTGGTTCGCAGGCCTGCGCTCAATCCACTGAGCTACACCAGCCAGGGCCTAGGATTTTAAATATTTATATTTTATATTTTCCTGCACCTGCCCCGTGACAATATACATAGACCATGCAAACAAAGATGTTTTTAGCAAAGAGATTGTCTTATTACTGTCCTGATGGCCGTCAGAAATGAGGCTGCTTTTGCAAACACTGTTCAGGCATGCTGTCTCCCGTCCCTAATTGTGCAGACTGTAATCATGAGCTTCTCTTCAGCGTGTGTATGGCTGTTGTTGTAATAGCTGGTGAGTCATCGCATTTTAATTTGAATGAGTGAAAAATAGAAAGCTCAGCAGATGCATTCTTTTCAGAGGTAAACGTCTGGAAAACAGAGAAAGGAAATAAAGTATATGCATGAATTTTAACTTCCTAGGTAGCAGGAAAATGACTTTGACCATGGAATGTACACATATGCTTTTATCATCCTGCTGGCATAAACGTGGGCATGTAATTCGGGGAGTTCAGCTAGTTTAGCTGCAAAGTGACTTTTCTCCATCCCTCTTTGTTTTTTAATTTAACTCCTTAGTAATTAGAATGTTGTTTCATTTTTATTTTTATTTTTATTTAGAGAGAGAGGAGGGAAAGGAGAGAAACATCCATATGTGATTGCCTCTTGTGTGACCCCAAGTTGGGACTTGACCTGCAACCCAGGCATGTGCCCTGACTGGGAATTGAACCAGTGAAACTTTGGTTCGCAGCCTGCGCTCAATCCACTGAGCTTCTCCAGCCAGGAGAATGTTCTGTTTCTTGACTTTTAGAATTAAATATCTCAGCAGATATCTTTGGAAGTCTTTGAAAATGTTTTTAGTGACCGTTATGGAAAACATTGGCTAGAATGGACCCATCTCTTTGCATGGCAGCCAAATGGTCTAGAACAGTTTTTATCTAACCCTGCTTACTGGGGGCATATTTATTATGTGTTTATTTATTTACTTCAGCGTGCTGATTATTTGACCTCTTAGTTTTTATCTTGAACAACTCCTTAATATAGTTTATTTATCCTATAATAAGTAAGCTGATACTATAAACTTTGACACGGTTTCAAAACTTATTTTTTCCTTTTATTTTGCCTCAGGTACAGTTAAGCGAGCCTTCTGCCTGCTTTCCTTTGAGATTTCGGGCCACGCTTGGTGTATCTTTCCAGCACAGAATGGACACTCTGGAGTTAGATTGCTATGACATTTGACACTGTCTTTTTCCTTTATGGTCCACATTGCATGACTTTACCAAAGAAATCTTTTAAAAAAATACATCACCTCCCTACCCATTAGGGACCTAGCATGGGAAAGCTATTTTCTGGATTTCAAGGTCTCTCCATTTTCTCTTTTCCGCGTCATTATTCCCAACTTGGAATTATGACAAGTACGCTCCATTTAGACCAATAGTATCACCTTTTTACAAAAGTCTGGCTGATTCTGGAAGGTGGGTAGAAGGAAAATATGTATTTAACTCAGTACCTAGAAGATGAAATCATAACCAATTAATTTTGTCTTTTGCCTTGTAGTGTTAGAAGGCAGGGTGGGGGTGGCTTGTTTCAGGAGAGCTACTGAACAAGGCAGGTTGTGGGAGCCAGTTCTGCAGAGCTCTGGACAGTGGGACTTGAGAAGACAGGATGCCCAGGGTACTACCTAAGGGCACTTCCTGAAAGCAGAGGAAATATGCTAATTAAGAGGAAGCAGCTGGGTAGGAGAAGTACTTTATCCTTAGGTAGATTTAAAACTGGGATTTAGTAAAAGTCAGTGGCCATTACAGATGTTCCCCTAGTACCGGGGATTATGAGAAGATTATCAAGGTCAAGGGCAGGGGCCCTTGGGGTAGGACTGATCTGGACCTTGAACTGTCCTGGACATGCATAG
Organism: Sturnira hondurensis; assembly: GCF_014824575.4. Classification (NCBI taxonomy): domain Eukaryota; kingdom Metazoa; phylum Chordata; class Mammalia; order Chiroptera; family Phyllostomidae; genus Sturnira; species Sturnira hondurensis. The sequence continues at coordinate 1,916,756 of NW_028091156.1, read as the reverse complement.
ACCGGGCAGGTCTGATACAAGCCAGAAAGCCGAGGGTTTCCCCGCCCTTGGCCTCGCAGGCTGGGCGTGGGGGGCCTGCGAAGGTCCTGCCCATTTCTGCCTCCCTGTTTTGCGCATGTTGTTCCTTTGAAGTGGACACCTTCCTCTTCCCCATCCACCCAATGTCACAAGTGGTAAATGGAAGGAGCATGCACTTCAGAGGTGAACTGACCGCGGTTTGATTTTATCTTCTTGATGATGAGCTGGGGCATCCTGGCTAAGTTATTGTACTGCTCAAACGCCCGTTTCATCCTTTGGTGGTGGAGATGTTACTAAGTTCTCTGCTGGCGTCAGCGTTGAAAGGCTGCCCCTCAGTTTCGGGGCTTAGAAAACGAATTTTGTCAGCACCCAGAGTCACTGAGGAAAAAGAACATGTGAAATCTTGTGTATATACATGTACATAATAGGAAATTTCGAGGAAGCGTGAAAGAAATGCTAACTCCCGTTGACAAGGATCTCCTAATTCTGTTTATTTCTCTTCGTTGTGGACCCTCTGTCTCTGTAGTGGTAGGGAGCGAGCAGTAGTAGACGGCACGGCCGCCTGCCCGGATGGTTCAGGAAACACTGTGTGTGTGTGCAGGTGCGCGCTGATGCAAGACAGATGCCGCACCTGCAGGCCCTGTATCTTCTGGAAGGTCATCAGAGGAGCGTCCATTGCGGTGGTCTGTCCCTGACACACCAAGAGCATCCTGTCCATACTTGTGTGTCCTGTGCGTGGTGCACATTGGTTGAGTTGTTCAATAAGGAGTACTTTTCCTTAGACTAAATTATATGCTTTTATTATAACTGTCCTCTGTGAAGATACTGACTCAACTCATCAGATATTTATGGAAATGCAAAAGTGACCATCTAAAAACGCCTGTGGAATTTAGCCGTCACTCGGTTTGTCTGTGCCGAAGGGGCCGGTGAGGGCCGGAATTGTGTGCTGCACTTGAAAAATCTGTCAACAATGCTTTGAATAAGGTTCTGACATGTCTTTTTTATTAGGATGTTTTCCTGGTCATGAAATATGTTATAGTCAATATAAAAACACTAGCTAGGCACAGAAAACATAAAGAAAAATAAAAATCACCCCTCAGATTAATATTTTGAGGTTTTCTCTGCATTTGTATTGATTATTTTGTTTCATTGTTTTTCTTTTCTTTTCTTTTTTTAAATTTTTTAAATTTATTTATCTTTAGAGGGGAAGGGAAGGAGAGAGGAAGAGAAATATCAATGTATGGTTGAGTCTTGTGTGTCCCCTGCTGGGAACTGGGCTGCAACCCAGGCATGTGCCCTGACTGAGAATCGAACCGTGGTTGTTTGGTTCCCAGGCCCGCGCTCAATTCACTGAGCTACACCAGCCAGGGCCATTGTTTTTCTTTTTGACGTTGTAAGAACTATTTCTTTTCATAAAATATTCTTTAAAAATACGTACATAGTACTCATCATATAAGCTGTATCATTTGCTGTTCAATTATTTTTCTAATTTGGGTATTTAAGTATTCACTATTTTAATTTAGTGGAAATAAATCTGTTTTGTTGCCATCTTTGATTATTTCCTTAAAATGGGTCCTTCACTATAAATTACTATATCAAACATTTATTTTGATTTTTTATTTTTAAGATTTTCTTTATTTATCTTCAGAGGGGAAGAGAAGGAGAGAGGGAGAGAAACATCAATGTGTGGTTGCCCCTCGTGGGTCCCCCACTGGGAACTGGCCTGCAACCCAGGCATGTTCCCTAACTGGGAATCGAACCACAATCTTTTAGTTCATAGGCCTGCACTTAATCCACTGAGCTACACCAGCCAGGGCTATATCAGACATAAATGTGCACATTTTAATAGCTTTGTTGCTTGCTGCCGATGTTCTCTGAAAGGCATGCGGTGCATGATGGTGATTCTGTCTCTCTGCTGCCTCCTTACCCCACTGAGGCATCTGAGACACAGAGGCTCTGAGCCCTGACTCACCCAGTCCGTGTCGCAGCTGTAGCCCACATTAACCGTGACATTGGTTGCAACTGAACAAACACCTGAGGTGGTGTCTGTATTCTTCTGTACTACTTATCACTGTGACTGTTGCTATGACAAGATTGTGCAGGGATCACGTTTTACTAATCTTTATGCAGCCTACTATGGAGCTTTGTGCATAGTAGGTGCTCAATAAACATGGAAAATAATTATCACATAATACCCACCCTATTAACCCAATGCTAGATGGATTCCACCCCTTACTAACATATCTGTGCATATACTTTAACCAACTCTTTTTATTAGGAAGCGGCCCATGAAGTCCCCAGCTCCCATTCTTATTTTCGTAAGAAGTTTTCATTCATTGGTAGGATGTACTGGTGTGTTTAGAATTTTTATCCCCCTCCTTCCAAATGTTGTTATTGTGTATGTGTTTAGCTTGTGAACTATATCAGAAGCTCTAAGTAGTGGAGATGGTGAGCACTGGCCATCTGGAAGAATCCTGCCTCATATTATGAGGGCAGAGATCCTGGCGAATATTGCCGCCAGTGGCTAGTAAGACTGTAACCGAGACAGAGTTTTGGCCTTCACAGAGATGTGAGATGTGTATTAAACCAGTTTCTGAGGATCACGTGCTTTCTGTGTTTTATGGCAGTACCTTGTGGATTTGCATTTAGAATGATAATTCATGCTAATGGCTTTCCTCTCCCACGAGGTAGCAGAAATCAGTTCTAAAATGGCAGAATGAAAGGGTATAGCAAATAAAGTCAATGAACTGTCAAAGAATTTGTTTCCGTCAGGCACCCTGTTGTAATGACCTCCTCTCGCTCTTCTTTCTTGGATTCTAATGCCGATTTGGTGCATGCTTGTTTTTGTCACAATAGAAAAATAGCAAAACATGTTAGATCAGTGAGACAGCGGGTATTTTCAAATAATACATTGGAGCAGCGTCTCAATCTTCAGGAAAATGGTGAAGAGGAAATACAGCATCGATTGCTGTTGCTAAGCAACGGCTTTCCCAGCGGATATGCTGGGGACAGTGGTGGTTCGGCCAGCACGCTGCCGCTGCCAGGTGGGAGCAGTGCCGCTCCGTGATGCTTCTGAGAAATCCGAATCAGAGCTCTGCCTGTCTGCTTTCCTCAGCTTTCTGAGACCATTCTTCGAGAGGTTAAGACCACACCGTTAAATATATACACTGAAAAATTTGAAGCACTTTTGGAGACATACGGATGGATTTGTGGAGCCAACCCTAAAGGAACCCGAAGGCATCAGAATTCCTTTTTTATTTCCGAAATACTATTACTTTCCCATGCATGCATTTATCCATGCATTCAGGTGCACCCTCACACAGCTGCTTAGCCGATACTCAAGGTCGTGCTGCTCCTAAGAGACTGGAGTCTCTGGCACTGCTGACTCCTGCAGCGTAGGTGTGTTGGTGAGGATTCAGAGGGGGCCCCTCCCAGGACTGTAGTTCCAAGCTTTGGGGCACTTGAGAGTCTCCTGGACAGCTGGCTAAAGGAGTTCTCAGCCCCATTCCTGGTGATCCCCTCACCATAGGGCATTTTAGACAAGCTGCCTGGATGGGTCTGATACCGGGGTGGGAGGACGCCTCTGAGAAACACTGGAGTGGCCGGTTGGTGGAGATTCCGTCACTTTGCCATTTTAGTTTGGTAACAGGGAAACTGCTGGCCGTGGCTTCATTTGTTTGGTCTGGGCCTGCTCCAGCTTGATTCCCGAGTCTCTCCACATGAGAGCTGCGTTTGATGCAGTAGAGTCAGGCTCGGTTGGGTTCCTTCCAGAACTTGCTCTGCGAACATCCCCGAGGAGGAGGTCAAGGGGCAGTCCCCTACCACTGCTGTGCCTCACCCGAGTGCCAGCTGTGGGTGTGCGTGCACGAAGTGTGCAAGCCTGACCCAGGTAACCCGCAGCACACACCCCCACAGACCGAAGTTTTAAACTGCCTTTCACCGGAAGCAGGAAACACCCGAACGAGCAAATACCTGCACCCACTGGCCCCTCTGTGTCCCCCAGAGCTGATGACCTTTCAGTGCTCGGTCAGTTCTTGAATAAAGCCTGGTGTGCTTCTAAATTGTTCACATAAATTAATGAGTAATTAGTGCTTTTACATTATAGTCCTTTAATAAGGTAGCTCTTTTTCTTTCTCCAGCGACAGATGCTTCAAATCCCAATTTTGGTCTTGGTTGGACCGCATCTCATATCTCTCCCTCATGCCTTGTAGTAAGTAGTATAGACGAACAACACATGGTTCTTATTAGTTTGGGTGGCTTGTTAACGACTCATTTATCAGGCCAAATGACTTGTAGATGACTGACTAATCAAAAGTTATTAAGGTCTGTAATTTATCATCACTAACATTTCTGCCCTCGGTCCCTCACCGGAATGATGTTCGTCGAATGCATACAGCACACCAGGAAGAAAATTAACTCACACTGACGGCGTTGGCGGCACTAGCGGGGAAGTTTCCAACGTTGGCAGGAATCAGTAGTAGAACCTAATTTATATGCTTTATAATGGAGCCGTTTTTCATTACATTTATATTTTCCAAATTGCTTCCATTTTTGAATTAGTTGCCCTCATTTCCGACCATCCTCAGCAGGGAAATAATATATTTTCTGAGTCTAACCCACTGTGTATGGTTTGACCTTTAGCTGAATCAAGTAGTAAAGATCAAAGTGAATTATGCTCGAGTGGGAAGGGGCTTTAATGGTGCTCTGCTCCGTGCGTCCCCTCAGCCCACGTGCTGTTTAATAGTGTTAATTCGGCTTGAATGGCGATGAGTCAAAAAACGGTGGTAGTTGGCTTCGGCTGATGCATTCTTGGGGGTTAGAGAGGTGTCTGCAGCACCTGAGTGGTTCCCCATAAACAGCAGTGCGTTTTTATTGTGTCCGCAAGAGAAAATGCCACGTGATCGCCTGTAAGTGGCAGGGAGCCGGTTCCTAGACGTGTGTGCGCTTTCCTGGGGGCACCTCTGTAACTTCCATGAGCACTAATAGGGCCTGTGTGTTTGCCTCCAGGAATTCAGTGCTCAGAATATGACAAGCAGCGATGTTTTGAGGAGTTGTAAGGTGAAAGGCGTGAATGGCTGAGTCCTGGGGAAGTGCGCAGTAATCCCTTGGCAGTGAGCCATTCAGAATGTTTAGTTCTGTTATCAGTGAAGTGTTAGTAAAAGGGGAGCCATCCACAGGTTTAGGTTCATTGTAGCGTAATGGATTCTGTGGACATTGGACAGTCATATAAGCTTCCTGGTAACATGCGTGGCTACGTACAATAATCAGTGGGGTCGTCTCTGCCTAGTTCGCAGTGGCCAAGCCCCTCCAACTCTGCTCGTTTGAGTTGCTGGTGTTCCAAAGCCTCTCGAAGCCGTTGTGTTGCAGAAACAAAAAAGTGAACACAGGGAGATAGCTGTGCTTTCCGTGAGCCTATGGGGTCAAGATAACTGTCGTTCTAGCATTATTTTATGTCGTCCAGACACAAAACAAAAACATATAATCTTACTTTATAGACTAGATGCTTGTTAGAATTCCTTGTCACCAGGATTTTTGTGTACTGAATTGATTTTTCTTTATATCTTCTTGCTTGGGAGATATTCATCTAGATAAAAAGCAGTTACACAGAGATGTAGACAGTATTACCTTTAAGAATGCTTCAAGTCTCCTGAGACTGTAGAAGTCACAGATTTATGGGGAAACAATAATTTTTCTAATAACCGCGGCAGCTCCCAAATGGCTGGGTGTATGTTTCTTTTCAGTGCCCTGAAGGACAAAGGACTCAGTGAGCTGCCGTGGGGAGCCACCTGGGAGTCCGGAGGCTCTCTTGTGAGACCCATGTCACGGTGGGGGGCTGTGCACACGGTTAGCTGGACTGAAGGGGGACAGTGGGGCTGACTTCACAAGTAGGTGCAGTGCGGTTATGGATCCCTCCTCTCAGAGAACTTGACAATGACATGTTTCTTCTTCCGTAAGTTATTCAAGTTCCATCTCCTGTTTTTAGTACTCTGCTTGTGTAGTTTTTAAAAAAGGACTCAAAGTTCCCCTAAACGTGCAAGCATAATTAATAGCACTCAAAACAGAAATGTGAGTTGAAACAGAGCTGATATGAAAGATGGCAGCTGAGAGATGCAGAGAACAGGTGGGGGTTGGGGGGGCCGGGCAAAGGGGTCCCGCAGTAGAAATCCCCAGCTCCCAAGTGCGTGAGCCACGGGGCGTGGTGTGCAGCCTGGTGGTGCAGGCGGTGACACTGGCTGCGTGATGGAAAGGCGCTGAGACCGCACACCTTCAATGTCCTCATCACGAGAGAAACATTTGTGACTGTACGTGGTGACAGATGTTGACTAGACTCACAATATGTAGAAGAAACGTGGAGTCATCGTGTGCACACCTGAAACTGATGTCACATAACGTCGAATGTCATTTGTGCCACAATAAAAAATAGAAACAAAATTAAGAGCTATGTTCTGGTACTGGGCACTTTAGTGAGTTTTAAAATATTGTGATTTTTCTCTGTGATTATAAAATGTACTTTAGAAATAGGAGGAAATCTAGAACAGTTTTAAAAACCTGCTTTTGTTCTGATTTTGTTTGCATACCTTGGCCTTCCCCTTAATTTTTAATCTTTCTGTTTTAAATTCTTTTTTGTTCCAGTTAAGGAGAGTTAAAATATTTCACATTTATTGTAGCAATTGATGGATGTTTATGTTTTCTGTATTCAGTGTTTCCTTGCTAACTATAGCAACACGAACTTTTTTGTTTGCTTTCATGTTCTCCTATGATTGAATGTTAAATTTAATTATGAAATCTAAGACTCCATTTACATATGTGATTTATATTAAAAAAACAATATACTTTGACCTCTCTGACCCCAGTTTCTAAAATGTAGTCATCTAAAACTGTGGGTCATGAGTGGATTTTAGTTTTTTGTTAAGTATTTTTTCCTTTCAGAATTGCCTTTTACTTGACCGTGTTTTTGATCACCCTCTGGATGCAACCTTGCTTCAGATTCCCAATCTCTCTGGTTCTCAGTTTCCTTCTTTATTGTTATTCTATCACAGCTGTCTCAGTTTTTTCCTGGTCCTCAGTGTCTTTTCATTCTGCAGTCAATGGTCTAACCACAGCCCAACAGCAGCTGGCGTTCACTGAGTACCTACTAAGTGCTGCAGGCACTGTGCGCAGCCCTTTGGATGGGCTGACACGTGTTCGAATTTCTCCGTGCTGTTCCACGGTAGATTCCATCAGCGCCCCCACTGTACAGATGAGGAAATGGAGGCACCAAGAGCTGAAATAATTCGTCCGTGGTCACAGGTCCTCCAGAGCTGGTACTCGGGTCAATTCATGACTCTCTTTCCGTAGTCCACCCTCTAAAACATGACGCTCCTCCTACCCCCCCCCCACACACACACTTCAGAAACGTTTCAGTAGGTGGTAAATTTTCCAAACCTTTGCATGTCTGACTGTCTCTATGACTTATGGACTTCAAATATCAATTTAGTTCTATGTGAAATTCTTGAGTTACAACCTTTGTTCTTAAAGAGAAATGTAATGCCTCTTTGTCTTGCTGTTACTCACTGTTTTAGAGGCCAGCTGGGTTTTTGTTTCTCCATAGGTGACCTGCACTCCCATGCTCTCCTCCCCACTCCAGCCCTGCCTAAGTGCCGTCAGAGGTTTTTTCCTGAATCCCAAAATTAAAAATTCAGCCACACTTTATTCAGGTGTGAGTCCATTTGAATTACTTTTGCCTAAAACTCTGAAATCCCCTTTGATATCAGATTTAGACATTTCTTTAGATCAAAGAGTGTTCTTGAATTGTATCTTTGTTTATTACTTCCCTTTGCTCAGATTCCTCTTTGGGAACACCCGTCGTTCACCAGCAGGTCTGTCGTCTTTTCCCAGCATGTAGATCTCCCGTCTCTAAAGCAGCGGTCGGGAGACTCTCCATAAGGCCCAGATAGGGGATATTGTATGCTTTGCGACCAAGAGGCAAAATTAAGGGCATCATGTAGCTACTCATGTAACAGTAAGGAGTACAAATTTCTACAAATTTTTTATTATTGCAACTGAAAATATAATAATAATGATTATTATTGAGTAGAGAGATTTGTATTTTCTGTTTGGAAATATGGACCTATTTATGAGAATATTAGAACACTTTTTGGGAAAGGTAACTTTTTGCCTAATTAGGATCGGAAGTTCCTTATCATTAATTAATTATAAATGTCCATCTGTAAAAAACACTTTTACCTCACAAGACATAAAAAACAAAACGAAATGGGGGGCGGGTCAGCTTTGGCTTCCTTACAGGTCGTGCCCTGTGATTTGCTGCCTTCTGTTCTCATGTCTCGCAGTTTTTCTCACTCTTCAGAATTGATCGTCTCTGTTGTTGATTTTGCTCTTTATTGACTTGGCTATGAGTTTGAAATTTCCGTTTATTTAAAAATCTTAGCCATCTTCCTTTACAACTCAGCCTGTTAGCTTTTCATAGGGTAGTCTCCCTTGTTCCTTGTTCTTTTCCGAACTGCTTTTTAAATATTTCGTTGAGACTACAAAGCAGGAGTCTTCTTAATACAGTCACAGTAAATCATTTTCAGGTGATGTCCCGTGTGCCTCCAGAGGAGTGCGCGCCTGACCCCAACGCTCGCAGTTTTCGTGGGCTCATGCCGTGCTTTCTACTTCACATTCCCTTTCCCACAAGGGCCAATTTAAACACAGTCTTTCACTTTTTAGAGAGATATGGGACTTGCCTTTTGTGTCCTCACTATTTCCTTATCTTCCTCGTATTTGAAGCCAAGACTGTTTTCACGCACCTGGCGTCTCGTCATTTTCCCCAGCGTTTCCTCCTGAGGTCTCATTCCTCCAGACTGAGACGTACTTTTCTGTCACTCTTCATTTTTAAAATCTGGAGAGTGCAGATTTGCTTCTGTGTCATCAGGGGTAGTTTGCATGTCTTCTTTAACTTGACCAGTTGATGCAAAACAATAACCCCCAAGTGTAGGACATCCCTGGTCCGCTAGTGCCCAGCCCTCGTCTTCATCTTACAGGGGGATTCCTGCAGGAACTTGGGATGGAAGGGCAGACAGAGTTCAAAAGTGCCTCTCAACACCCCCAAAACATTTCTAAAGTGAAAAGCTTTGTTAAACAAGAGATGAGATTGCAGTGGTGGTGAAGAGTAATGTAAAACAGAAGAGAAATAAATGAATGGCTTATCCCCAGGAATTCAGATGTTTGCGATGTTTTAGGTAAACCTACACTCGTATAGCCTGGGCATGGCGGATATTTCAAATCTAACTTGCATGTCCAGTGTCCATTACTTGTGCAGGCCCGTGACCTTATTCTGCTCAGTGTAGGTGCTGGGGCCTAGAAGGGCTTTCCCGGCTAATGACCGGCGACGAAATGTTTGGGGAACACACTCTGGTTTCTTTAGAAGGCTTCCGTGTCTGCCACCACTTCCGGCAAATCGCTGCTTCTGTGGATCGAATTGAAAAATTAATGTGGATGTATTACTGTGAATTTGGCTTTTTATAGTTGTTGAATCAGCTGAATGATAGAGTTTCTAAAAACTGTATTAAAATATAATATGCTTTTTCTAAAGCAGCTAAGGTTTAAATTTTCCCCAATCTTTTCTGAGTTTTATTAAAGCGTGAAACGGAAAGTGCTCTCTCTGCCACTCTGTGAATAGTTACGTATGGGTCAGAATGACAAATTTACTTGTCTGAGAAAATGTTGAGTTTGCAGTTCTGTTCAGGTAGGGCCCAAATTGCCTTTATGCACTACAGTGATAAAAATCTAGAAATAAAATTGGTTATTGATTTTGCTTGTTTTGCATTTGTAGCCAGAGAAAAATAACACTTACAATCTTTCAAGCGTATGGTTCTGTGCTTGAATTTTCCTCTGTTGGTTTTGTGTGGCTTTTTGTATCCTGGAACTTTCCGTACGATGCTAGCTCAGTTTACTTCTTGTATGTGACTGGTAAATTTTGGGCAGACAGTTCTGGCCAGATGTATTTCCTCTGCACCTACAATTATTTTTGAAAATTAAAAGCCAGTAAATTCTGAATGAAAGCCTGCAGGGTTCACTTATGAGTCAAATTAATGAACATTACCCAGTTCCTTTGACACTCACAGAAATTTTTAACTCAATTCTTGACTGCATTCCAAAATGTGAAGCACGTGGATAAATGACCTTTTGAATAAATTAGGTAGAATTATGTCAGAATTTTCCTTTTAAGGAGCTCAGTTTTCCCATTTGGAAGAATAGTGGGGATTTAAATCCTTGTGCTATGCAGGAGCATATGTATGACGTGATACGGATCTTGCTTAAACAGTGAGGCAGAGATAAATACGTGGTAGCCTTTACAAAATTATTCAAGGTGCGATTCTTTGATTTACAGCGCCTTTGGTGCATCTGGGTTGTTCCAGAGCGATAAGCCCATCGTTTATTCTGCAATCGCTTACTCAGTCCACTCTCCATGCTGGACACAGTGCTAAGCATTTGAAACACAGAGATAAAATATACACTATTTCTCTTCAGGGAGCTCATGTTTGAGACAGGAGGACTTTAGGATGAGCTGATTCTGTGGAGTGTGGGGAAAGGAGTCTGTGCTAAGAAGCCTGACTTCAGAAATGTGAGGAATGAGTGGCAGGAAATGGGGAAAGTAAGAAATGGTAGGAAAAGAAGTAGAAAAACTAGGGAAGAGAAAAAGGAGATTATAGACCTATTTTATTTGGCCCACCTGCAGTTTTCTGTTTTTGTTTTTGTTGTCGGCATATAAAACTTGAGAGATTTTACTTTAATATATTTCCAGGTTCTCTCGGAAGTCAGAAGAATAGAGTTCACACATGACTGGAGTCAGCTGGCAGTGGCCTGTGGTCGCCACCTTGAGATGGGACTGGTGCCCTCTGGCTTTCTCCTGCCCACTGGTCATCTGCCCTCCAGTTTGGATGGCAGCCTCCGAGTCAGGGTCTTTTCACATCTTGGCTGTTAATGGAAGCATCCAGATGGAATGGGGGAATCTAGGGGGAGGGGTGGCTCGTTGGGGTTTAAGTATGTGAAGGGTGTGAGAATGTAATTTACTGAGGGTGAGGAGCCAGGCCTCAGTGAGCTGAGGCTGTGTGATGGGCTGAATGACATTCCTCCGAAGTTTGTAGGTTGAAGTCTCCACCCCTAGTTACCTCGCAGTGTTACTGTGGCCTGAGGGGTGAATGCGGGGGTGTCCCGAGGCCGGGTGAGGAGGGGGCGAACGAGGCAGCAGAGGTGTTGGCCATGTGTGGGCAGGACCTCTGGCTGTCGTCTAGAAAAGTCCCCAGTGCTTTGTACTTGTACGCATCTGGCTCAAAGCTCATTGGATGTTCAGTGAATGGATGTAACTGCATTTTTGGTGAGAGGGAATCAGGCCCCGGCTCAGAGGGTTCTCTCTGGAAATGCAAAGGAAAACGGGGGCGGGGGCGGGGGGGGGGGCGGGGGTCCTTTGTTTTCTATGCGGAGAGGGTGAGGAGCAGTTGGGTGGGGTGGTGTCAGCCTATTTGTCACTGGCCATGGAGATGTTAGGTATATATATAGTTATATATATGTGTGTGTGTGTATATGCACATATACACACATATATATATACACATGTACATATATATATATGTAAAAGCAAGGATCCTGCATTTATTGAATGGAAAAGGCTGTAGACTGTGTTGTGTTACATCTACGAGGGCAAGAAGTTCTTGTTATTAGCTGTTGCTTTTGAGGAGCACTCATGCTTCTGTGACTGTATGTGAGTTTAACGCTTCACATCTTGAGAGTCTGGTTGGAGAGAGGCCCCGGGTCAGAGGAGAGGAGGCATCTTTGGAAAAGCCCGTGAGGAAAAGGAGGGAACCAACTCGTTCTCGCAGGCAGGGCGGAGGCCAGCCTGGGGTCTGCGGTGACGGGGGTCCTGGGCTGGGTGGAGGACCCGAGCACTGGGCTGGGAGAGGCCTTCTCAATGTGAGAGGATAGAGTTTTTTGTTTTTATGGAAAAGTGGATTTATGTGGCAGGGTTTCAGGAACTCAGATACTAAATAAAGAGGCATAGGTGTATACTTTGTTTTACTCAAAATACCTTAAATCATAAAGGTACATGGTAGAAAACCTGGTAAGAAATAGAAAATAAAAACTACCATAAGCTCCCTGTCTAGAAATAGCAATCATTACTACTTTGAAGTGTGTATTCCCAGAACTTTACCTGTGTATCTGTCAGTGTAAATCATTTAAAAATAGTCTTTCAACATCCAGAGCGCCTGGAAGGGAGTGATAGGAGCCAGACCGCTAGGCCTAGGCCGCCTTTTCTCAGTTTGCAGTGTGGCCGGGTGAGAGCAGCTGATTCTTTCATAAACAGGCTGCGCTCCTGGGTTTTGTCTGGACACTGTCGGCGCCATTTTGCTGATATCTCCTCCTTTACCGAGGTCTGCAGGCCGTAACAGCTGGTACTGCCGCATTCCTGATGGTCTCATTAAATATTCCACGTAAACGCATGTACCATCTACTTGGGTTACAGGTATAGTGACCCAAATAATACACTGAATTGCATGTGTGTGCCTCAGCTGACCCGGAGATGAACGCACATGCTCTGTGTAGTGGAAAAATGCTGGGCTCGCGCTGGGGAGAAAAGTGCCCCTGGTTCCGCTGTTCGTAGGCTGACTCTTTGCCTCCAGGGATCAGGGGCTTTTGTTTTTGTATTTATAGTCGCCTGGTATCCCAGAACCACGTGTTACCGGAACCACGTCTGATGCCTGGTGGAAGGGCATTAGTTGGGAGGGCATTCTGAGCTTGCAGAGAAGAGCAGATTCACTAACTGTTTTCTGAGAATTGTATCTGTCACCTTGGTACTGCCACACTCTGTCCTTAGCCATGGGAACCACAGGTTTATAAATAAGCAAATAACAGGTTTTTATTGAATGAATAGAGGAGTGTGAGTCTGCATTCATCATGCAAAAAAAACCAGCCTTGGATAATGTGAGGCCAGGAGGCCCTTATCATCAGGAAGAGTTGTTTCCAATGAAGAGTAGCGCTTCTGAAACTGAATGAACTTGACGTTTCACATCCTGGCCCTTTGCTAAGAACCTTCTGTTTCCATTGGGAACTAGAAGAGAATAGAAAGGCCTTAGTTTCATTCCATGTTTCATTCCAGCGAAGAAATGTCGACTCAGCTCCAATTTCAGCTCCAGTGAGACGGGGCTGCTGACACCCACCTCCCAAGGTTGTGTGGAGAAGGGAGTCAGACGTGTGAACAGCACGATGCTCGCCACAGACCCGGGAGATTGGCTGGTTGTCCTCTCCCCTCTCCTCCTCCATTGTAGTGGGCGTCTGTGCTCACGCCTGCCCATGTCCATACCTCCCTCATTGGCTTCGATAGCTTGGATTCCACCTTTGGCTGAAGGCTTAGTATCATTGTCAGTCAGGATTCCCTGGTGAACATATAGCCCGGGCCAGCCAAGCAGATGGGCTCTCCTGAGTCTTGAGCTCAGTGACATGATACTGCAGATGTGTGGCATTGTGCCCCAAGGGAAGGATGAGGCAGCACCTGGTGTCACGTAGAGCCTCAGCTGCCCTGGTCCCTTAGATACACACTTAAATAAAAACTGAAGTGAGCAGGGTCGTTGGTGTTGCTTGGACCCGAAGTCCCCTGGTCCGTGCACTTGACTGGGGATAATTTCACAAGCAGGTCCATTCATTTGTTTACTGGTAACCTTCCTCTTTGTCCATCTGGTGCTCGGTGCCGGGGTGCATTCAAAGAAGAGACAGAGGGGGCTTGCCAACTCTTTGGGCTCTTGGGTCAGGGCTCCGCAGGGGGGAGCCCCACCTCTGTAGCTTGCGAGGAGCTCAGCCTGAGGCCTGATCACAAAATAAACCAGGTATCAGGTGTAGTGACAGGCAGTCGAATGCTAACAAAGTTAATTGAGAAGTTTTACACTAAAAAGAGACCCCTTCTGCCCATTAGCTACTTATTACCTTCAACCTTTTGATTTGTTTCACTTAATGTCATCTTCTTATTCATTTAGTCTGGTCAAGAAAAAAGTCTTCATAGTTTTATATTAAAAAGTAGGTGACACCAGAGAATTTTGAGCTTTGGTTGGGAATTGTGACCTTTGATTATTCATAATGGTATTTTAAGTCTCTGTTTTATGTTGCTATTGCAGCATTCAAAGCTGTAGACTAAGATCTAATAATTTAGAAGTGCCACAGGCATTGCTGGGCTGAGGTGACAGGCCTTTAATGACTCTCTCAGATGGTAAGAAACCTCGGCAAGTGTGCATGAATATTCATTTGAGAAGCATTCGTTGGTAGGGAGGAAGTTGTAAATCTTATAAGCCTTATATGCAAGCTTTTTAAAAAAGAAATGACAATATTGTACCCTGGCTATTTTTATTAAAAGCATCTTCAGATATTTTCATCAAATTCATTTTGCTCCTTTTTCGAGTAAGCTTTGCTCAGGGAAAGAAAATGGGGCTTCACCAGCCTCCTCTGAGTATTAGAAGTAAACAGGGTGTGTTTGCATCGTGTGCATCTGCTGACAGCCCCGAAAAGCAGCCCCGCACTCTGCTCAGAGGCAGAGATTAATGCTCAGAGGCATTAATCACACTGCCAGTTACATCTGTTCTTGGGAAAGAACTGGCCTTGACCGTGAGGGTGGACCCAGTTGCCAATGGCTTTTTCCCAGTGTCGTTCGGAGTGACGCACTGGCCTGGTTGTGGCACGACATGGCCACGACTTACCTCCCTGTGATAAGTCATCACTGATGGGGCCTTATTTGTCTTATTTTTCTCTCATTGGAAAAGTAGAGATCTTGCTGAAAAGAAGGAAAATCACGTTGGGCCCGCAGTGTCTGTGTTCTGTGTGCAGGGCAAGCACACGGCCAGTAAAAATCGAAGTGGACAGGTAAGCCAGATTCCCACCAAGCAGTTTGATCCGGGTCCACACCCTTCATTCACCACAGTGGCAATGTCAGACACACAAATACATGATTCAAAAACAAACCAAAAATGGTAGGTAAGACAATTGAGTATTGGAAGGATTTTACAAATTCTTCAACTTTGAAGTTTAGGGCAGCTTAGCTGTAGAGTAGAATTGTGAGGACAGTTCAGAGTTCCCCTGTATGTCTCACACAGTTTTCCCTGCTGCTCACACTTCATACTAGTGCGCCACATGTGGCGCTATCAGTGATCCAGTGACGATGCGCTGTTTTAACTCAGTCCACTCTAGATTTCCTTCCCTGGTTCCTAATGCCCTTTTGCTGTCCTGGGATTCCATGCAGGGCACTGCGGCACCCTTAGTCCTCATATCGCCTCAGTTCCTCTGTGACAGTTTCCTGGGCTTGGTTTTCAATGATATGGACAGTTTTTAGGAGCCCTGGCATTTCATAGAATGTCCCTTATGTGGACAGAAAGTGAGATTTGTCTGAAGTTTTCTCACGAGGAGAGTGGAGAGTAAAGCCCGCAGAGGCGAAGTGCCATTTCCATCACATCCTAAGAGGGACGTGGACTGGCAACATGACTTGTTGCTGGGTTTGACCTTGATCTCCTGGCTGAGGGGGTGTTTGTGAAATTTCTCCACTGCGTACTTATTCTCTGCCCCTCTTCCACACTGTCTTCTTTGAAAGGAAGTCACTACGTGTGACCCACTCGTCAGCAGCAGGGAGCTATGGTCCACCTCCATGAAGGAATAGTATTTATGGCCATTGTTTGGGATTCTGAGGTGGAGATTTGTCTCTTCTCCCTGAAATCGGTTAACTAACTAGCTAGTTAATGAATGAGTTAGACATTTATTTATATCAGTATGGACTTGTGGATATTTATTTTACACTCTGGGTTGTGGTCTGATGCTGCTTTCCTTGCGTTGTTGCTTGGAGTGTTCCGGCCTTGGCCATCGGGAGCTCTTCCTGGGGGCTGTGGTGTCCCTTGGTCATAGCCCGTCGTTGCGGAGTTTCTGTTTTCTGCATTTCCTGACTTTCTCCCACTACAGGATGCTCCAGGCTTGCTTAGTAGTTCCTGCTCTGTGCCTAGAACCAGCCGTTTCTGCCAGGAGCCCTGATTTCCTTTATTGGAGAGTGGTGTCCAATACCAGGAGCCGGACGCCGGTCTAGCCTGTTGCTGCTGGGGTGTCTTTGCTGCCCAGCTATGTAAAAGCTTTAATTAATTTTTTCCCCAATTTTTTTATTTAATTATTTTTCAAGTACAGTTTTCTGTCTATTACTCCCATCCCATCCCACCCCCCATGCTCCCCCCTCCCTCCCATTTCCACCCTTCTCAGTTGTTGTCCATGTATCCTTTATATAGGTTCCTCTAAATCCCTCCCCTATTTCCCCTGAACTTCCCTCCCCTCTCCCCTCTGGTCACTGTCAGCCTGTTCTCTATTTCAGTGTCTTTGGTTATATTTTGCTTGCTTGTTTGCTTTGTTGTTTAGCTTCCTGTTAGAGGTGAGATCATATGGTATTTGTCCTTCAACACCTGGCTTATTTCACTCAGCATAATGCTTTCCAGTTCCATCCATGTTGTTGCAAAAGGTAGGAGCTCCTTCTTTCTTTCTGCAGCATAAAATTCCACTGTGTATGTGTACCATAGTTTTTTGATCCATTCATTTACTGATGGGCACCTAGGTTGTTTCCAACTCTTGTAAATTGTGCTGCTATGAACATTGGGGTGCATAGGTTCCTTGGGATTGGTGTTTTAGGGTTCTTAGGATACAATCCTAGCAGTGGAATTGCTGGGTCAAAAATTTTTAAGTTGGTTGAGCTTCTCTATTGAGTAGTACTATTATTGCTTTTAAATATTGGTAACCAAAGTGTTACATGAATAGCTAATGTTTTTTTCATGGAGAATGTTCCGTCGTAGCTACAGTTAAGAATTGCCAAAAGTGAAATAGGAAAAGAACACACACTTTGTAAGAAATTGCACCCTTGCCTTAGAATTAATTTTACCTAGCACTTTATCTGTTCTTCCATTCTAAATGAAAACTTTGCTGGATAAAGCAATCTTGGAAAGTATTTCTCAGATAAGATCAAATTCAAGGAGTTCATCATCACCAAGCCCTTATTATATGAAATGTTAAAAGGACTTATCTAAGAAAAAGAAGATGAAAAATATAAACAGTGAAAGGACATCAAACTCACAGTTATCAACAACCACACCTAAAACAAAAGCTAACTAAGAGGACAGCTAGATCAGGAGTGGAACCATAGAAATGAAGAACACATGGAGGGTTAGCAACAGGGGGGTGGGAGGAGGAGAAGGGGGGAGAAGGTACAGAAAATAGCATAGACAGTAGGTAGAAAATAGATAGGGGGAGGGCAAGAATAGTAGGGGAAATATAGAATCTAATGAACTTGAGACATGTGGTCATAAACTAAAGGGGGGGAATGGTGGGGGAGGGGGTATGCAGGGTAGAGGAGAATGAAGGGGAGGGGATAGAACAACTGTAATGGTATAATCAATAAAATATATTTAAAAAAAAAAAGAATTACCCAGCGGTTTCCATACGCTGCCTTTGTGATTTTTCAGGATAATGTAAATCATTAGAGATTGTCCTTGGAAATCATGGCACAATGCCATGGGTCCCTGGATAGTTGCTGAAGATGGCGTGCATTTGAACTTTTCTTTTAAGTGGACTGCCCATTCATTTAATTTGGGTTAGAATTACACATGCAAACAGGGCGGCCACTGACCTTGGAAGGTGGACATTTACTGTCTTTGTTACACCATGAAAAATAAAAGGCAGGCTTTGGTGCCGGTGGCCAGGAGGGGTTTTGAGAATATTTAGCAGCGAGCCCTGCACCAGCATCGATGGGTCAGGACAGCAGAGCCGGGAACAGCCAGGAGGTCATGTCAGGTGCGTCCAGGAGGAGCGTGCCCCCCCCCCTCCCCCGCCCATGCGCCTGAGCTGAAGGAGCTGTGAAGGTGTGAGAACTCTTGGCCTATAAATAATACGAAGTAAAGGTCTTTTGACTCTCACTGATATTTCAGGGAAGCTTTTTTAAGAATACAGAAATGACAATAACATTTATTTTCTCTAGCTTTTAAGACAGTATTGTCCTCTGTAGGATGGTGAATTACTCTGAGAAAACCTTCCTCATTCTTTCAGTGTAAAAAATAGCCGATTATCACAGGCAGCCAAGAGCTGATATCAACAAAGGCTCTGAATCCTCTGGTTAAAAATCCAGCAAAATGAGAGTGTTTATAGGGCTTCCCAGCATGCTTCGAGGAGGAGGCAGTGACCCGAAGTAGTCCAGGCCCCGGGGTGATGCATTCCAGTGACCTGCAGAACAGTAACCTGGCGAGGGCCTTTCTTTGTCTGTGTAGGGAAAGTGGGGACCACAGAAGATAACATTGAGAAGACAGGTGAGCTATTGCAGTTTTTAGTTTCTGTTTCTTTCTCTGTGTGTTTTCTCTTGAGCTGTCTGTGCCGTGGTGTGGGAGTCCCTGGGCCATGTGGGGTTTGGGTGGGGCAGGATGAGAATGTCCCCATGCAGCTGACAGAATGATGCATTACCGTGCAGGCCGCTGTAACACAGTCCAGATGGGCTTGAGCATTTGTGAAATGTACCTGTTGTCACAGAGCCCCAGGTGGGCCACCACCACAGCACTGCCGTTGGCCTTTAAAGGAGACCCAACTCTGAAATTGAACGCTGTGTCAAGGAGAACGTGTTTCCATTTGATAATGATATTATACTCATTAAAAATGTTTTTTACATTCCATTCAAATATTTTTAAAACCTTTAAGTTATTAACTCTTATTTACTTCATAGGTACAAATGTCCTTTCTGTCTCCTGGGCTGAAGCAGAACCTCGTAACCTCAATGTTACCTCTGCACTGCCCCGGGAGTCACACGTCATAAAGGCCAATGACCTTCCAGGAAACTAGAGCATGATTTCCTGTGTGCCACAGTTGTATGACTTTTTCAGAAATCCAAACCTTTGGCAGAAATTCAGGAGATGGATGGTTAGGACGTAGTTAGAGGTGGAAGACTTGAGCTCCCCGCAGGCTGCGTGCAGCGTAGAGAATTGCGGTGGTGAAGGTAGGGAGCCGCAGGGGAGCCTGTGCAGGAGGCTGCGGGGTTCTGGCGTTCGCCCTCACGGTGCTGGAGGGACCCTGGGGAATCCCACAGGCGCTGCTGTGGGGAATCTTCAGTGATGGGGAAGGACACGCGCACGGCTCGATAGCGTTTTCTGTGATGATGGAGACGTTCTGCATCTCTGTGGTACTCAGTAGCCGCATGGCGTCTCTCGAGCACTTGAGATGGGGTGAATGCACCTGAAATACTAAATTCTTAACTTACGAAATTTAAAATGTAAATAGCACAGCTCTTTTCATGTCCATTTGTGGGATAATGTACAAGACACTGTGGCATAGCAGATGCTGAAAAGAGCGTTTATTTTTTTCCCCTTAGGAAGTGTGTAGACCCACGTAATACTTCCTTCCAATAACCACCCAGAGGAGAACAAAGCTTTTGACTTTCCCAATACTTTGGACAGTATCTCCTGATACAGCATGGTTGGCTGCACGTGTCTCTCTCACACTTCCAGGTGGAGTCAGGAAACCGTACGGCTCTAGGAAGTCCATGGAAACAGTACGTCTCCTGTTATCCTGTGTGTCCCAAACCGAGGAGGGACATAGGGGATAGATTTGTGTCCATGTTCTCCAGGATTTTGGGAGCATGATTTTGGATGCTCTGTTGCCTCTCCCATTTTGGTCAGTATTTCCCTCCTTGAATAGAAGGGCAAGTTCGAAAGGGGACACAGGCATGAAGGAAAGAGAAGAAGGCCTAGAATTACGGAAGGAGGAAAGGGAAGTAGCCGCAGAGCTAGGAGGCAGTGCCGTGGTCTCTGTCACTAGTTTGGAAGACTGCGTGGGACCCGGCAGCCGGTCTGCTGTGGTGCTGCTGGCTGCCTCCAGCTGGAAGCTCTGGGAAAGCTGCAGAGAGTGACCAGGGATGTGTCTAGTGTGAGTGCATTTGGTTGTGATTAGCAGTTGACTTGAATCTGGTTTATATGGTGCGAGGGAGCCTGGGGAGAAATGTGGAAAGACAAATGGGGTGTGGGGGGGTGAGGTGCATGGCGGGGGGGCTTTGCTGTCTCTATGCCACAGGTCAGACCACAAGGCCACGGCTCAGGCTGCCCTTTGCTCCCTGTTCAGTCAGCTCATCCAGAATGTCGTATGGCCTAGATTTGTACCTGACAGCATTAAAAAATATCTCACAAATAAACATGTTCTGAAGGTATATAAATTGGTATAGTCCAATTTAAAGCTCCAAATAGTTGGCAATTTATCTTTTGGGCAAATCTTTTCACTAGTTATTCCTGTGTGTGTGTGTGATCTTATTGTATTTTCAATGTTAATTTACTCTTCACATTTCTTCTTCCTCATGTGTCCTTTTCATTTACTTGAGACATTTCTGTACTGTGAGCAATGTGACTCTCAAGTGACCTTCCGTTTGTCAGCTGCTGCACTGGTGGGTTCCCTTGACTAGAGGTGGTAAATGAGATATGAAGATAAATGTAAGCGAAGGAAATTTTTGATAAGAAATGTGTCTGTTTAACACATTGTATTGGGCTTCTAGGATGTAGAATAAAGAAAGCACCTGTTCTTCTTTGTGTAGTTCTGCCTATTAGAACTCCTAGGGACCTCCTGGAATTGTGAACAGGGGCGGCCTCCATGGTCACTTGAAGTGAGTGCGCCCTTTGTCGCTGTGGCCTTTCGTTGTGACTTCATGTTCTGCCTTTGTAAAAGCAGTGAAGGCCTTACTCTTGCCAAGCAAATGTCGATCTCTGTAAGATTTATTTTCCTTCTTTCCTCGAGAGAGAGGTAATCTCGGATTCATCTTTTAATTTATTAAAAACTGAATTTAAATCAGTGTAGCCTAATATTTACTCTTTTAAAGAATATATAATGGTTATTAATGTGGTTTTCCCCAGTCCTTTTGAAGTTACGACTAAATAATAGTACGTGTTAACATAGAGAGGTGCTATCACTTCCAATTTTATTTTATAGTAACCATTACCAAAGAAATGGACGGAATGTGAATCTGGGCATGAAAGACACGTACTTCCATATATTCAGTTGTGTGCAAGTGAAGGTCCTTACGGTCTTCAAACAAGTGTAACCTCCTTCATTTTCCCAGAATAACAGCTTTCTATTTTGCATTTCAAGATTTTTTATTGTTTTTATAGGTGAGGAGGCTGTGGCTTGAAGAATTGGTGGTTTTCCCGGCGGCACAGAACGAGTGGTTGAACGGAGACTGGGACCTGTGACGGTCTCGCAGGTTTTCTGTTCAGGGCGACAGTCCACCTCCCCCCAGATTCTCTTGGTTTTGAAGGATTGATGTTTTTGTCTCATTCTTCTCAGAGCCACATTCTCCCATGATTTACATTTCATAAATGGGTTCAAAATTCTACTCCCTTTTAAAGATAGACCTAGTTTTCATGCCTCAAGAGATTCTAAAAATGCAGCATCTTTCTGTGGAAACCAAAAAGCTTAAAAAATTTGTTAAGGCCACTTAAGGTTAGTCATGAGGGAAGATGATGATTTTTTTTTTTTTTACCCACTAGCCTAGTGTCCTGGCATTTTTAAACTTTCACTTGTGGTGATGGTTTTAGGCAGAACAGTTATTTGTGGGTCCAGCCAACGAGGATGGATCGTGAATGGTCCGGGATGAAGAATGTGAAAGCCGCAACACCAGACCATGGCAAAAGGGCCCCACCCCAATTTCAAGGCCATTATCTGTGGCAGCCTCCATGGAGAGCTGATGGATGGCTTGTCTTTCTCTAGTTGGTACCAAGCGACTTAACCTCTTGTGTGCAAAAACGGAGGTGTCCAGATGAATTCTGAAGTGCGCTTTCTCCCCTTCCTCGCAGTTTCTCTCAGTTTGTTGGGGAATTCAGGGTGTGGGGTGTGGGTAGAATGATATCTCAAACCAAGCCTCACCCCATGTTCAGAGCGTACCTTCTGACTAGTGCACGGTTATCTTTGCCGATACTGTAGGAAGATGTTACCACGCTTCTCTGAGGTCGTTTCAGCTCCTGCCCTTTCTTTTCGCCTACCTGCCTCCTTCCGTTACTTTAGTCTTGGACCCTTGACACACCATAATCCTTCCAGAGAGTAGTTAGAGACAAGTGATGGATGGAGAACGAGTTGAACTCTGTGACCTTGACTGCCTTCTATTATTGCTTATTATTATTATTATTTTAAAGATTTTATTTATTTATCTTCTGAGGGGAAGGGAAGGAGAGAAGGAGAGAAATATCAATGTATGGTTGCTTCTCGTGAGTCCCCTGCTGGGAACTGGCCTGCAACCCAGGCATGTGCCCTGACTGGGAATCGAACCGTGATCGTGTGGTTTGCAGGCCCGAGCTCAATCCACTGAGCTACACCAGCCAGGGCTTATTATTGCTTATTATTTTTTATCATCCTTTTTTTGTAGAACAGAGAAAGCTTTGGTATGTTTTATTTTTAGTCTTGTTGAATATTAATTTTAATCAGTATGTTTCACACTGGAAACTAATTCTGTGCTTCAGCAACTCCTTTCTTCCTACTCTTTTAAAAGTTTATATTAAGCTTTTAAGATTTTGCAAGGCTCTGTGTCATGCTTTATATGCACTATTTTACTTAATATGATTTTATTGAATCCTTACATCAACCTGAGGAGGGAAGGAGGAATTACTTTGAGGGAACCAGTTCAGAGAGGTTAGTTAACTTGGCCCAGGCCTCACAGTACGTGTGACTGGCACTGGAATTCGGGTCCTTTGGCCTCCAGAACTAGCACTTAGGCCTCGTCTGTACCACCTCTCCTTTGGGACCATTAATCGTACAGGAGTTACACTTAGTGTACACCTCTTGAAATAAATTAGGCTCCACACACACCAAAAACAGATCTGACTTTAAACTTGGCGCCGTGTTTGCCCTTCTTTGTCACCTGTCAGTTCTGTTAAAAAGTTTTGGTGAAGAGAAGGAAAGAAGGAAAGAACTGTACTGTTCTCAGAGATACACACAATCCACAGTGTCTTGCCTTTGCTGTGTCTGGGAGTTTTGATCCTGGCCATCTGGTCTTTAAAAGCAGCATGTGGTGGCCTTTCATTTTGCCTTAAAACCACGGAGTGCCCTGTGCTACAAACACCCAAACCTGCAGGGTTACCTCGGGCTCCTTCTCTATTTTGCTGCTGAGATGCTGGCAGCATTTGGAATATGGCAGCCGCCTAAGTGACTGAGGCAACCTGTTTGGGGGGGAGCTGTCTCCCAAAGCAATCCGTTTAAAATCACTTCCTTTGCCTCCCCTGTGGCTTTAAAGTTTTTTCTTTCTTATTTTTCATGCCTCTATGATTTTGCGATTCTACAACTTTATGATTTAATATTCTCTAAGCCCAAAGTGCGCTGTCCAAAGTTTGTTAATATCTCGGTGAATTGGCATAGAATTGTGTCTCTTATTTGTATAAAATTTGCAACAGAAATTCTTTGTAGTATTTCTAGCACACTTGTGTATATGAATTAGCATTGCAGGAGATATTTTACTTGTGTTTCTGGTTCTCCAAAAGGAGTTCTAGCGCTTGAATTGCTATTGACGATTTTCACTAGTGAGTGAAGAAATGGCGAACATTCTACAGTCTCCTTTTTCATAAGGAGAAAAATTTGTCAGCCTGTAAGAGTGATGCCATGGCTTCTAACACCGTCGATGTGGTAGAAAATTGCGGGTGTTGTGGTCGGGGGTGTTTCAAACCGTCATTGTATTCACAGTGCATTTCTGTGGCCCCCAGCCTCCGAGAGTGTCACTCTGGGGTACGGAAGGAACAAAATCCCCATTCCTGCTGTTTGGGGAGTTGCTGTCCAGCACCCCGACAGCAGGTTTCCTTGGCTCAGGCTGGTACAACAAAACGCCCCAGCCTGCGTGGCTTAAACAACGGAAATTTATCTCTTTCTGTTGTTTAAGAGTTCTGGAGCCTGTAAGTTCAAGATCAAGGTTCCAGCCCATTTGATTTCTGGCAAGAACTTTCTTTTCAACTCCCCTGGGGCTGCCTTTGGGCTGTGTCCTCACGTGGCCTCTTCTTCCCTCTCCCTTCTGAGAGAGAGCACGCCCTTTGAAGTCTCCTCTCACAGGGACACCAGTTCTATCAGGTCAGGGCATAGGACCTCACTTGGTTACTTCCTTAGAGGCACCGTCTCTAAAGGGCTTCCACACATGCAGTCGGGGGGGGGGGCACACACATTCAGTCCATAACAAGGTATGGACTGAATACCAAGCCTGGTATGGACTTCAATGTAGAGACACCCTACATCGAAGGTTCCGATTGAGGGATGACAGGAAGCGCTGTCCCCAGAGGGGGCTGGGTTGCTGTTGAGGGCATCAGCCTTCATGGCCGATGCTGCCAGTGTGTGCGCTGACTTGGGAGATGGTAGTTGTGCTGACGCATTACTGCTCATCTGTTTCAATTTTTCAGCTGCTGTCTCCCAAGTATTTCCAAGGGGGAGAAAGGGGCACTGCACTGGCTCTTCTCTGACTTGAATTTAAAGGCTGGGACCCACCCCGCTGGGTCAAGGAGAGCTTCCGATTCTTTCAGCACGAGTAATGGATCGTGGAAAGGAGGAGCGTTGAGTGCTGTGTATTCTCCACCTAACTGCCTGTACTGGTTTGCCGCAGTGGGAATTCTGCCCATTAGGGAATAATGGAACGTGATTTTCTGTGGATCTTGGGGTGGCTTACTTGGTTTAGAATATTCTAGTATGTGCAGAGATGGAGTTGCTTCCAGCCCTCGGGCTCTGCTCCCACGCCTGTTGTCTTTTCCCGTCCTTCGTAAGAGCCTGCCTTTTGACTGTGATGTATGTGCCACGTTAGCACCGTGTAACTCCTGCCCGTAATACCTTTCTATTACCGAGGTGTAAACACTGCTCTTTCTGCCCCATTTGCTTCCCTCTCTGTCATTTTTATAGGGCTCCTCAACCTGCTAATGTTCCGGGATATTAATTTAGAACAGCCAGCCAAATAATAGAAGCTTCCCCCTCGCCTGAGATGAGCTGACCTCTTTTCACCTGTTTCCTTTTCACATTCACTTTGGAAAGCTCAATTTTCATAACCTTGTGGGCTGTTACTCCACCACCCCGACGCTTTCCACTTGGCAGTCTCCTTATTGTCAAGACTTCACACACATCTGGAGCACACACTCAGCTGCTGTTTTGTCCCAGCACAGCACCCTGGCTCAGTCACGGTTTCGATGTAGTTCTCTTTCCTCACGCTGTAGGAAATGGAATTCCCATTTATGTTGTCCATAATCCACTCACCTTGCTTCATCCGAACTTAACTCTGTCAGAGTTTAAGGGGTTTACCTTAGACATTGCCAGCTTCTGTCTCTTAGGGCGACCTCCTCTCGTACATCTACACGGTCAGAGCTGCTGAGTTAAATGATGTCCAGTGCACTGTACTTGGGCGTATGCTGGGAACTATTTTTAAGACTCATCGGATGTTTTCTCCTTACTTTCTGGTCATTCCTCAAGTTTACGAGTTAGTCCCCCTGAAAAATATTGTCGTGTTGGGTGTTGCTTCTTCTGCGTAGAGGTTTCATGGGTTGCACGGACTTAAACAGAGTTTCTGATACTTTGGCTGATGGCATTTCTCCTGTATTAGGGACGTCGTGTACGTGTCCTTGTTTCCAGACTCCAGCCTTCAGAAAGCAACGTGGACAATTTGAAGGGGCCTGACACAAAAGCCAAAAATATAATTGGTGGGCTTCAAGGGACCACGATTATTTACCCTGCTGAAGGTGAGGCTGTGGACAGATTCAGCCACATGCTTTTACAGAAGCACCGTGCTCTCTCTGCGTCAGCCATGCCCTCCAGCGCTTTGGGGGTCACATGATGCCTTTTCAACCACTGGGAGCTAGGCATCCTGGTGATGGTGCTTCAATCTCAGTTAAGAATCAAGAGGTGTTTCTTACATTAGGAAGCCCACGCTTGACCCGTGGAAGGCCTTTCTGCATCGATGTTGAGCCCTGGTGGGGATGACTGGGGGGCGGGGGGGGGCATCGTGGAACCAGCCTCTCGAATCCCACTGCCTGGATGAGATGAGTCAATGGTGAAGAAAGTGGATGTATCAGCTGGCCCCTCCCATCCATTTCTTGGGTCAGAGTAGTGACCGGTCCCAGGGAGAAGGCAGTGCGGCGCAGCGGATGAGCACCGTGCGGGGAGTCAGGTGTCTGGGGGCGGGGCCGGCTTTGCACATCCTGTAATTGGCTTTGTGACCCTGAGCTCGTTACTTCATCACCTCAGGCCCCGGCTTTCTGTTTTCACTCTGCAGGCACTTGATTAGGAGGGTTCTGAGGTGCCCTTCAGCTCAGTCCTGCAGGTGACCGTGGGTGGGAGGTCGTCATTACAGAGGGGGAGGGACTGCAGGAGGGCAAGTGAGGTGGCCAAGGGGCCCGGAGAGGGGGGAGTATGTGGGGAACGCCATGTGGGGGGAGCAGCGGGGACAGAGGGATGCCAAGCAGAGGTGAGGGCGGTTAATTCCAGTGAGGGATTGGTAGGAAAGACAGTGTTTGTGGCACCGGTAATGGGTGTTCCCTACTCTCAGAGAGGAGTTATTAGCTTCTCTCTTTTTAAAATTGGAAAGAGAGACAGTGGCCGGATCATGGATGTTCCCCAGTATGAGAAGGTGATTACCCTCTCTCTTTTTAAAATTGGGTTAATTGGGCAGGATTTGACACATTCACATCTCTCCTTCTATTGTCTTTATAATTAGGCTAAAATTACTGTGTTTCTCCGAAGATTTCAAAGGAATCTTTTCTTCAGAAATGCCCCTGCCAAATAAGTAAAGAGAATTCTCTCTGTAAAGTGAAGATATGAAGGTGCCAAGGTGGCTAAGCAGTTTGTTCAGGGGATCGGTATTGCTGGTGTGAGAATCCCGCTTCCCAGTGCTCTCTGCCAGGCTTCTCTGCTTTCAGTTCTGCGTGGGCATCTGGAGGGCGCGTTATTTAGGTCACTGGTGTGTGGTGCCCACAAGGAGCAGGAGCAGTAACGTATCTCAGGGACCGGTGCCTCGTCCCCTTGGATTCATGGGGACCCCGGAGCAGACTGCCCTAGTCTGAGCGCCCACTGCATCACCCAGTACTTGAGTTCTGTCTCTTTCGAGTAAAATTGCACCAGTGAAGAAAATGTCTAGACCCACAGGGAACAGAAATTCTGAGACTTCCTTTGTGTGTAGAGGTTGCCCGAAGTGCCATTCACGGAATGACACAGTTCATGTTTTCACTGGCTTTCTGAGTCCTGTACGAGGCAAAGGATGCCAGCTGCCTTGCTGCAGGTGAGCCGCCTCGGCTTTAGGGGTGGAGAGTACGTCAGCTGATCGTCTAAAGTACGTTTTCCTAGTTTTGTGAGTAGACAGGTTTTTTTCACATCGCAGCTGCATATGATTTCAAGGGCACCTCTCCTTTTCCCTCAAGTGGAGACCAGGGTGCTGATCGAAGGCGGGGGCAGCGGGAGACGGGAAACCCGTCTCCCATTGCGCTGTATCACTGTGGTTTAGAGTAGACCGCAGGCGAGGCAGGGCACTGCTTTGCATATCCGCTTCTCTCAATGGAATAAAACCTGTAGGAGCGAGTTCCCCTCTGTTCACGAGAGCGTTTGTTTGCATGCCACGTTGGCCCGCAGTCCCACCACCTCTCAAGGGCGGGAATGCATGTGGAGAGATGGATGATAGTAATTTTCATAGCTTAAGTGATCATTTTGTCTCTAGGAAACAACAGAACCTGCGTGATGTATGTACCCCAGTGGAATACGCTCCCTGCATGGGATTTGGTGGCTTTCAGAGCCTGGCTCATCTCTCTCTGGCTCCTTGCGTCTCACGCTCTGTCTGTGGCACTTTGGGGTGGGCGGACGGAGGCTGCTGGTGTCGGATGGCGGTTACGGAGGCCGCTGCCCTCTCTCTTCTGCCCTTCGGGTTCTGCAGTCAGGGGGCAGGGAGCTCGACTTGGAGAGGAAGGTGTTAGCTGTGTGGTCTGCTTAAATAGAGTCACAAAGTGTTTGGTTTATCAAATCTTTCTTATTTGGGGATACGCAAATTAAAAGAGGGTGCTCTCTGAAGAAGACCCTAAGCAGAAGGAGGTATTGGTTCTCAAGTACGTTATTGTCTACTCACACCAACACCAGCCACACGTAGACAGTGAACACTGTTCCATTTCTGACACAGATGCGGGGAAGGTCCCCCTGCAGGAGATCTCAGAGTTAAGAATGAAATCCTTATTGGTCACACTTTCAGATGATATTACGGAATCAGCTTATTATTTGGAATACTGGTAAACACAGGGAAAGAAGCGAGTACTTCACTTGCTTTTCTTTATAAATTGTGTCTCAGTTTAGCCAAATAGTTGACGAGAGAATCTCTTTAGAAGAATGATCCTTCTAACCATGGAGGAAAGGTTTAGAAAGTCAGAATTCATCACTTTGCAACCTCTGCTGAGTTAGTGGGCCGCACCGTGAGCCTCCCTGGCTGCCGATGCCACCCAGAGACACCCCGAGATCCCGCGTCCCAGGAGTAAGCACGCAGCCCGTGAGGTGTTCTTGCCAAAATGTCAAGCTGTAACTGATCTGACCTCTTTCTTTGACGTCCATTCAACTGGAGGTACAGAGTCCAGGGGAACAGTGTGAAAGAAACATTATGAAAATTTAGTTTAAAAATCTATTATTGACTGGGCACCTCTACAGGGAAAATGACTTTGTTTCAACGAAAAAAAAACAACAACGAAAAAAGAGATGGAGAGGGAAGTTGATTAAGATTAGAAGGATTTAAGAGATCTGTCCTAATCCTAATGTCTGGGCGGTCTTTTGCATGCCAATTTATACGAACTCTTACAAATTGTTAAACAGTTAGGGGAAAGATTTACTCCCTGAATATTTGATGACATTAGGCATTTCGGTGAATATATTTAAGGAATTGAAACATTGAGCCCTGTAAATACCGGCAGATGAAATGATACGGTGTCTGGGATTTGCTTCAGGATAATGCAGGGCCCATATGCAGGGTGTAGGTGAGGAAAGACTGGGGGTCATTGCTGAAACAGGAAGGTGGGTGCATGGAGGTGTCCTCTGGACTTACGCACACGTTTGAAATAACCTTCGTAGCATGTTTTCAAAGGCAGTTTTAGGCAAAGAAGTGTACTCTAAGGCTTTGGGTGCGATGAAAAGGGGTGGGGGAGGAGGAGGAGAGCTGTAAAATCCTGAGTACTGTCCTGGGTATGTTCTGTATGCTGAGTCCTTACTGGCTATGCCGATTTCCAGGCTCTGCACACACCCATTCATTTGTCCATGCAGTCATTCGTTTGCTTGTTTTAGTGACTACTTATTGAGTACCTATGATGTGGCAAGCACCAGAATGCTTCCATAAATCAAGTAGCACCAATAGAGCCCATCACACCCTGTGACACTTCTGTCCTGAACTCCTCTACCGTGTCTCTGAATTGTATGTGAATTCCTTCTTGACTAGGGGACTCGAAATGGCACTGTGTGGCTTCATCCGTGGATTCATTCGAGGTTAGTCTTTACTATTCTTCTCAGGGCAGCTCTAACTGTCTGCCAGGGCTTTGCCTGCCTTTGCGGTCGTCCAAGTCTTAAAGGTCGTGGGGGCCACACACGTCGTTCCCGAAGGACCATCTCTGATCCCTGGCATGGTCGCTCCAGGTGGCTGCCCGTGGACTAGCCAGCCACAGGTTCCCGCGTGAGACCCAGTGGGGAAGCCCCCGCCCCCTGCCATTGCCCCCTCGGAACTGTTGGCACACTCTGGAAGATTTTCCAATTACTACATCTAATTACAAGCCAGCATAAATTACTGAAGCAAGTGAAATTATCTTGCGTGTCATAACAGTAATTAACATTCAAATGGAAACTGCTGCTGTTTTTTATAACTCCCAATAAGGGGTGGCAGCGCCCTTTTGAGAGCCAGAAGCAGGAGGGCGCCCCTCCCCGAGGCCAGACGCAGGGACTGTCTGTGTGTTGGAGACCTGGCTGAGGCTGCTGTCATGGGAGAGGGTGATTCCTGGGTTGCCTGGTGTCAGCGAAGTCATCAGACCCTTTTCCACACGTTCACCATCATCCACTTTCTCCACATGGCCCTACGTGTTCGTCTGTTTTTTAAAATTTCCTTCCGCATTTCAAGAAGCTCTGGACACCGTTGTGGTCACAAGACATTTTGCGGACCAGGCTTTCCGCGGAAAGGGGCTCGTAGCCTTTTCAGGTCCCCGCTTTCCCGAAGTCTGTGCTCGCCCCTCGCCCGGCCAGTGCTCCGTTGCCACGGACGTGTCCGTCCTCTGTGACCCTGACTTTACCTGGTGCTTTGAGCTCTGTACAGGGCGAACACATGACTCCAGTGTTCCTTGGCGTATAGAGCTAATAGAACACGCAGGGAGCCACCTGCACCCCTTTTGGGCAGGCGTGTGCGGGCGCTGACCAGGGCTGGGCAGGGTTTCGGTCTGCCGCTGGGGCTGTGAATTGTTTTTACTCGGTTGGTGGACCCCTACCGAGTGTAGGCTGTATTTAGACCATGGCTATGGCAACTCTGGGTACAAGTCGGCCTTTGATAATAATGAGCAGTGATGACTTTTATTCTTGTTCAGTTTACAAGCTTTAATGTGAGTATTGTGAGCGCTAAGGTCTAATGTGAGGTGGGGATGGGTGGGGATGGGATGCGTGGTGGTGGGAACACGGAGACCACCGTACTTGAACAACAACAAAGAAAGATCTGATGTGAGAAAGCAGTGAAGTTGTAAATTCGCTCTTACCCCTGAAGGTGGCCTTCCAAGACCCCTCCACTTCCTGTGGAAGAGAACAGCACAGCAGCGGAGTGTGTGAAGGTTTCAATCTCCCTTCTTAATATCCTGCAGAGCTGGTCCTGGCGAAGTGAAAAGATCTGACCAAGTCAGGGCTGTAAACGTAGCTGTTTGGACCCTCTTGCCTAATGTGAATAATGGTGGTTCCTATGATATTGGAATTGCAAGTCTGAAATTTTGAAGGAAGTTCAAAATTTCTGTTCCCTTTATTTTACATTTAAATAGAAATATATTTCCACCCATTTTGGTGAAATTTGGGGGATTTATGTATTATGTTTGTTCACTATGCTTGTGTCCTTTTTTTTTTGTAAGATTTTGTTTTCTTATCTTTGGTGGGGAAGGGAAGGAGAGGGTGAGAGAAATAGCAATGTAAGGTTGCTTCTCGTGTGTTCCCTGCTGGGACCTGGTCTACAACCCAGGCATGTGCCCTGACTGGGAATCGAACCACCATCCTTTGGTTTGCAAGCCTGCGCTCAATCCACTGAGCTACACCAGCCAGGCCCTGCTTGTGTCCTTTTAGCTCAAGTGGTAACCTCACCACCTGAGGGAAAGAGCCAGCACTGACCAGCATTGTCGACCGAAGGCCAATGAAAGTGTCAGTACCATTCTAGACACGCATGCCCTTTCTGTTCTAAGAAACAAAATACTGCTTTTTAGTCGCCATATCAGTCCAGTGTTCAGTGGAGCCTTAAAAAATGTTTTTCTGCCCTGAAGAGCCAACGTGGCCCCCAAATTTGGTCTCCTTTTTGGAGCTGGACAGCGACGGGAGAAAGTAGCTTTTATACCCCGGTGCCTAGCGCTGTCGTCGAGGGAGGCTGGTACTGCTTACTGACCTCTAATTCTGCCACTTCGTGCTTTGTGCCATGTAAATAATCAGAATGATGATGTGGTTACTAGTCAGGGAGGCTGTGTTGGATCTGGAGGAGACGGTGAAAAGGAAAGGGGGTAGCGGAACGGAGTAAAAAACTACACCCTTTGAGATTTTCTGTAAGTGTGGCCTGCACTACAGACTCGTTTCCCGGTACGTGCTGCTTTTGCATAAATGCCTGAGGGGACAGGGTGGTCACCTGGGGCAGCGCGCGTTGCTTCTCACGGAGAACGTGGGTAAGGTAGGAAGCTCCTCTGAGTAAATGACACGTGTTGAAAAAGGGTTTCAGTCTGCGCTTCATGAAGTAGGATACATTCGGAATTCAGGGCTCATTTCCACGTTTCGCGTGCAGTGTTCTTAAAGGCCTCCGTCTCACATTGGTAATTAGGTCCCCCCTGACACCCACACACCGGTCCCTTGCCCTCTGTGTCCCAGGGGGCCCTTCAGCAGGTGCTGTTCCGCAGAGTGGTGAGGGGCTGACAGCCGCTGTCCTTCCACAAACAGAGTGCGCGCTCGCCCTGGGGTGCCCCTCTCTTCCTGGACGGTCCATAAAGTATTTCCAGATTCCTGGTGGACAGAGGGCTTCACCACGAGTAGTTAGAGGACTGTTTTAAGTGTTTTAACCCCCAGATAGGGAAAGCGTTGAAAAGTTCAGGGTACCTCTGCTGTAGAGATTACTTATATGTAAAAGCACGACCTTTTTGTTTGTTTGCTTTTTGACGTGTGGGTAATGACTCCAAATCTCAAAAACCAAAGCAGTTATTTACCTAACTGGCTACACTTCTCACAGGGATACTTTCTGTTTTATCTTCTGTACCAGTAGGAACATACTAGGTTTATTATCATAACTTATGTAAACAGTCGTCTTGAAACCTAACTTCAATTTTTGGTGTGGTGAAGGGGTAGTTGCCATGTCACCAAACACTGTAATGGAGCATTTGGTACTAAATATGATTTGACATATAAGATTGATGCTTATGTCTGTACCATCAGTGTACCTTCTACCTGAGATACAGGGAGAATTACTTCCTGAGCTACACCTACATGTTTCGCGCTCTGGGACTCTTTTCAAAAAAATCGAATTATAATTCACAAACAATAAAATGGATAGATTTCGGTGTAACTTGATGAGGTTTGAAAATTGATGTTCATGTAACCCACAGTCCCACATTATATAAAATATTCTTTTCATAACCTTAGTACTCTAATGTTGTAAATGTTTCTAATTTTAAAAGGGGCAGCCGTCCGTAGAACNCTGTAATGGAGCATTTAGTACTAAATATGATTTGACACATAAGATTGATGCTTATGTCTGTACCATCAGTGTACCTTCTACCTGAGATACAGGGAGAATCACTTCCTGAGCCACACCTACATGTTTCGCGCTCTGGGACTCTTTTCAAAAAAATCGAATTATAATTCACAAACAATAAAATGGATAGATTTCGGTGTAACTTGATGAGGTTTGAAAATTGATGTTCATGTAACCCACAGTCCCACATTATATAAAATATTCTTTTCATAACCTTAGTACTATAATGTTGTAAATGTTTCTAATTTTAAAAGTGGCAGCCGTCCGTAGAACGGCCGTCAGCGAAAACCTCGTGTCAGCCTGTCAGGGACTTCAGAGAGGATCGCAGGGTGGAGAAAGGCAGGTGTGCCGTCCCTAACAACCTACCGACCATCGCGGCTCTCCTGTTCCGGGTGCCCTTTCCGCCCCGAGAGCAGGTCCACTGTTAATAAGCGATACTCTCAGGCGGAAGCCGTTTACAGGTGACAGCTCCCTCCCCCACCAAAAAAGAAATTGATCCAAAGATTGTGATTAAAGTAGAATGGTGGGCAAAGGTGAATCAGACAAATTAAAACTCACTGGGGTATAGTATTAATGTCTGATAAACAGAATTTAAGGTAAAACAGCATGAATGGGATAAACTCTGTCCCTTTCCTAAAGGAAATACACCTGCGTCTCAGTCACCTCTGAAAGTGTATATCAAGACCGACTCTTGGTTGGACGTCCATGACGTGGGCTCAGCCCCACCTGTCGCTGGGGACCTAAGGAACTGTTAACCACTGGGCCCAAGCGAATGCAAAACTTTTTAAAAAATGAGAATAGAGGACCATAGAACCTACATAAAGCAGGCAAAACTGTACTCAGAAACTCATAATTTTCAAGACTGATTCCTGTGCCTGAGAAAATTTTCTGGTGAAAAAAATTAAAGGCTGATTTGAAAAATACCATGTACTTGGCATAAAAACAACTCTGAGAAGTCTTGCAGTAAAGTAGTTAGAGGCCACAGGTGCCACGAAGGTAAGTGCAAAGGAATGTACAAATCTTCGTGAGTACAGAAGGTAAATTGGGGAGTTATACTATGTTCCCAGGTGGCAGACTACGTGTTATAAGATGCTAGTCTCTCCAAACTAAATGTTTTGGGGGCACTTTTCCCGATAATTTTTTAGTGTTCATTGGGAACAATGGATAAATGAGCTAATGTACCACATAATACACACAGAATCCCCCAAAGAAATTACAGTTAGCCTATACATGCATGAAAAAACCTTACTAATAGTCAAAGAAAGGCAAATTGTGAGATGCCGTTTGGCAGGAATTAGCAAGAAGTGTCAATGCTCAAATGTTAGCAAAGATTTATTAAGGCAGGTTCTCCCATATTACTACCTTTGTTGTGTAAATAGGTTAACATTTTAGGGATGGCAAACTTAGAAATATTTATGAAGTCTAAAATTATTAATTCCTAATGATCCTTGTTTGGTGAAACTAGTAAATGTACTTCTTTAATAGCAAAAAAAGAAAGAAAAAATGTTCAGCAATGTGGAAGTGCTTAAATAAATTGTAAATAAAAGTAAAATAAAGTTATGTGAATCATTAAGCATATTTAATAATGTGGGGAAATAACCATTGTGTAATATTTGTTGAATGACATATGTATAACCTCATTCTGATACTTTTAATTGCACATATTTTTGAGAAGGAAGAAATCCTATGTTAAATTCTTAATGTTAGGACAATGCAAAATACATTGTTTAATTCTTGACTCTGATAATCAGGAAATACACCAAGAATATTTCTTTTCTTAAGTCGTAGATTGTCAAATTCCCTTGTCGTCTCTCCTTGGCACAATTCTGTGATTTCTTTATTTTCTATATGGTCAGAAAGCAGACAATGGCGCAGTGCTTAGGATCAGGCGGCACCAGAGTTTGGTCGTCACCAGACGTGGAAATCAGAGTCACTTCCATGAGCTGTGGAGGATGAGCTGCAGTAGGTGCATGGTAGACCCGCAGTTCCTTGTCGAATCTTCAGAGCTGCAATCGGACCCGGGGCTCCCGGTGCTGTGTGTTACTGTGTCCTTTCCCTGAAACGCCCCTCTTCCCCTGTGATCTGGGGTGCACAAGAGCAGTTCGATGGCATAGCCAGGACTTTTATGTATTTGCTTTTCCAGGACATGATTTTTTTCATAGTAAGTTCTATTAAGCTTGCCCATTTCATGTATACTATCACTGGAAGTTTTTCAGAGAAAGAAGCGTGTTCTGTTCCTTTTTTTCTCTGTATGGACTTTTCACTGATACTCCTTCTGTCTGCGTGGTAACTTAGCTTGGGCCTTCCTCCTTTAGCTGTGGTGATTTCTGACCACCTCTTCCATCCCACCCATTCGTTCCAGCAGTGGGGATAAATATGGCTGTACCCATGACTCCAGTTCCTTGGCGTCTGTCCTTTGCGGGCTCATGGATTGCTGTCCAAGTGAATTGGTATGTTGGGGTTCAGATGTGCTGGATGGAGGGAATGTGGGGAAGGACCACAAGCTGTTAGAAAACCCAACTCCCTAAGGAACCTGAGTGAGGAGAGGAATTCTCCTCATTAAAGCAGTGCAGAGTGACAGGGGAAGTTACAGGTATGAAATTGTGTATCACAGACAGAAAATTGAATCGGCCCAGGGATATAGTGGGTGACACTGAACCCGTCCCCTGGAAGAGCCTTTCTGAAGTAGAGGACAGAGGCGGAGCGCTGAGGCCTTTGCACACTGCTGTTGGGTTGATGTCCTGTGTGCCGAACGCTCCCTCTGAAGACTGTGCAAAGCCCCATGGGAGCGGCACAGCCTTGCTGGCTGAAGCACGTGCCATTTGAACCTGAGCAGGTGGATTGCCTGACATTATTCTTTTGAACGCAATGGAGTGTTTCTGGGTACACAAAAAAGAGACCATGCTTTCTGGTTTATTGTCCTCATTCACAGCTACAGGCAGGCATTTAAAGGAAGTCACCCCTATCAAATATAGCAGCCTGAAAATGGTCATCTTTTTTCATTCCCAGGAATATGCGACGGTAGAAGATGTGGTCCCTGTTTAGGATCTTGATTGTTGGCGCGGCCTCTGCCTTCTGCCACAGGCTAAGATTGCTTTTCCTGTGATGGTAGAAACATGCAAAGAACGATACTCATTATTTTGAGACCATGCTAGCTTTAACGTGGAGTGCCTTCTTCCCCGAGGTTCCTCTTGGCCGTACATGGCTGAGTCCAGCAGGGGTTGGTTCATGCATTTCCCCGTCTCTGTGGGGACACTTATGCAACTCCATGGGGGTGCTTTCTATGCAGACCTTATTGGTTTGTGACACATTGTCTTCCTCTCACTTTGTGCCAGACACTTTTGCAGTCATGTGAGATGGATTAAATTATTTAGCACTACCCCAGCTCTGTGAAGTTTACTATTAATACATCCATCTTACAGGTAAGGATCTGGTGGGTCGGAGAGGTACCTGTAACTTTGTCAGGGTCACGCAGGAAGTAACCAAGGCAGGCGCTCTGGTTTCCGAGTGCCACCTCTTAACCACTGGGCTGCTGTCATCTTGCTTGGCATCCTGTCTCCGTGAGACGGTGCGTTTACAGAGGAGCACTGGAGTGCCTGCCTTAAAAACGACAAGAAGACAAACAACTCAATTAAAAACTGGGCAGAGGGCTCCAGCGACATTTCTCCAGAGAATATGTACAAATGATGGACACCCCCATGGAAAGACACTTGACATCATTGGTCATCAGGGAAATGAAAGCGAAAACTGCCGG
The DNA here is from genome assembly GCF_014824575.4 of Sturnira hondurensis. NCBI lineage: Eukaryota > Metazoa > Chordata > Mammalia > Chiroptera > Phyllostomidae > Sturnira > Sturnira hondurensis. The sequence continues at coordinate 1,880,010 of NW_028091156.1, read as the reverse complement.
GAGGTCCACCTAATATTCACCAGGATGGCTGTAATTGAAAAAAAAAAAGATAACTAGTGTTGGTGAGGATGTGGAGAAAGTAGGACCCTTTTGCCTTGCTGGTGGGAATGTAAAATGGTGCAGCCACTGTGAGAAACATTTCTCAAAAAAAATTAAGCATAGAATAACCATATGACTCAGTAATTTCACTCCTAGGCCTATGCCCCAAGGGACTGAAAGCCATGCTTCACGAGTACATGTACACATGTGTTCGTAGCAGCCCGGAGCACAACAGCCGGAAGCCAAAACAGCCCAAAAGATCACCAACGGATGAGTGGGTAAAATAATCGCTGCATCCACACAACAGAATGTTATTCAGCCGTGGAAAGGAATGAGGGACATGTATATGCCACACCGTGGATGAATCTTGGAAACATTATGCTAAATAAAAGCGAGACACAAAAGCTGTTGTGTATTGTGTGATTCCATTTATGGGAAATATTCAAGTAGATACATCCACGGAGACAGAACGCAGGTCGGTGGTTGCCCGGGGCTGTGGGGAGGGAGGATGGGGAGCCCTGGCTCATGGCTACAGGGCTCCTCCTGGGGCGATGGAGGTGTTTTCAAACAGGATAGAGGTGACGGGTGCGCGACGTCGCGCATACACGAAATGCTACTGAATTGTTCGTTTTCAAAGGGCTATTTTTTGGTTGTCAGTCTCATCTCAATAAGAAATCAAGTGAAATAAGAGATCCCATGTCACCGAGCCCAGGGTTACTGCCTCAGGGACAGCACAGCATGTTCACAGCCAGCTCTACAGGTGCTGCTGTCCACAGGCCTGGTGAGTTCCCATCATGCACAGCGCGCAGTCACTCCTGCCACCTCCAGGAATTCCAGAGACAGGGACAGAGCATGAAGGCTCTGTGCTGACTGAGCAGACCCCCTGTGAACAGGGGGCTCCATGTCGGGTGAGCAAGAGGGTAATGCTCCTTCCCGCACAGCGAGTCGTGAGAAGGGGGTTACCAGACCTGCAGGGGAGTCCAGGCGGCGCCGTGTTGTCTTTGTCTGCTCAGTACGGAGGTCGGGGGGGGGGCGCTCATGCTTGCATGCGCAACAAGCGATCCGATGAGGGAAATGCTGGTGAGGGACCCCTGCAAACCTGTGCCTTTTCCTTCATGAACGTGGACGTGCCTGTGTGGGGTCCTGCCCAGCCTTCGCCCAGAAGGTTTGATAACCTTCGGTGCGGGGCTTTGATGCTCTCAGGTGCTTTTCCCAGTTGGCCAGAGCTTTAGGGACACCCTGCTTTCATCACCCAAGGGGCTGAAGGAAAAGTTGTTTTCCTTTTGAAGAAACGGAGAGAAGACCTTGGGATAGAGTGAGGTGGAGCAGTTTGCCTGAAATTAGGGAACAGGTGTGGGTCGCAGAGGACGAGCCTGTGGCCATGCATCCCTCCCCTCATCAGGTCAGGTGCACAGGTGGAGGCGCATTTGCTCCTCAGGTCGCTGTGGATTCGGGAATCCCTGCAGTTCCAGGTTTCCCCTCCGACTTAGAGGGGTAAATGGACGTCTTTACTTAGAAACGTGCGAGTCATCGTGTCACCCAAGTGTTCCCTGGCTGTCTAGTTGGACACATTTTATATATCCCTCTGTGAAGGAAATGTAGTAACCAAACATAACCCTCCCCTCTCCCCTCCCAACTCCCCCCCATTCACTTTGACCAACTGTCAACGAAGCTGAGCCAAAATACCTGCTTCTCAGTCTCAGGGCCTCTTCATGCACAGGGAGCCCGGGCTGGGAATTTTCCTGGCCTGAGGTCGTTACCGAGGAGATTCCCCACCTTTTACCCCTCCACTTCTCCTCTCCCGCCCCGCCCTCGGCCGCATTTTCCCTCCTTCTGTCCCTCAACCCCGTGGAGAGCAGGTCTCCTCATGCTTTCTAGATCCCATTCTTTTTAAAAACCCACTGTTTTGTCTTTTCTGCCCTTGAATGCGGTTAGGTCTCTTCTATCTTAGGAAGAGAGGAAGAGAAAAAGTTTAAAAACTCCTCTGCTTATGTTTGAATACATTTCTTCTTTCACAGTCAAAACTGCAGTACTCTCTGAATTCCTGTCTTCCGTTCCTCGCTGCTCACTGGCGCACCCGCCCAGTGTAATCTGCTGTTTGGATCCATAGCTCCAGGGGAACTGCCCTTGTTGCAGTCACCAGAAATCTCCATGTTGCTAAATCCAGGCCGGAATCGGTGCTGGTTGTGTGACTGTGTGTGTGTGTTGCAGGTGACCGCCTGGCATCAGCGACACCATCCTCTCCCCGTTTCTTTACACCTCCACCCGCCATATTTGTGGGCTCCTTCACCTCTTCCTTTGTTCTCCACACACTCCCTCTGGGTGACCTCATTAATTCCAGAAGTTCATTGACAAGCTCCCTGTGGCCGACCCCCAAATTCAGCCTGTGTTTTATTACCTCTGTGTCTTCCAGCCACTAACATGGAAGCTGGTGCCCAGCACGCATTGTCTTTCTTGAGTGAGCGGATGGACTGGTGGGTAGAGGTGTCCCTAATAGCACTGGATCACTTCCCCAAGGATCTTTAACCATGATTATTAATGTTATTATTGTTAGTCACCCATTATGAGTCTGTGAACTTCACGTGAGCAGAGATATTGTCGGCCTTTTTCACTGCGAGGACAGCCTGCCAGGGTGCATGGCCAGTAGGCACTCATTCAATGTCAACAGGTGAGGGGTAGGCCCCACAGGAAGACCCAGTCCTGAGCTCAGCCCCCCTCGGAGCCTGGCTTCCTCAGTCACGCTTCCCTCCTCCACGCACGCTCCTCTCGGACGCCTGAGAACCAGTGGCTCTGAGCTCAGTTTGCACCCCAGTCCCCTGCTGCTCCTGCCTGTGTGAAGTAGGAAGTTAGAATCTTTTCTAAGAAACCTTCCTTCCTTCTTCCCTCCCTCCCTCCCTCCCTTCTTTTCCTCTGCCTCATTTTTTAGCACAGAGAGAAGAAGGGATTGAAGCATAAAGAATTCTGTCCACTGAGGCCAGGCTTGACGGGCCCTGGAAAGGCCGCATCTCTAGAGCACTCCCTCGCGTCCTGAGAGCTGCCTGGTTTTTGCACCATTTTCCCTTGAGCCCTTTTCCAAGGGACCTGTTGGGAGAAACCGGCTCCACGCTTGGTGCACATTTCAAGTTGGTGACATGGATGGCCTCTGTGATCGGGTGGCCCTGGAAGGGGAGGTGCGACAACTGAAGTCCGATTGGTGCCTGAGTATTCCTTTTGTGAGGAGCATTTCTTATTCAGGTCTCTGAGTGCCGGTCTCTCATTCTGGGGGATTCTGATGTCCCCAGGACATTCTGTCGGTACCGCTCGGCCCCCAGGTCCTAAGGTGTGTCTGAACGTGACTTCCCTGAGCCCTTGCCAGCCCTGCAAGCAGCGCACTCAGCTATGCACCAGGGCCCTGACAGCATCCAGGAATCGTCAGTGTTTTCTTTCCGTCTCATTGTCTGTTTTTTTTAAAGTTGCATTTGTGCCTTTTATAACGTGGCAGCAGCTACATTCATTTGTCAAGATGCTTACATGTTCCCTTTCAAAGCATGTCTAAATTAATAAACACTGAGCAGAGACAGCTAATCTGAATTTGTGTTTTTCCTGAGAGCTCTTTAATTAAACACAGGCTGGAAAAAAAAATCAGCCAGATCCTGTGCCTCCTGCAAAATCTGATCTTTCTCTCTGTCTGGTGGGCTGAGACCTGACCGCCTTCATTTCCAAGTTGAGACGGATCCAAGTAAATAAAAATTGCGTGGCCTTATGGTGAAGGCACCTGAGCCCCTAAAATGCAAATATAAGTTGGTTAAAGAGCAATAAAGNGGACACATTTTATATATCCCTCTGTGAAGGAAATGTAGTAACCAAACATAACCCTCCCCTCTCCCCTCCCAACCCCCCCCCATTCACTTTGACCAACTGTCAACGAAGCTGAGCCAAAATACCTGCTTCTCAGTCTCGGGGCCTCTTCATGCACAGGGAGCCCGGGCTGGGAATTTTCCTGGCCTGAGGTCGCTACCGAGGAGATTCTGCACCTTTTACCCCTCCACTTCTCCTCTCCCGCCCCGCCCCGCCCTCAGCCGCATTTTCCCTCCTTCTGTCCCTCAACTCCGAGGAGGGCAGGTCTCCTCATGCTTTCTAGATCCCATTCTTTTTAAAAACCCCCTGTTTTGTCTTTTCTGCCTCTGAATGCGGTTAGGTCTCTTCTATCTTAGGAAGAGAGGAAGGGAAAAAGTTTAAAAATTCCTCTGCTTATGTTTGAATACATTTCTTCTTTTTTTTTTTGTTTGTAGTCTCCTTATTTTTTTTGCTTTCTTTTTTTAATATATTTTGATTATACCATTACAGTTGTTCTATTCCCCCCTTCATTCCCCTCCACCCGCACACTCCCTCCTCCACCATTCTCCCCCCTTTAGTTTATAACCATGTGTCTCAAGTTCTTTAGCTTCTATATTTCCCCCACTATTCTCGCCCTCCCCCCTATCCATTTCTTCTTTCACAGTCAAAACTGCAGCACTCAGTGCAGTCCTGTCTTCCGTTCCTCGCTGCTCACGGGCACACCCGCCCAGTGTAATCTGCTCTTCGGGTCCATAGCTCCGGGGGAACCTCCCTCGTTGCAGTCACCAGAAGTCTCCGTGTTGCTAAATCCAGGCCGGAATTGGTGCTGTTTGTGTGACTGTGTGTGTGTGTTGTGGGTGACCGCCTGGCTTCAGCGACACCATCCTCTCCTCATCTCCTTACACCTCCACCCGCCGTATTTGTGGGCTCCTTCACCTCTTCCTTTGTTCTCCACACACTCCCTCTGGGTGACCTCATTAATTCCAGAGGTTCATTGACAAGCTCCTTGTGGCCGACCCCCAAATTCAGCCTGTGTTTTATTACCTCTGTGTCTTCCAGCCGCTAACATGGAAGCTGGTGCCCATCACGCACTGTCTTTGTTGAGTGAGTGGATGGACTGGTGGGTAGAGGTGTCCCTAATAGCACTGGATCACTCCCCCAAGGATCTTTAACCATGATGATTAATGTTATTATTGTTAGTCACCCATTATGAGTCTGTGAACTTCACGTGAGCAGAGATAGTGTCGGTCTTTTTCACTGCGAGGACAGCCTGCCAGGGTGCACGGCCAGTAGGCACTCATTCAATGTCAACAGGTGAGGGGTAGGCCCCACAGGAAGACCCAGTCCTGAGCTCAGCCCCCCTTGGAGCCTGGCTTCCTCAGTCATGCTTCCCTCCTCCACGCACGCTCCTCTCAGACGCCTGAGAACCAGTGGCTCCGAGCTCAGTTTGCACCCCAGTCCCCTGCTGCTCCTGCCTGTGTGAAGTAGGAAGTTAGAATCTTTTCTAAGGAACCTTCCTCCCTCCCTCCCTCCCTCCCTCCCTCCCTCCCTCCCTCCCTCCCTTCTTTTCCTCTGCCTCATTTTTTAGCACAGAGAGAAGAAGGGATTAAAGCATAAAGAATTCTGTCCACTGAGGCCTGGCTTGACGGGCCCTGGAAAGGCCGCATCTCTAGAGCACTCCCTCGCGTCCTGAGAGCTGCCTGGTTTTTGCACCATTTTCCCTTGAGCCCTTTTCCAAGGGACCTGTTGGGAGAAACTGGCTCCACGCTTGGTGCACATTTCAAGTTGGTGACATGGATGGCCTCTGTGATCGGGTGGCCCTGGAAGGGGAGGTGCGACAACTGAAGTCCGATCGGTGCCTGAGTATTCCTTTTGTGAGGAGCATTTCTTATTCAGGTCTCTGAGTGCCGGTCTCTCATTCTGGGGATTCTGATGTCCCCAGGACATTCTGTCGGTACCGCTCAGCCCCGAGGTCGTAAGGTGTGTCTGAACGTGACTTCCCTGAGCCCTTGCCAGCCCTGCAAGCAGCGCACTCAGCTATGCACCAGGGCCCTGACAGCATCCAGGAATCGTCAGTGTTTTCTTTCCGTCTCATTGTCTGTTTTTTTTTAAAGTTGCATTTGTGCCTTTTATAACGTGGCAGCAGCTACATTCATTTGTCAAGATGCTTACATGTTCCCTTTCAAAGCGTGTCTAAATTAATAAACACTGAGCAGAGACAGCTAATCTGAATTTGTGTTTTTCCTGAGAGCTCTTTAATTAAACACAGGCTGGAAAAAAAAATCAGCCAGATCCTGTGCCTCCTGCAAAATCTGATCTTTCTCTCTGTCTGGTGGGCTGAGACCTGACCACCTTCATTTCCAAGTTGAGACGGATCCAAGTAAACAAAAATTGCGTGGCCTTATGGTGAAGGCACCTGAGCCCCTAAAATGCAAATATAAGTTGGTTAAAGAGCAATAAAGTCTTTCTGTTCCGTGATTGCGTAGCAGCATTATAAAGACAAACATATCGTTACCTTTCAGTGAGCTACAGTCTTAACACTTAAGATGCTTTAGTATTTTAAGGTCATTTCTTTTTATGAAACCAGGGCAAGCTGGAAAGTGTCAGGCAGCCTGCTAGTATAGTATGAACTTCTATTTTCGTTGTCATTTTATAGTCACATACAGTTGTGGTTTTCAGTTTCCAAGCTACAACCAGTCCCTCAACTTGCAAGTCAAAATAGTTTATAATATTAGGAAGACGGCACCCGTTGTATCTCCCACCGTTAATGCCCCCCGGATCTTTCCAAATGAAAGAAGGGCAAAAAATAATTAATGTGTCTGGGACTATGAATCTTTAATGTGTCAGGTTGGCAACACAGAAGAAGGTGATTAACTGTGCAATAGGTCGCTGCCATGTGGATAAGGGTAATTGAGGCACACAGCCAAATAGATTATGAACTTGGCCCCTAAGCCACTTACGGTGTGTTTTAAGTAAGCTGCTTGCGCCCTACCATTTAACCTGAAAATAATTTTTCTTTCAAAAAGCAAATATCTAGTAACATAAGATCTTCAGTATAAGTAAACAGTTACTGAGTTGCTCATTATGGAGGTACTTGGTATAGTTCATATCCTTTTATGGGAATCCCGAGATACCAGTACTTGCTGGGCACCTGGAATAACCCTCCCAGTTCATTGTGCCTGAGAGTTGGGGGTGGTTCTTAGCTCTGGGCATCCGAACGAAGAAGTCTGAGCTCAGGATTCAGATTTCTGCTGCCACCAGCTGTCAGGAAGTGCTGGCGATTTTTTCGAGGTGCCTGAACTCCTCGGCATCACGCAAATTTGGGGTCACAGGTGACACAAAATTCCACATCTTCGTAAACAGAAGATGAGAGTTTAACATGGCCCAACAGCTCCCACGCCCGTTCTGCTGGTTTAGAAAGGGTGAGTGTGCGTGGGCAGTGGTGTTCACATCTGTTGGCTACAACCGGCACGAACACGTCTCTCTGTGGCTTCAGCCCAGGGTGTCGCCGGCTCTTTTCCCCAAACCCTCTGAGCCCATCATGTGTTTATGAGTCTTAGCTTGACCTAGTTCTGGAATGTTCCCTTGGCATCAACAAAGGAAGGTAAGAGTCCGCTTTCATTTAGCCAACTTGGAGGTGTTGCCGCTCCCGTTGATAGGGGGACATGAAGGAGGCCATCCGAGTCAGATGTGGAGGCTGGAGGAGGCCTTCCGGAGGTGGAGATGCCCGAACCGCTTTTTGACGTCCTCCCAGGAAACAGTTGTATGGAAGCAGGTGCAGCGTGGAAGAGAGGAGAGTGAAGGGGTGGGGACAGCACGTGCACAGGTAGGGGAGAGTCTAACCCGCATGGCCCCGAGAGGAGAGTCTAACATAGGGGAGAGTCTAACCCGCATGGCCCCGAGAGGAAGCACGGTGGCTGCATGTTGTCGGTGCTCTGGTGGCCTGTTGGGAGAGGCTCGCGGTGAGACTGGCGTGCAGGCAGGGGCCACTCGGAAGCCCTTTCATACACCATTCAATGAGTTTGAAGTTTACACTGAAAACCACAAAGGAGAAGGGTCCTCTTGGGGAAAACAGACCTTTGAAACAACAGTGGAAACATCTGTCATGCTTGGCAGTGTGCAGTTGAACTCTGCCAGGTGTGCCCTGCCACCTGCCTTTGCATTTGCAGGTGACTCTGCTTTGAGGGGGTGTTGCTGAGGGAGTGAAGTTCCCCTGAAGGAACTGCTGGAGCACTGAGCCCACCCGATGTCATTGTCCTGGTCTCAGCATGCCTGGCAGTGCCTTCCGGGGTGAGAGCGGAAAGCAGACAGCCTAGCCTTCCCTCCGTCTCCGACCTGGAGACTGCCTGAGGAGCTCCGCCCCGGGGGCTTAGACTCACCCTCTCCTTTCGGTCTTCCTAGATTTCTAAATACACCTTGTCCTGGGTGTGAGCATCTCCCTGGTGCCTGCCCACAAGCCGCCTCCGGCATGCTCCCTTGCCGCTGCCCCTGCTTACCCCCACATGGGAACTTGGGACGTCCTGATGTCGTGCAGGTGGATTGGGAAGTTAGGCAGCCGCCACCTTCGTGGCCGCCTGCTTTCTCCATTTTCCTAGATCTCTTTATTCTCCGCGTCCTCTGGAAACCCAGTTACCTTTACTTCGTTATGCAGAGCAATCTAACTCTCAAACCTCCTTAGGCTCTGGGCCGTCGTGCAGGTCCAGGAGCTCATTGGTGTTTCACAGCACCAAAGACCCGCCGTCAGGGGCTTTGAAGTTTCAGCTTTTTCTGCTCTCCCTGCTCACTTATCTCAGAGGGGAAAGGGGAGGTGGAGAGACTGATTTTCCCACTTGTAGGACTGTCCCACCCCCAGACTTCAGTGGCAGAAACAGGAACATCAGTTTCAATTTTAAGATTTTTTTCTCATCCTGGACATGTTAGATAGGGGAAGAGTCCCACGGAAATCTTTGTATGTAGAATTCCAAATAAATGAAAATATTAGAAAAACAAGAAGTACTTCTCCATCAACGTGAGTGAGTAGGCCAGTAGGTAATAACCAGAATGGACAGGGAAGAATGGAGTCTGCCAGTTCAGTATTCGGAGGCGAATGGTTAAAGAGGAGAAATGAAGACAGCAGAAGAGGGCGGGGTGATGGGCGTGTGCCGAGGAGTCTGATCAACCCAGGTCATCACTGGGTCTCTCCTCCTTGTTCATTGTGGATTTAGGTGAGTCACTTAACCTGAGAGTTCACTTCCTTATTTGTAAATTTGAAAGGGTAACGCCCATCTGGTGGGGTTGTGGGGGATTTAAATGTGGTTATGTACGTACATGGAGCACATCTCTGATGCACCAGGTCTGGGACCCCGGGCATCCTCAGTGCCCGTGGCTCTCGTTTCACTGACGGTCTCCCTGGGCAGGCTCTTGGGGCTCCCCACACTCTCGGGTTATAAGCCCTGTCTGTGGTCACATCGGGGACATTGGACCTCCATTGCTGTGTCTAGAGCGCTTCAGCAGCCACTGCCCGTCCCAGGCCAGCACCCACTCGGGCTTCCTTCTTGCCGACAGAGCCTCAGGTTTGGGGACCAAAGAAGGCCTGTGCCGGTTAACAGCCAGCAGCTTCCCAAGCTGCATGACAGTAGTAGCTGTGGGGCAGTGTTCACAGCAGGTGTATGTGCAGGCTGTGGCCAGGGCTTCCAGGAAAGGGCTGATGTGGTGTGATCAGGTGCGAAGGGACCGGCAGGCTGGCTGAGCCTCGTGCCCTTCACCGACCTCCGTCTTCCTCCCCACAGTTCTCATTTACTGAGTGGTGATAGGACAGCGCTCTGGGTGAGGAGCATAAGGAAGAAAGCCACCCACCAGGGGTGGCGAAGGAGAGCGCTGAGAGGCGTGGGCCCCCGTGGCCCGGTGGAGCCCTCTGAGGAAAAGAACCCCTGTCTGGGTGAGCCGTTCCATCTGGCATTCTGTTGCAAGCAGCTGGATTTAATTCTGACTGTTCTATATGTGCTCACTCCACTTAAAGGACAAAAAAAAATTTTTTTTTTGTTTGGCTGCCTGCTTCTCATTCCTTGGGATTGAGCTGAAAATGACACCCACCTCACGCAGCTCTTCCTTTCACCTTCCTGAGGCGTCACCGTGGTCATCACACCGTTGACGAGACCCGGGTCACCTCGGGTGTGTGTTGAGTTTGTGGCGCTGCACCTCTCACTGGCTGTTGGCGGAAGCCCCCCAGCAGGAGGGCCTGCTGCGTTTTGCTCACGGTTCTGCCCGCACAGAGCATTGTGTCCGATACAAAGCAGGGGACGCTCGTAAATACTGCCTAAGTGAATATCACATGTGTTACTTGGGTTCGGGGACAACTTTTCTGAGTTGGCCAGTTGTTTATTGGGGAGAAGGAAAAATTAATTATAGTGAAATCGATGGTATCGGACTGATGATATTTATGCACTCAAATCAGTAAGTCGAGTACTTTTTTGTGCTGGGAATTCTAAGTGTCTTCTTGCCTTTCGTATTTTTCAATAAATAGTTTGTATTTAAAAGGAAAAAATAAAAATCTACACTTTAACTTTACTGGGTATTTCTAAAAAACAAAAAGTAAAGCCAGTTTCCTCTTTTAACCATTGCATAGTTATTTCTCCTGAAGTATTGCTCCGAGTGAAATCTGAAATGCAGGGCAAACTTTCAGACATAGCGGCATGTCTGTCCCAGTGGAAAATGCTCTTGCATCGAGATCGCCGTGGCTTCCTGTCGAAATGTGCTGTTCTGCACGTCAAGGCACTCTTCTTCCCTGCTGAGCATTTCAAAGGCTGGGTAGAGTGAAATTTTACTGTCGATGCGTCACTCACAAACCGAAGGAGCTCTTTCATTTTTCGCCAGTGATGGAGAAGAACGTCGGGGGAATAATGACTCTATTTTTACCCTGAAAGCGCCGACATTCAGGCTGAGATGTCTTCACTTAGAAAGCAGCCAGGCCCGGAACTGCGGGCCAGCCCAGGCTTTAATTATCCATCCTGAGACCTGCACCTCCCTGGCCGTGATGCCGGGCTCTCTACTTATTTAGACGTCTGTTTACCTCTCAGTTTGTACCTGCAGCTGTCCGTTCAGCCTGCTGTGCGTAACCGGTGGCGAGTGAGCCCATTAACTAGAATAATTAAAGCATCTCCATTTCCCGCAATCCGCAACCTACTGGGATCTTCTGGCAGTGTATTTCTTCAAAAAGTTCGTCTTCCATTTCAACCATGGGTCCAGATCCACGCTGTGGTGACCAGAGGCACATGACACTTGAGACTTTAGAAGGCGCATAATATAGGCCCAGATGGCAGATTCTCAAAGCAGGCTCCCTGGGAGTGATGTGGTTGCGCCAGCCTCGTGCAGATTCACCGCCACGGCCGATTGGAGCAGAATGAAAGGGGAAGCAAGGCCTGTGAAAAGAAGACAAGGCGTACCCTTGTGGCAAGGGGAGAGCCCATCCCCTTAGGATGGGCCCCCGAGGAGTCCTGGGGCCCAGAGTAGGCCTTTTCCGTGTAACAAAGTGCACAGTGGAAAGGCACGGCCTGAGAAGGCCTGCCTCTGAGCCTCGGCTGCCTGGGCGTCTCCCTGGGCGTCTCCGTGCCCGGGAGCCTGCCTCTGCAAAGCACGGGTGCAGAGGGAAAGGAGTTGCTCTTTCTTAAACCAGGCGGCGTGGTACGGTGAAGAGCGTGGGCCCCGGGGCAGGAGGGCCATTGCCTGCTCTTGGGCGAGTTCCTTACTGCCTCCCTGCCTCAGTTTCCTTGTCTGTCAGCTGTGACTGGCTGGAGCTTCCGGAGACATGCCCTGCTGACGGGGCTGAGGCACAGGCTGCAAACAGAGGCCAGATGTGGAGACGGGGAGTCCCCTGGGGTAACACCTGTGCACTGTTACTGCCGTGGTGCCCAGGACGGCACCTGTCCTTCATCCACGCCGTGTGACCCCTCAGGTTCGCTGTCAGAAGAAAGGAACCACCCCCCTGCCATTCCAAACAGATGTAGGGCGCAGGTTTCAACTTGGCACAGTCTGCCCGTGAGGAGTTCCATCTCTGTCCTCACGTCACCCGTGAGTCCTTTCTCCACGAATCTGTTACCCAAGCCACAAACCTGAGCCTGGTAGACTCCTCTCTGCCCCCCACTTCCATCATTCAGTCAGCCTTCGAGTCTGGTTTGTTCTGCCTTTTCACCTTTTTAGTGTAGCTGATTCCTGCTGGATCCCAAATCCCACTCAGACATGACCTCCAAGGGGGCGGCGTTCTGTGGCTCTCCCTTGTCTCAGTCCGATTCGGTGCCCTTTTGCTTTGCTTCCCTAGAACATCTCAAGAAGAGTCTAGAAGACACGTGGAGCAGTATCTTGTGAACATTGATTCTGTTTCTCCACCAGACTCTAAGGTCCTTTGGGTGAGATTGGGCCTCATTTGAGTTTCTGTCACTAGCTCTTGGCATAGTGCCTCACAGGTGTTTAATGTTTACTGAAAGAATCAAAGGTCTCTGTGGGTTAGCCTTGGGTCATAACTTTGATGTAGAACTTATTTACATGGGAAAATATGTTCTCAGCTTCCAGATAATGTAGAGTCACTGAGTCTAGAGAATTAGCCATTGGAATTCTGAACGTTCCTTTGTTAAGTTTAGAACGTGAACTTTTAAAAAAATTTAATTTCATATGGTGAGTTGCTTGTCCTTTGTCCTGAACAACATCTCCAGTGGCCGGATTTTACCTGCCTCTTTTATTCCTCAAGAAATTGGAATTTGCAATGGAGAAAAGCTAAAGATCAAGTAATCTTCTTTTTTTTTTTTAAGTAACGACTGACTAATTGACAGAAGTATTACTATTTTTATTGTTGTTATTATACTAGTATTAAATTTCTCAGTTCTCCTCATCGGCTCATCTAGGGCAAAAGAGTTTGGGAGTGAAGGAAGCTGATTCATTAATTTATCATCGTCACACATCAGTTACATTGGAAACATTGAAGCTAGAACTTTCCTTGTGTTGTGTTGTTGCAGTTTGTGGGGCTTTCGGGTTTGGGAAGTCTTCCTGCATAACTACTTAGATAATGATTGGATGTTGAGCACTTTCCTACTGTGTTTAAAAAAAAGAGAGGAGAAAATGTGGGGTCTGAGACCAGATTAAAGGGAAGATGAACTGGGAGGGCCATCGCCTTTAGCTTTGAAGGTCCTTGCGGCACCAAAGATGGCGCTGTTTAGCCTGTGTCCAGGCGTCCTTGGTGCTGTGAGCGGGGTGGGGGCGGGGGATGCGGGGGGCGGGGTGGTGGGACTCTGCAGGCTTTAGTCTTGCCTCCCTTTCCCGGCGTGAACAGATTTCACACTGGAGCAAAGCCTGGAGCTGAAGGGAGTCGCATCAGGCAGAATCTGGGTTCCTTGATACCACACTCTGCATCTCAATAATGTTTCCAGCTTTTCTTAGCATTTATTAAAATAATGAGAACTTTTCTCTGTCCGCCTCCTTGTTTTTCATGCAATCTGTCATAGACTAGATTTAATCCCTGTAGTGGTGAAAGTAGTTAAAAAGTCCCTTTGGAAAGGCCAAAAAAAAATTACTTTTTCTAGTTAATCTGATACCTTTATCTGTAAAGTCTTTGGGACATCTCCGGGAAAGCCGTACCAACTCTGAAACCCGCATCAGCGCGGAAGAGCCGAGGCGTGGCCTGGTTCGGGCGAGGCGGGTGGATGCTCTGCTTGGCCCGGGAATCCTGCGTCCGGAGTCCTGCCCTGCTCCATGTGAACGCCAAGGGCTCCGTGTCCCCGTTTCCTCATACAGAAAACAAGCGCTTCGATTTGGATCGCCGAGGTTCTCTCCAGGGCTCATTTTTAGTATCACTTAAGCAAAATGCAGCAGGAAGTGTTTTTCAATCAGAGTTCTCATTTTTCATACCTCTTTCTGACCCCACATCCTTGTCCAGCTGCTGGCACATTTCTCTAGTCTCTTTTACAGAAACGCTCCTCGGAAGAGCTGTCCCTGCTCTCGGTCCCACGTGTCCTCCCGTTCTGTCTTACATTCACGCCATCACCCTTCGGTCTCTACATGCCACTCAGACCCCCTGTCGGGGTAACCGCGTTGCGACACCCAGGGTATTTGTCCCAGGTCCCACGGTGTGTTTCTTCCCCAACCAGCCAAGGGCACTAGACTAGGCCTTCAGTGCCCTTGGCTGGTTAGGTGGCACAGGGACCGTGTCGTAGCTTCATCTCGATGGCTCAGCTGTGACATACGCGTCATCACTTTACCTGTGACACAGTGAAGGGCCGATCCCTGGAGGTTGTGCCAGTGGGGGGTTCTGGGCGGTGACCTGTGTCATGTGCCCGGGGCTGGGCTATACCTGCCCAGTTTTCTCCGTCTTTTCTTCTTCCCTCCACTGCTCCGCCGCCTGCAGTCTTGGCTTCCGAGGCAGATGGTGGGACTGTACCCACAGAGAACATCCAGGTCCTCACTGCCTTCAGCGTGTAGTAAAGGCGTATTCCTCAGGAGGCTGCTTTCCAGCGTCTCTCTCCCGTCTCCCCGGACGAGAGCCACTCCCCTGGCTGCGCCTGCGGCTCCTGCCACGCGTCCTCGGAGGCGCACGGCCTTTCTCCAGTAATAAATGGGATGCCAGCAGCTGCTATTCTTGAAGGCGGCCCTTGCTTCGGCCTGGAAGTTGAGAGAGCAGGATCCTCCCCTTTCCCTGAGGGTTCCGTGTGCAGCGTTTGTCCACAGTGAAAATGCACCATGCAGCTCCGGCCTCCACCTGGTCAGTGAACACAGGGATTTAGGCGGAAGCAGATGGGACGTTGCAGGCACCGGGACTTCTGCCGCCAAGGAGTGAGTGAGGGGGGATCTAATCGTTCCTGAGCAGATTGTGCTCTGCCAAGCCCCGTCATCCTGGTGTGTAGATTAACGAGAAAACAGCGCGAGTCTCACTCCGGAAGCCACCCGAGCCATCGGTGGGCCCTCTGCCCGCTGGCTCCAGTGGGTAGATGGGCAGCACCGGCAGCCTTCACTGGGTCGGGAGCCGGAAAGGTCGCCTTCAGCCGTTCATGCCTCACTGTGCTTTAAGCCCACGTGCTGGCCGTCCTCAGAAAGCCATTCGCGTTTGAAGTCTCTTCCTAGTGGCGGGAGAGGCAGCTTTGCTCCCTGATGGAAACGGTTGCACTTGGTGGGGAAGACAGAGGTTTGTTTGGGCGGTGGCTTCCACCCGTGCTGTTCCACCGCAGGGTCCTGCTCCACTGACTTCAGTCCCGCAACGCTTTGCTCCTTCTGGTGCACTTGGACTCCTGCAGCCGCAATCCTGAGAGTCCTGCGCTGCTGGGTGTCTCGGGAGATTGTGATTTCAAGAAAAGGTCAAGTGGGAGATAGTGTAAGCAGTGTCATTGCCTGCATTTTTGTGTCCTAAAAGGTTCCAAGTTCATTCACTTCTCTGGTCCCCCTGCGTGGTGCTTCCTTTCCCCGGGTATTTTCCCGGTCAGATCCCATGACACCTTTCTCGCAATGTCCTGTGTCTCGCCTGTTTCTCCCAGATGTGTAACCTCCCTGAGGCCAGGGTCCCCTTCACCTTGTGCATATGGTCTCCAGCAAGGAGCCCTGTGGTTAGCACATTGTAAATACGCGGTAGCTATTTTAGTAAAGAGGGACACAGCCTGGTGTGAGAGCAGTGGGATAGCGTAAGAGGTGAATAGGAGCTTTGAAGTGAGCAGACTGGGGCGGAATTCCCACCGCCTGTCCTCTTTCAGAGCAGCAGGACTCATTCATCCTCCGAGCCTCAGTTTCTCCTCTGTAGCAGATAGGTTCTTGGGTTGTCGGTCATTAGATGGCAACAGTTAGCATGTACTGAGTACTCACTGTGTCCCAGGCCCTGTGCAGAGAAGTCTGCATGGATGTTCGCTCCTTTCAGCCCTCCTCATGTCTCGGAAGGGAGTGCTGTTAGTAATCCTTGCTTTTTCCAGTCGAGAAAGTCAAGCTTTAAGAAGTGTACTCTAGTTACCCAAGGTTGCGTATCTGCTTAGTGGCTCAGCTAGAGGTTAACAGTCACCTGACTCCGGAGCCTGTGCGTCTTAGCTGTGGGTCTCTGGAAGGCAGGGACAGTAGCCGCGCTCTGAGAGTGAAAACCAATGAAGGGCAGGCACTGCCGTTTAAAAATCGTCTCTGTTCCGGTGCCGCTGCGCTGCCTTCCAGTCGGCTGAGAAGCACCTGTGTAACCTTAGGAACTGATCCCAACCTCTCAGTGTTATTCGTGAGCATCGATGTACAATAATTGTGCGTGTGAAAGCTGCTATTTGTTGAGCAGCTACTGGACACACTTCACAACTAGTTTTTATGGTAGCCTTGAGAGTTACAGATAAGAACCTGAAGCTCCGAGAACTCGATCAAGGTCACGTTGCAGCTACAGTGGCAGCCAGAGCTCAGGCTGAAATTCGGATCCGAGTCCCAAGCCCGTGTTCTTCCCACTACACGCTGTTGCCGAAACAGGATCGTGACCAGACAGCCCGGACAGCTGGTGTTCGATGCGTCTCAGTGAAGCCACCGTGACATTGGTGTCCTGGAAAACAAAAGGAACTCGCTGCCTGGTGGGACTGCGTTTCGGCGTGGTCCAGTCCCGAAGAAGTTGTGCGTGGGTGAGCGTGTGGTGCCTTCAGAATGGGATCCCATTTAAAATCGTTATCTTATTGCCATTTTTATTTAAAAAATTTACTTCCAAGGAGCCTGAACTTTTATGAAAGGAGTGAACCTACCTAAAATTACTCTGTAACTTTCCCGTGCCATGGGCTTTGCTTCCTTGCACGACTCCTGTGACTTAGAGGCGCTGCACGCCTGCACACACACCACACACCTGCACACACCACACACCTGCACACGTACCACACACTCGCATGTTCCTCGCTCCAGTTTCCAGAGCACGTACTGTGTTCTGAAGACTGAACCCAAACACTTTGCAGGCAGGCGAAGTGTGTATTTTTACCTGAAGGCCATGAAAACAATCCTTGGCTGTAACCACATTTCGCATCACGTGTTTCAGAAGCGGTTGCTCCCTCCTTTTAACGTCATCTGATGGGTTGCTGATTCTTTTCTGGCCCTCACGTGCGGAATCACTGTGTACCACCCGTGGGGCGAACGGGAGGTGGTGGCCAAGGCGGCTTTGTGGCGATGCTGTGCGACCCAGGGCACCTGCTTCTTGCTTTCAGAACGAGCCACAGACGTACACGGCAGGGGAGATTCTGTGCCCCCAGTCTTCAGTGGAGTGGGGACACCCGAGTGACAAGATCCAAACGCTCTCCGTCTTTCCCCGAGTCCTCCGAGGGTTTGTCTCTGAAGGTGGTTAGTCGTGCAGAGTCTGTCTTCATGGATAGTTCTCGGAAATGGTTCCAATTAAAAAGAAGTGGGTAGGTTGCCCGTCCGCGTGAGCCGATAAATTACAATATGCTCCTGTCATTAACAATGACTCTGACTGGTGAAAAGAAAGAAAGAAGATAAAAGCAGATTGTTGAAATTTGTTGGTAGGGCGGGTGTATTACTCTGTCCATTCTTATATAATTGGAAGAATAAAACGGCAGCTTGCCATTATATATTTGAAGTAGGAAGTCTGCTATTACTTTCTTCTAGGGTATAATTAATCAATTTTAGCTGCAGTACTTTGGATATTATGGTGGGATTGAGTTTTATTAAAAACTGTAGTTGAATAACAATGGCTTCATCAAAGTGACCCTCTTGTAAACCTAAAAATGAGCTTCGTATGCTGAAAACTCATGATTTCTTTAATGATGCCCAGAGAAGAAATTGAATTGGGGAGGGGCCAGGCTAGAATTTCAAGGCTGATTCCACTGCAGAATGTCGCTGCCTCCAAGGATAAGCGCGGCAGTCCTCCGGCTCGCCTGGAACCATGCCAGGGATGCGGATTAGCATCCTTTCAAATCCTCCGTCCCCCTAGGTGGGCGCATCCACCAGCACTCGCCGGCTCTGTGGGGATCCAGGCCAGGAGAGCCTTGCTGGGCTGCCCCAAGGAACTTCTGAGTACAGTCAGGGAATGGAAGAGAAAATCTCCAGTTTTTCTCCCAGCTAAAGTTATAAATCTTTCAGGAGTTTCTAGAAGCAGTTTGTTAACCGCGCTCCTGCTCTGTGAGGAAGGAAATGCCTGGCGGGGAGTGCAAACCCCCCCCCCCCAGAACCCCCAAACCACTTTGGCAAAGTTACCTTTTCTGCATTCAGTTCACATTTCAGTATCTCAATCTAGTGCCCTTCTGTGGGGTCATGGCCGGACATTCCTCTAGACACGTGGATAAATGATGTTGACCTACCCGGGGGTGGGGGTGGGGATCCAGGGCACCTTGGAGAGCTGTGGTGGCCGAGGGAAGTTCTTATGGGGTCCTGATCGTAAATGAGCAAAATCTCGAGATTTGGGGCTTTGCCAGTTTGACATTTATGATGATTCACATGGGGCTGCTTTGATTTTTTTCTTTGGAAATGTATTACAAAGAGATGTATTATAATGTATTATTGTATTACAAGGACCCGCTACTGAGAGTGGGTGTCTGGGATGGCTCACTGGAACCCGGGCAGGCCGTCACTGACCCGGGACGGGGTAGATTCGGTTTCGGGCCCAGAGAGGGAGCTACCCTCTGGTGCCGAAGGAAGGGTGGAGGAGGACCAGTGCACTTAGGTTTGAGAGCGGTGTTGCCGGGACATTTTCGACTACCACCTTGCAAGCTTCCCCGCCCCCACCGAACGGGTAGATTCTTTTTTTTTTTTTTTCAAGATTTTATTTATTTATTTATCTTTAGAGGGGAAGGAGAGAGGGAGAGAAACATCAATGTATGGTTGCCTTTTGGGCGTCCCCGGCTGGGAACTGACCTGCAGGGAACTGGCCTGCAACCCAGGCATGTGCCCTGACTGGGAATCAAACCGCGATCCTCTGGTTCGCAGGCCTGTGCTCAATCCACTGAGCTACACCAGCTAGGGCTCAAACAGGTAGATTCTTAAATAACAGAGGAGGAAAGAAAACTTTGAAAAAGAAAGAGCATGGACAGAAAGCATATCTTTTTTTTCTTTACAAGAACCTTAACTTTGTTCCAAGATAAGTCCTTATTTCTTCCATCTGTACTGCGCTCCCCTGAAGGTAGAATTCAGTGAGCGGGATTGAATCCAGGTGACATATTAATTCAATGTACATGAAAATTTTGAGTGTTTTAACACTGGTTCATAAATTCCGGGGCATTTGGTGAATTTCAACGAGGATGTAGAAACCACGTGCTGACCTTGGCGTGTTAACATTCACGCCGTGCGTCCTGAGTGCGTCCGGGAAGGCTGGGGTTGTGTCGGGGGCTGTCCACAGTTCCCAGCACACGTTCAGGAAACACACACACTCTCTCTGCTGTGCGCTGCTGTGACTGTCTCAGGGAATTGGGGCCATGGAGTGACAGCAAGTGTTGACAGGAGTGTCCCGCCTGGTCAGCTTCTCTGTAACGCCCAGCAGGCTTCCGGGATGCCTCTACTGTCAGGGTACGCTTACGGATTCAAATCCCTTTCAGTGCCAGCACACACACACACACACACACACACACACACACACACACAAACAGAACTGGAGAAATAGTGATTGGCCTGCCTATTAAAATTAGACGTTTTTATAGTTGTGGCCTGTGACCTCTGAACCTTCTGTCAAAAGGTGTTAGAGCCCCAGGGGCTCCCTTGCAGAGTTTCCCCGCATCCAGGGGACCCCAGCAACCACAGACAGGATGGCGAACTTGACAGAACCCAGGTTCCTGGGCCAGGCACTTTGGGGTTCCAGTCACCGTTCCCTCGTGCGTTAGCCACGTGCGACCCTGGGCGATGTAGTTCCCTGGCACCTCACTGGGATTCCGTTTTGCCAAGAGAGTTGCCAGCTACAGGCCGGGCTGTCGTGTGGATAGGCCACCCCACACCTGCCTACTTGGCCCCCGGCAGCCACTCTGCTCTGTCCCAGGTTACAGAAGACAGTGACTATAGATGTTCAGGGTGACCCTGGGTTGTCAGGGAGGGTACTCCCCACCCTGTTAAGTCCAGGCACCAGGGTGTACCTTTAAAAAGCGTTTTCTTTCAAGCAATCGGAGTATTTTTTTAAAAACGGTGCTTCAAAGCATGAGCTTTAGTTAACAGGAGACTATTGCACTGTGGAGCAGTTCGCTCAGCGAAGATGCTGGAGGCGCGTGGCCTTCTGTCCCTGCGTCCCCCTCTTCTGTCTCATGTTGCAGGAGCTGCTGGTGGTGCCGCCGCCAGCACAGCCCTGATGGTAGCGGCGGACGCTGGTCGAGCTCAGATCGCCCGCTGGCAACTGTGTTCAGTCTCTTCCATGGGTTACATTCTGCCTCAGTCCCACAGGACAGTGCTATGGGGTGCGTACCGTGAACAGTTTCCCGGGCGTGGCCCCTGAGGCTCTGAGACACGCGTCTTGCCCGAGAGGATGCACATCAAAGGCAGAGGAGCTGGGATTTGGGGTCAAGGGTCCCGGTCCCCAGAGCCCACCTTCTGCCTGTTTTACCGAGTGTTTCAGGGTGAATCCGATGCTTGTACCACACTGTCCGTTGCTGGTCTATGTTCTTCTTTTGGACGTGTGTGTCTTCTTCATTCACACTCTTAAAATTTAAAAGAGATCTTGGCTTTAGGTGTCATTCTTATGTAATTGAAGAGTGACCTATCCATTCGTACATTTTATTTGTGTTCCGATGAACCAGGAAACAATGAGGGAACTGTCGGGCCTGAGGAGAGGGAGCGTGTTGCACTGGGGGATGGCGGCGGGTGGTGCCGCCTTGTCTTTGTGGGCCTTCGCCACAGGGCACCGGAAAGCCTGCGGCAGCTACTCTCCACTGGACTCGGCAGCTTCACCCCTCAGGGTGGGCCGAGCATCTCAGATCCTTTTGAACATCATCTTGGACAAAACAAAACAGGGGAAAGTAACCTATCTGGAAGTCCTCCTGTAATCTGCTGCTGTTAACCGTTTCAGGCTTTGTGTGCAACATTGGTGCATGCCAAGAATTTTGAATTTAAGGCATAGACGCGTAACCACAAAATCAGAATTTATTAGTTTTGTTTAACAGGTATGTTTCCAATGCAGCTGCTCTAATGCCTCTGGAATGCGGTTTGATTGTTTTGCTACTGATGGACAAGGGGAATTATTGGAAGAGGAGACCTCGCTCGGGCACAGGGGACTGCAAGCCCTTTCCTGATTTGTAGGGAATTGGTGGTTGAAAGGAGGAGCGTGCTTTACAGCCCCCATGATACAGCCTTGACAGTACTCGTTACGGGTATGAAAACAAGCTGCCTAAGAGTGTTTCAGCCAAGTGTGGGGTCCACCGAGTCCCCATCCCGTTCTTCTGTGTGGTCTGGAGCCCCCCTCCCAGGGACTGAAATACTCATGCTAGCCGCCCGCTTTCATTAAAGGTGGTCTTCAGATATTTTTTGTTCCCTTGGGAAAGGTCCTTTATAAACATAAGGCTAAAAGGTTAATTTTAGGTCTGTGCTCTGTGAAACATGAAATTTTCCCAGAAAGTTTAATCAGATATTCATAGAACTCCCAATCAGTCCTCTCGAACCCGCTGTGAGTTTTGACATTACTCCTTATTGATTAGAGCTGTTCTCTTGGCTGCTCATGAATTATTGATGGCAGGTCCCCTCGGGGGGTTCAGGCATTGTGAAGGGAGAAGATGAAACCTTCCGTTGGACGGCGGGACTGTGGCTCAGGCGCAGGGCTTGGCGGCCAGGGAAGGCCGCCTCCGCTGGGTCGCCCCGCTGTCTCTGTCACCCTGCAGCCCTGCGGGGTCCTGGGCTGGTGGAAGGATGCACGGAAGGGATTAGATTGTGCCCCGCAGACTTGGTGCACCCGGACCTCAGGAAGGATTTTTCACATGTCTGCAGAGAGCAGCTCAAAGAGATTCAGACACTCAAGGAACGATGTAAACTTTAAAAAATGAAAATACATTAAAAAATATTTGATCGGACAAGGTGAACTGTGCAAAGCACATTTTTTATGAGTTTTGGTTTGGGCTTTGTTTTTGTCATCCCAGAAGCCGAATACCACGAACACAACTGTGTTAATGTTAACATCTTCTCTAAGCGGTTCGTGACAGGGTGCGGGTCCTCACAGGCCAGCGCTTGGGGGCAGAGAGGGGGTGGCACCGACGGGAACCGTGTGCAGCATCTGTGCTCCTTGTAAATTCCGTCTCCCGGGCCATCGTCACAGAGTGGGGAAAATGAGTACAGCTCACAGGTCATTGTCGCTTAGCTTACCTTACTAATTTGAGGAATGTCTTTTTATTTTTTAAAAATTTTAAAATTTTTTAATTTTAATTTTTATGTAATTCTTGTTCAAGTACAGATTTCTGTCTTATATTCCAGCCCTGCCCCCCCAGTGCTCCCCACCTCCCTCCCATTTCCGCCCCCCACCTTAGTTATTGTCCATGTGTCGTTTATACTTGTTCATGTGAGTCCATCCCCTTTTCCCCTGTGATTCTCTTCCCTCTCCCCTCTTTTAAATAAATGGTACTTTGCATTTCTAAAAGACTACAGGGAGAAAAAGAATGTATATATTTGTGAGGGTGGGTGAGCTAAACATACAAAACCACATGAGGTTTTCTCCCCTAAAATTCAGGATAATAATAATCTATAATAATAATACACTTGGAGACTTACTCATTTTAAAATGTGCTGTCAGATACCAAGTAACAATCACTGAACCCCAAAGCAAAATTATATACAGAATTTAATGAAGATACACTCTTAGTTGACATCAAAATGAAAAAAAATCAGCTGAAATTACAATCCGCTATTTCCATCTCTTGGGACTTAGAAATGTGGACGAAGCTTTGTTTGCCCTCTGTGGCCTGGAGGAGAAATCGGTTGTGATCGAAGGCTGCGGTTGCTGAAGTGGGTGATTACTTGTACCCCATCTCCTTGGACTGTCCTGTGATCTGGCCACTATATGTAGGTCGCTGTGGTATCCAAAGGGGAGAAAAGAACTTACACTTTTACAGTTGGGAAACCAAGTGATACTTGAAAAACTTAACGAACCATGAGAATGCTGCTTAACCAAGTAAAAGTAAACATGCTACATCAGGTAGGTGGGAAAATTGTCTTCTTTGATACTTCCTGAGTTGGGCAGTATTTCTGTAGTAAATAATTCTTTATCTTCTCCTCTGCTGTGCGCAGATTTCCACATAGGCCCTTTGGGGAGGCGTAAAAAATCAGAAACATGTAGTAAGATTGAAGTATGCTAATTTCATGGACGGGAGGGAGGGAGAATGAGGAGTGACCGCTGGTAATAGGTACAGGGTTTCTTCGGGGGATGATGGAAGTGTCCTAGAATTTGGTGGTGATAGTCATACAACTTTGTGAATATACCAAAAACCACTGGATTGTACACCGTAAAATCTTGGGTTTTATGGGATCTGAATTCTATCCCAATTTCTTAAAAGATCATTAATTCCAAAACTTTAGTTGTCATGTACCTACGTATATGTGTGTTGTGTAGTCAGAAACAGTGGCTTAGCCTGGAGGACCTGTTGCAGGGCTTCTGACTTCTTTTCTTTTACCTGCTGCTTCCTGGTTAATCTTCCTAGTGGTGACAGACTCTTTCAGTGAACTGTCCTTGCTGTAGGCACGCCCATGCCTACAGTCGGGCACTCGGGTCTCGGACACCCGTCCAGGCTACCTTTTCCCGTCTGCCCTTTAGGATGGACTCAGACTCATTGCCTGGCACACAGGACCATGTGCCTCCGAGTTCCAGCCTGCCTTTCATCAGCCTCATTCCTTGACAGGCTCCTTCGCTCACATACTTCATTATTTTGTTTGTTCATTGGTTCTTCTGTGGGTTCATTGGTTCAGTCATTGATCTACTCATTCATTCAGGAAACTGTGCCATATCTTAAAATTGCCCACTGGATGGTATGTTTGCTCTGCCCAGTGTGCACACCTGTGCTCTTCTTCGTCCCGTCTTCTTCCTCCAACTCCTGCTTGCCTCCCACCTCTTCTGGGCAACTTTTTTTTGCCAGTATTTCCTCTGAGTGCTCAATACATAACCCAAGAAAAATTTCCCTAGAGCAGAAATGGGGATGACAGCAGAGTCCTCCTCCCGACTGTTTCTGGACTCCTCCCCGGGGCGTCTGCGGCACCTGCCCTTCAACTTCCAGATCTAAGCACAAGAGACCCGCCCTTTTGGGGTCAACAGTGGATGTCAAGCTGAGAAGTGAGCTGCCCCTCACGTAGAGAGCTAGTTTTCTTTTTTTTTTTTTTTAAAGATTTTATTTATTTATCTTTAGAGGGGAAGGGAAGGAGAGAGAGAGAGAAACATCAATGTATGGTTGCCTTTCATGCGTCCCCTGCTGGGAGTTGGCCTGCAGGGAACTGGCCTGCAACCCAGGCATGTGCCCTGACTGAGAATCAAACTGCGATCTTCTGAGTCGCAGGCCCGCGCTCAATCCACTGAGCTACACCAGCCAGGGCTGAGAGCTAGTTTTCATGCTGTTGTGGGAGAGTAACTGCAGATCAAGGACGATCTACACATTTATCTGTTTGACCTGAGCTTTAAACTGTACTACGTACTGGGTCGTTACCTCCAAACGGTTGGAACTGGGTTGAGAGGGTGACCTGGGAACATGTGACACTCCTCACGTATTTCAGAGGACTGCAGGACATGAACGGAGGACGAGCCAGCACCAGTGGCTCTGAGCTGCCTCATCTCAAGTGCTGCTCTCGGCAGGCGCGGCTGGATTTGAGAACCCTTCCGTTTCTCTCATCCGGTCCTCTTTCCTGTTTGCAGCATGGACATGATTTGGGAAAGCTTTATGTTTCATAATGCATCACCTAATCCTAGAGGCCCTTTAAAAACAAATACAGCTTACTCTGATAAATGTCCAGATTGGAGTTTGAACTAGATGATTCCTAGTAATTCCTACTACTTGTATGACCTTATATGTTTCTCTTTTATTTAAAATTTTATTTTGGCTTGAACATGAAAATGATTTCAGAAATAATCTCTCTCTCTCTCTCGATGTGTGTGTGTATTTTGTGACAATTGCCAGTTTCACTTTAATTAAGAAGCTTTGGGGTGATTGATGTTGGACTTACTAATTGTCTCTGTGTTTTAGGAAAGTTGAAGCCCTTTGCCCAATTACTTCTACAATACGTTTATTAGCACTGACTTGTCATGAAATGACTCAAGGAATGTTACTGGAAGTGACAGGCCTGTGGAAGAATTCAAATGTCCCTAAGATGGCTTATTTTAACTATGACCCTGCGTGGTGGTAGAGCACACTAAAGCTGTCCACGTCGGGATAGCTCCCAAAAGTTCAAATTACAGGATTTAATCAGGCCACGCAGTGTTAATTAATCAAAAGCCATTCGATTCGCCGTGAGTTAACAGGCAGTTGTCGCTCTGGGTGCAGCAGGGTGCGCGGCACCAAGGCCCCCCCTTGAAGCAGCAGACAGAGGGGCGGGGAGGCTGGCCTGCTCTAGGGTGCGAATCGGACGTGTCCAGCTGGGCGGTGCATAATGGCAGTGTTTCCCTGTGTCAAGGCAGAAGAAGTTGTTCTTGTGTGAATCTTTAGAGAATGTTAGTTTTAAATAGTAGCAATTTTCTTACACTGAAATGTTGATTTGCTTTGGCATGAGCACCTCTTTGCATTTCCAGCTCTGAACCCCCACTTCAACCTAATCGGGATCAGGTAGCAGCCCCTCTGACACGTGGGCCCCGTTTTCTTTGCAGGCTGTGAACATTTTCTAGGGGACATACTTATAGGTTGGCTTAATGCGCAAGCAGACATCCTTCAACAGTAGCTTTTACGTAGGGCCTGAATGGAAATTAAAAATGAGTCACAGAAAGGGAGTGGGGGAGAAAGAAAATTTGGGAAACCCAGTTCAACCGCATGTAAGTGTAGGATGGAGGCTACGTGGCCGTTGCTTAAACCCCCTAAAAGGAAGAGGGCGTCTCCTGTTCTGAGATGCTGTGTGTAGATGAATTACATAACGGCTGTGTGGGAATAAACTAGTGATTCTTACCTTTTTTGGTTCACAGGTTCAGTTGAGAAACTGTTAACAGCTGGGCACATGTACACACACACGCGAAATTTGCGTGTGGTTTCAGTGGGTTCACGGAGCCTCAGCACCTTCGGGGACCTGATTTTATAAACAGTATGTGTTAATTTATCTTGCAGAAGTTACATTATTCATACATAATGTAGATTTTGCTTATAACATTCATAAATTATCTAGATAATATGAATTATAGAAATGAAATAGCTGAGCTAAATACATATATGTTTATTAAATATATGAAAGCACAATTCAGATACTGTCTTAAAGAGGCTTAGGCTGCGATATACTTTGGAAGTGCTATTTCTAAAAGAAAAAGTATTTTCAGATAAAGGCTATTCCTCTTGTAATGTCAGTCATATGCCACTTCTAGAAGGAAAGCGAGAAAATAAAAACATTTTTCTTAATGTAATACAGCAAGTGACAAAGTGAACTGACACGTTTGTGAAACGAGGCAGGAGATGGGGATTGTAAAGGAAGATGAAAATGTCATTGTAGCTGAGCGTTTTCGTGATTCCCCGGGCTGCCGCCGTGTGGAAGGGGGTTCTTCTGGTTCAGATAGCATACATGTTTTTTCAGTAGTTTATCATAAAAATAGTATGTTCCTTTTGAAGTGGTTTTTTAGCCTTTGGATGGCAATGGTTTGGTTATAGAGTTTGAAATGAAAACTAAAGTTAGGGTATAATTTTAATTGTAAAAATAATAACAGCGGTGGCTGTTATTAAACTAGTGAAATATTTTCAAACATGGTTTTCATAGCAGTTAAACTTTTTGTGCGCCCTGTTCCTTTTTTAAGAAAATGTATTCATGAAAGAGAAAGTTTTCATTTCTTTAAGAGAATGTCCGCCCCTGCTGCTTCCAGTATGGCTCACTCCCCTCCCCGTTAGTAGTTGTTAATGATGGTGACTCAAGGAGCCTGGTTTCAGATGATGTAACCCATTGTAAAGGGCCCCTCTTTTCATACGAATTCTGAACTAAGTAAAACAAAATTAAAACTACTGAAAGGATAGTAAGATACCATCATTAGGTAGCAAGTTTAATTGCATTCAGGGCATTTGAAGACATTTGTTTTGCTCTTTGGCTTTTTAAGAAAGCTCTTTCTAGCTTCTTCATTTAGTGAAGTACAGGAGCCCCCTTGCCTGCCCCACCTCCTTATCTGCGTTTATTCTTTCCGTGGCTTCAGTTACCCCTGGTCCAAAAATATCAAATGGAGAGAGAGGAAGGGAAGGAGAGAGAGAGAGAGAGAGAAACATCAATGTGTGGTTGCCTCTTGTGCGCCAGCTACTGGGGACCTGGCCTGCAATGCAGGCATATGCCCTGACTGGGAATCGAACAGGTGACACTTTGGTTCACAGGCCAGCGATCAATATCAATCCACTGAGCCACACCAGCCGGGGCTTGACAGTTCTTTATACATTCTAGATTCCAGTTCTTTATCAGATATATGGTTTGCAAATAGTTTCTCCTAGTCCCTAATTGGTCCTTTCAGCCTCTTAACAAGTTCTTTGCAGAGCAAAAGTTTTTAATTTTGGTGAAGTCCAGTTTACCAGTATTTTCTTTTCCTGGATGGTGCTTTTGGTTTCGAGTCTAGGAGCTCTTTACCTAGTCCCAGTCCAAAGATTTTATTGTTATTTCGGGCCCTGTCTCGTCTCTCTCATTGATCCATGTGTCCACCCCACCAAGAGCACACAGACTGGATCACTGTGGAATGTCTTGAAATCAGGGGGAATGGTACTTCTCTTTTTGTCCTTTTCCATGATCATTTTAGTTATTGTAGACCCTTTGCCTTTCCAAATACATATTAGAATAATCTTGTGTATGTCTGTAGAAATTCTTGCTGAGAATTTGGTCATAATTACATTAGACCTGTATGTGAATTTGGGGAGAAGTTTGTAGTTTTCATTGTGTAAGTCTTACATGTGTTTTGTTAGATTTGTAACAGTAATTCATTTTTGAGAAATTATAAATGACATTGAGTTAAAATTCTGTGTGTCCATGTGTTCTTGCACACACACACACACACACATTTTTTCTCTCTCTGTCTCTCTCTCACTTGATTTTTGTATGTTTCTCTTGAACCCTGGGAAACCTGTAAGCACAGGTTTCTTAGAACCTGGTCTTTGACTTAGAGTTTTCTGTTTCCTCCTTCTCACCGATTGGTTGGGTGACTGTGTGATGCAGTTCTGTTTTTATTGAGCGGACATTCACTGCCCAACCGCCATGTGCTTAGTTGTTGATTATTTCTGATAATCTGGAGTGAAGCCAGACAGGGTCTCACTTAACTGGAAAGAGGGCACCATAGGCCACCATCTATAATACCGATCATGACAACATAATCATCGTCCTGGAGATAAAACCTGTGTGTGGTGGGAATGCGATCGGGGGAACAAGTAATTATGACTCTGAGGACCCAGAACAGTTTCATGTGAAAAAGTAGAATGTGTTTGGAGTGGTTCCTGTTTGGCGTTACATTTCCATGGCAGGCAAGAGGAGGGAGTGAGGAAGCCCTGCGAGCAAAGTCTCAGCCTCGTGGGAGGGACTCGGGGACTCCTAGGTCTTGGGACGCAGAGCGTCCTGAGCTTCCTTGTGACACAGGGCGCTGGACAGGTGCACTCCAGTTGTGTGATTTCTCGAACATTCTGGCGTGGAGTTTGGACTGTAATTGGGAGTGAACAGGGAGCTATTTAAAGATTCCAAACAGGAGACTAACACGAGTGTGATGATTTGGGAAGGTAGTTCTGCTACTGTTGTCAATGATGGATTAGAACGACTATCTGAAGTGTGGTGAGCGGCAGGTAGCCACGGCTTTTTAAGCTGAACAGCATTTTCTATTTGTGATTAGGAAGAGATTAAAATGATCAGTTATATAGGAGAATAAAATTGGATTTTTGGAAACAAAAATGCACTATTTTCACTTAAGGTTTTTGGCCTCTTTTTAGCAAATAAATATAGGTTGTCATTTTCCTCCAGTGATGCCATGTTTAATTTTAAAAGGGCGGTCATTCTATAAGAGTCAGCACTTTTCAGCATGAATTGGTCCTTTTACGGGAGACAGTCCTGTGGGGTGTCTGTTTGGTGATTTAACACTCGAGTTTGGGGGCAGTGAATGGGCTCAGGACTTGCGAGGGGGGGCTCGGTTGGAGGAAATTCCCCCTCCGTTCATGACGCTGGAGGTGTCGGGGTCTGGAAACTGACCGTGTGGAAGGGCGGATGAGCCCGAGGCCCTTCAGTGACAACTGGTCTCTAGTAAGCATTAAAGCCTCAGTCCGAAGTTGTAGCTTCTCAAAGTGATGAGCTACCTCCACTCCTAAGTGTGATGAATTCTCTGGTGCCAGAAAAACCAAAAACACACAAGTCACTCTCTGAATGTGACTTGCTCTGGTTGCCTGCTTCTGGGGAACCTTTCTTTTTTTTTTGCACTTTCAACTCGTCTTGGAAATATGGCATCACTTAATGCCCTTAGTCTTCTATTCTGTGTGTTTTTAAATAGGAAGTAGACATACATACAATCATGTATTTGACTTACCAGAACTTTGTGTGTTTTTAAAAAATTTTATTTATTTATCTTTAAAGGGGAAAGGAAGGAGGGAAGGAGAGAAGTATCAATGTACGGTTGCCTCTCGTGAGTCCCCTACTGGGAGCCAGCCTGCAGCCCAGGCATGTGCCCTGACTGGGAATCGAACTGCGATCGTGTGGTTCGCAGGCCTGCGCTCAATCCACTGAGCTACGCCAGCCAGGGCCAGAACTTTGTTTTAAAAAATACTTGAGATAATGCAATGACAGGCATGCTGAAGAAGTATTTTCTGCCATGGGGTCATGATTGTTTATATGTCAAGAATTTGCCTTACCAGCTAACCTGTGCTGTGAGGTTATCTCCATTTTCGATTTTAAAAAGAGAAAGAAACCTGTGCAGAACTTCCTCGGCCCTGATGGAGGAATCAGTCATGGGCGGGGACGAGCCCTCTCCTGGTAGCCTCTTCACGGAACCTCCAGTGGGTCCCTCGACATGTTTCCCTTTCCCTGCGTGTACCAGCTTCATTCCGGTGCTGCTAGACAGCAGAATCACAGCCCAGACTGTCATTGTTGCCTTTGGTCTCGTCTGAGTGGGAAACATGAAGCAGTAGGTACTGTGAGTTGAAAGCTAATAGCACTGAGTGTCAGGAGGTCAGTCCCTCCAAGATAGTGTGACCAAATGACAAAATATAAAGCGTCACTTCAAGGTGTTGAGATTGATCATCCTCTGTTCCCTTCTTAGTTCTCATTTCTGCTGCATTCGACGAATAAGGTTTTTTTTTGTCTCACTGAATGTTTATGAGCAAATCTTTGTCTTAAGGGGTTAACTCGACAATTCCCTAGTAAGGCTTTCCTGACTGCAAATGAAATACACCAAGAGGTTATTTTTCGTCTTTCATATTTTACCGAGGGTTCCAGCGAGCAAAAATGGGATCAAGTCTGGGGCTGACTGGTCAGGAGGCCTCTTTCATCCCCTGGAGGGAGAAGGACAGTATCTGAACTCTGCTAATGTCCACTGTGCTGATTACGGGTCAGGCTTTCCACGCGCCTGGGCCTGCCTTGCCTCCCTGTGCCGCTGCCCAGCGTACCACATCGAGCAACTCTGCTCGTCCGAAAAGGGGAAATTAAGACCCTCAGCCTCTCAGGCTTTCTTATTTAGAGCAAACAAGATCTTTCAGGGAAAGCGCGTAACAATGTTTCTGGCACATAGAAAGCATTCAGTTAACAGTGGTCCAGGGGACAAATGTGCATTGGTCACCTACTACGCTCCAGAAACTGTTTCAGATGCTGGGGTATAAAGCAAACAAAACAGGCAACGGCTCCTAGTAACAGGGCAGCAACACTGACAATAATAAATATGCAAATTATTTAGCACTCTAGAACTTGATCAGAGCTGTGGGAGAAAATTGAGCATCATGACAAGGACTGTGAGCGCAGGATTCTGGAGTAAATAGAATTTTAATTAGGGAGTTACTTCAGGCCTCATTGAGAAGATGACAGTTGAGCAGACTTGTTGCCATTTGATTGTTAAAATTACTAATTGCACCAAAAAGGGTTTTGCTTTGTGGGTACATTTCTGCCCTTACAACATGTAGTACGACTTTGTAATAATAACATTAATAATTACAATGCAGTTTAACCCTCATCATAGAAGTTATAATAAACTACATGTACACCCACTTCGCTACCTCATCTCCTCCTGACTGTCTCCTTTCTTCATGTCTCTGCCCTACTGCAGTGAATTTGCAGATGGACTAGTTTAGAAATTACTCCTGAAAAGACAAAACAGCAAATAGAGAACTGTTCTGTAGACTCAGGATTTCCCAACTCTATTTTGTCAAATGCTTTCCGAAAGAGTAAGATCTCACCGAAACACCTGTATTTCTGAAAACACCTGGGCCCATCTCCGCTGCAGGTCCCGTATCCACAGAAGCCACCAGCCAGCCACCAGCCAGCTGTCTGGAGAGAGCTGCAGGCAGATCCGTCCCAGAGCTGAGGGGAGCGCAGACGGGTGCGGTGTGGTGCCGGCAGAGTCCTGGAGTGGCCGAGCGCTGCAGCCCGGGAGCCCGTGTGGACACAGGCAGTGCCGAGGGGCCCTCGACCACACATTGAGGGAAGTGCTCATCCCGTGAACGAGGGGCGTGGGCTCTGCAGGCAGACCTGCTCCCTGGGCACCTGAGAGCAGGAGCGCAAACCCCTTGGCGTTTGCTTTCACATCCGGTGGGGCAGGGGGTCTCTCAGTGTTTCCCTCTCTTCGTCATGTTCCAGTGGGGGTGGGTTTTTCAATGACAGCATCAGTTTGTGGTCCTTTTAGCCTTTGCCTTTCTGTGTAGTGATATCAAAACCCACTTTGGCCTTGGCTGGTGTAGCTCAGTGGATTGAGTGTGGGCCTGCAAACCACACGATCGCAGTTCGGTTCCCAGTCAGGGCACATGCCTGGGTTGCAGGCCAGTTCCCAGCAGGGGACTCACGAGAGGCAACCATACATTGATATTCCTCTCCTTCTCTCCTTCCCTTCCCCTCTAAAGATAAGTAAATAAAAACCTTAAAAAAAAAACCCACTTTGTAGTTTGGCTCTGACGTAGGTGAAGTAGTAGGTGCCCGTCCTGTAGGATCCAGTGCCCCCTCTTTATAACATGTTTTGTAACGTCCCCCTTTATTTCTGAAATAAATTTTATATTTAACCACTTACACGTAAAATTTTAAATTAAAACAATGCTACAGTTGCCGTATAAATAAAAATAAAGGTAATACTTAATGAAATTTAATCATGTGAGCACTTGCTTTTAACTGTTTTAGGAGATATAATGAAGTGATCACATGATCCGACCTGTTTGTAATGAGTAAGTTTGGATTAAAGAAAAAGTAAAACAATTTAGTTTTACTTTTAGTAAAACAAAAAGTAAAACAATTCAGCTGAGTATTGGTGAAACTTCCTCTTTATGTTGGAAGCCACGATATAAGGCTAAATAGGCACACACAACATACACAGAATCCCTGCAAATCCACCAGCTACAAATGCAGGTTGAAGCAGATGCACCGTATTGGTATTCAAACACAGTTAGTGACATCATTTTCCAAAGTGATGAACACACTTGGGACAATCCCAAACTACACCAGTATAGTTCTTCTCAATTTATATTCAAGGAAGTGGCGCAAACTTTGAAACTTCGTTATGTGTTAAAATGTGCAAGAGGTACTCTGGATCTAGAAGTAAAATGGAATTGGGCTCTGAATTTAGGTCATTGCGTTGTGAACAGGAAGTTTTCCTCTCCTCCGGGGGGAACATGGAGAGATGTGGAGGATGCAGAATGGCTTTCTTACCCAGCATTGTCCTGTCTGGCGCGCCTGGTCCAGCCTACCAAATGCCACTGCGGTCGTGAAGAACACCCCCGAGGGCCCCCGAGGGGCAGTCCCACTGCCCCTGAGGACGTGTGGCCCAGGGCCCCTTGGCACTGCCTGTGCCCACGCGGGCTCCCGAGCTGCAGCGCTGGGTGCTCCAGGCCTGGGCCAGCACGGGCACCCGCAGTGCGCCCTTCTGCACGCCCCTCAGCTGCGGGCGGGTCTGCTTGCTGCCCTCTCCGGATGGCCGGCTGGTGGCTTCTGCGGAGACTGAGATGTTTTCAGGTGTCTTCTAATTCCCTGAGTCCCCCAGTCCCTCTTTTCCGATGCATCTTAACATTCTTCACAGGCCATTGTGCGCCCAAGGGCTGGAATGGCCAGGTAGTTGTCACTCCTTTGTACCTCCTTTCCCATGACAGGACTGTGTCGTGCTTGTCATCAGGGACTCGCTGCTTGATGTGCTGTGTTCCTTTCTGCTGTCATCTAAGTTTCGTGGCCGCATGCTGACATTTGTCTGCCCTCCCGGGTCCCGGTCACCGCTTCCGACCACGACCGTTGCCAGTGTTGCTGTTTTCTTTCTTTCATTCCTCTTAGCTTAGCCAAAGCGTCTTTTACGGCGTATCACCACTCCATGGGGGCGTTTCGTTCCTTCTAACTCATCCATCAGTCGAGGTCTTGAGCTGTACTTTAGCATTGCTGTGTACTCAGGGATTGCTTCCTTAGCATTTGTTTCTTTTTTAATTTGTTGAGTGTGGTTGTGCACTCCTTTCTTTGGTCTGTCTGTGTACCAGAAGCAAGACTTGACTCTTGCTTTGGAAAGACTGAAACCAGCTGAAAGACTTGATTCAGGAAAGCTCTGTTTTCTTTGTCTTGGAAACACATCAGACGTAGTGTGGTTACCACACTCGCCCCATAGGCACATTGGGACCTTGTCTGTAGTTGGGTATGACAAGCCAGGATCTCCGGGGTCCAATGCAAATAACACCCCTATTTTATTACAAAATCATAAGCATGTAATTCTGTAACCTAACAACATCACACTCAAGCCCACTGTAGAACATTTTAGGTGAAATGTTCAAATTACAACTATAAATTATTGCACCCGTGTTATTACCCTACCAACCACACCCACACTGGTGTGACTTCTGCTGGACCCTGTATTCTTCAGGTAAGAATAAAATGGTGAACACTGCATTGTAGTGATTTAAATTATATTTATTATACAGACTTTTTTATTGCAAGGAATTGGATGTGGATTCTACTTCGATACGTGGTGTACTAAAGAAAATGACTCAAAGTTTTAAGTATGCTGTCACCAGCGACTTGACCAACCAGAATACAATTCCATAACTGCTGACACGTCAGAGACCCATCGAGGGCAACACGATGAGATTTTGTTTTGAGCAGAAGCTCACCCTCCGTCGTGGTGTCGTGGTGGTTTCAGCGGAGGCCCCTCTAGGTCCCTGTGCACCTGTGAGATAACTTCTAGCCAGAGACGTGACACCTGGTGTTCTGTTTTAAAGTTCACTGTTTCTGTCGCTGTCTGGCACTTACTTCATCTGCCGTAGAGTAGAGTTAGTTTTTCACTTACCCATTTCCCTAGTTCGGTTGGAAACCCTGGGGGTAGTCAAGGGCGTTTTTGTGCACATCTGTCACCTAGCGCAGTCTGTTACATTGAATAGGTGATCGATAAAGTTAGGCATTTGAGTCTGCTCCAACTTTACCTTTGGGTTTGTATACAGCATTTCTGAATCTTACGCCATTTCATTAGGTGCCTTCAGATACATTGAAACACTGATTCAGTTGATGCAGCTTTTTAAAAAAACTCAGAAGTAGTACATATTCTAAAAAAAATTTTTTTAAAAATAAAGGAAAGCAAAGAAATAAAAACCTTACAGAATTACAGATTTAAGCTGGAAACAGTGTTTTTTAAGTTGTCGTGACCACCATCTCATGTAACAGATGGGAAAAGAGAAACCTAGGAAGGGGGGGTCTTGCTCCAGGGAAGCACCTGGTTAGTAGCAGCACTGAGACCAGAGTGTGCGTTAAAGGGCCTTAGGAAAAGCGTCTGTTTCACCTACTAAAGCTGCCTGTACAGCGAGAGGAGTAGGGTGGTCCACCATTAATTCAACACACTATATATGGCATTAAACCTCGGCGGTGAGGTGTGTGCAAAGACAAATATACATTTTATTCTGAAGGGGACCTTAAATGGAAAGAATTAAAACGAAAGAAAACGGAGCCTGCAGATGAACAGAGAGATGAGGACCGGGACGGGGTGGCCGAGGCAGCCCGCCGGCCGCACGGACAGGAGGGAGAGCCGTCGGCGGCAGGCAGAGCGTGTCCCTGTGTCCCGGCCTCTGCTTCAGGGGCTGCTGCTGCTGTGGCCGTTTCTCTGCTACGTGCCTGAAATAAAACATTTTTCAGAAAAACAATTGGGAAAATTGGAGAGCATGCATTTCGGTGTGATGGCTTAACTAAGTCTTTTGGACTCAGTGTACTACCTATTTAAAAACAATACAGGCATGTAATACAATCGTTAGTAGCTTCAATTTAAAAAAAAACGGGCTTCATGTGCTTCATTTTTCTCAGATAAGTTATGTAGCTTCAGTTCAATTGGGAACAAAAGTGCGAAGATGCAAACCCACGACTGCCACCAGTAGCAAGTGGACCCTTTTATTTTATTTAATTACTATTATTTTAATATATTTTGTTGATTATGCCATTACAGTTGTCCCATTTCTCCCCCTTCATTCCCCTCCACCCTGCACACCCCTCCCCCACCATCCCCCCTTTAGTTTATGTCTACGTGTCACAAGTTCTTTAGATTCTATATTTCCCCTAGTATTCTTGCCCTCCCCCTGTCTATTTTCTACCTACCATCTATGCTACTTATTCCCTGCACCTTCTCCCCCCTTCTCCTCCTCCCACTCCCCTGTTGCTAACCCTCCATGTGATCTCCATTTCTGTGGTTCCGCTCCCGACCTAGCTGTCCTCTTAGTTTGCTTTTGTTTTAGGTGTAGTTGTTAATAACTGTGAGTTTGCTGTCCTTTCACTGTTCATATTTTTTATCTTCTTTTTCTTAGGTAAGTCCCTTTAACATTTCATATAATAGGGGCTTGGTGATGATGAACTCCTTGAATTTGACCTTATCTAAGAAGCACTTTATCTGTCCTTCCATTCTAAATGAAAGCTTTGCTGGATAGAGCAGTCTTGGATGTAGGTCATTGATTTCATGACTTGGAATACTTCTTTCCAGACCCTTCTTGCCTGTAAGGTCTCTTTTGAGAAATCCACTGACAGTCTGATGGGCACTCCTTTGTAGGTAACTGCCCCCTTATCTCTTGCTGCTTCTAGGATTCTTTCCTTCATTTTAATCTTGGTTAATGTAATTATGATGTGCCTTGGTGTGTTCCTTCTTGGGTCCAACTTCTTTGGGACTCTCTGAGCTTTCTGGATTTCCTGGAAGTCTATTTCCAGAATTAGAGAGGACTTCCCGGTGCAGGAAGTGGGGCATTTTACAACACAGAGTGACTTCGGCTGTTGCCTCTGGTGGCCCTTTGGCCCTCAAACGCCTGTGTTGGGAAGTCCTCTCTAATTCCAGATTGCTTTGAACCACACAGTCAGCTCTCAGTGCCATCTGACAGGTGTTCTGCTCCTTCAGAATTTCAGGCTTCCATGGCTCGGAGTACCACTGCCAACTAGCGTTGCTCAGCCTTTGGTGAGAGAACAGATGGAAAATTCATGGTAAAGGACAGTCCTGGTCTCCCTGTTAACCTCTCTCTCTTTCTTTCTCCTTGCACTTCCCCCAGTGTTAGAGAGATGATGTTCCCTGGAAATCAGAGTGAAAGTCAAAAAACTCAAAGCGTGTTTTCCCTTCTTAGGAACTTCTTGTGAGTAAATCCCATGATCTGTAGATTTAAAATTGTGATTCCTTCGGACATCACAGGGTCCACCTAAAGTTGATAATCGCTGTACTCCACATTATTTTTTGGTACAGATATAAAAATAGTCCCACATGGTTGGGCACATGTGCGCCTGATTTCCTCGGTCAGGGCGTCAGCTGAGTTTGGCCTCACCACCACGCACACTGCCCCAAGCTCCAGCCATGCTATCAAGCTGTGGGAATAACCCCCCGGAGTTCAGTGAAAAGTTCAGCTAAAAGTGAAATGAAACATGGTTTTTTAGTCAAGCACATGATCTTTTTCTTTAATGAGTTGGTGCATTTTTGAAGATTACTTGGCAACCGGGGATGTTTCATTAACGTGTAATAGGATTAATATTTAGTGAACTGTTTTTGAAATGTGTGCGAAGAGTTTGGAGCCTTAGCAAATTATCATTTGGGAGTGAGGAGTAGTTCCCAAAGTCCTTGGTACCATCATATGGAAAAGGGTCCCCTTCCCTGGGCTGTGTGGACGCATGTGGCTGTGACGAACACGTTTCATAAATAGTCATGATATCACGTCTACTTGACTC
This sequence comes from Sturnira hondurensis, assembly GCF_014824575.4. Taxonomy (NCBI): domain Eukaryota; kingdom Metazoa; phylum Chordata; class Mammalia; order Chiroptera; family Phyllostomidae; genus Sturnira; species Sturnira hondurensis. The sequence goes on along the minus strand of NW_028091156.1, from coordinate 1,842,801 downwards.
CATCAACTACTGAAAATTCTTTTTCTTCTTGTGGTATTTTCCTTTCCCAAGCACTCGACAAAGTAGGCTTATTTTTAAAATTGGAGAGAATGAAAGGGGATTTTTTGCTCGGAATCAGAAATAGCGCCGTAGTGCATTGGAAGTGGCGTGCTTTGTTGTCAAAGAGAATGTGGGTGTTGTGTTAACTGGGGCTTTATTCTCAGCACGGAAACTTTTAATGAGCCCGTAGCGTTTAGTTTCATTAGAAATCTGGCAGTCGGTCCCTCTGTTGTGTTGTGGCGCTCCTGTCGTGGGTGCTGGTCCCAGATGCCATCGCTGACGCTGTGGTCTTTACCCTGGAATGACATCGTCACCGAGTACTCGTTTGAGGCCCGTTTCCAGAACAGAGCACTCTCCCCCACTTCCTGCCACAGTCATTTCGTAGTTGCTGTCCTGTGGGCAAGTCTCTATCCTTCATCAACAGAGTCCACTACTCGCTGCTATTCATTTTAAGACCTGAAAGAAAAATAATCAACAATGTTATTTGTCTTGGAATACACTGAAAGTTAAATATTGAGACCCAAAAGTGCATGGTATTAAGGTCAACCTCTGTTTATTTTAACAGGTGGACTTAAGTGCATTCTGTGCTCTTCCATTTCTAAAAGATTACAATTAACATGAGTGACAATTAGGAGAGCAGTTGTCCGTGGCACAGTGGGAGCAGTTTCGAAGTTCATGGTCATCTGCCATTCCAGGCCACAGGCCAGCAGGAGAGACGAGTGTGGGACTAGCCAACTCGGTGCGTTGTTCCGTGGAACACACAGTGTTGTGGAGGCGCACGGAATAGAGAGGTTGGGTTGAAGGTAATGATTGCACAGGACAAGTCACATTCAGGCTGCTGGCCTGTGACCCATTATTTACAGATCAGAATATTGGCCCTTCAGTTCAGGACATGAGCCAGGCACTATGACAAATGCCAAGGAAATAGAGATGGGCTCTCAAGAGCAGGGCTTTGTACAAGACAGATGGTTAAAATCCAGTAAGTAGAGCTGTGAATGGGATTGCTGGTGCTGGGGGGGTGGGCAGAGAAGTCCCTCACTTGGGGAAGAGAGGGCCTGGGAAGACCACACAGAATGCCCCTGGAGTTTGGGACAAGGGACTCGGAGTATAGAGAGCCAGTGTTGGGTGGGTTGAGGTCTGGTTTCAGGCAGAGGGACCTGATCTACGAAGCTGTGGGGCCTGGTAGGAAGTAGCATTCTCAGGAGAAGGGGTGGAGTGTGCGACAGGAGGCGGAACTGGAAAGGCAGGCAGGGTTTGAGACGTGTGATGGGCAGTGCGGAGTCAGCCCAGGGCGAGTACATTACAGAGAACCCATGTTTATCTGCAAGAAACAGAGAGCCAGCCACACAGGTGCACACCCAAGAGCTTATACTTTCATGTAAAAGAAGTGTGGAGGTACGTATTTCAGGGCTGGGCTAGCAGCTTTAAACACCATGGAGGTTTTGTTCTCTCTGTCTTTGGGCTGTGCTGGGCCTGGCTTTTATTAAGGTACCGCGTGGTTCAAAGTGGCTGTTGGAGCATCAGCCATTATTTCTGCATTGAGGACGAAGGCGGAAAGCCAAAGAGGGCACAGGCCTCAGGTCTGTCTTTTAAAACTTCATTTTGAAAAAGATTCAGGGCTCCCCTGAAGTTTCGCACAAGGCTTCTATTTATCATACACTTTTTAAAAAGTAAAGGGTGTCCTCCCGAGGAAAAAACAGGGGAACAGGTGTTCTCTGTCACCTGGAGGAACGTCATTAGGTTTGGATTTATAAGATTTCCCTGGCAGAGGATGGAGGGTCAGCAGGGGTGGGAGTGGGTGGGGTTTGCAACCAGCATGAAGTGAACAGAAGTGGGCTCTCCACCTCCGGTTTCTTTGTTTGACGTTTCCCATCACGGACAGACTTCAGTGGGCGTAAGTGGTAGTCGCAGGCAGCCTTGCTGGATCACTCGGTGAAGGTGGGCTGAATCCCACGTGATACCACGTGATACCTGCGTGAATAGCTCCCCAATGGGATTCAATGGAGGCTTCCTGGGTGTCTCAAGTCTCCAGTGCATTGGAGATGCAGGGTGCAGTTGAGTGGAGCTCCTGTGACTTAATTTTTTGGAGCACCCTCTACTTGGGGGGAAAAAAGGCCCATTGTCTGCTTTTAAGGTAATTTCTGCTCTTTGGCCTTCAAGGTAGCTCTCACAGACAGTGTCTTCTTTTTTTCTTTTTGTGTGTGTAACATTTGCCTTTTGGAAAAATAAACTGGAAGGCAGAGTTCAGCTGCTTTGTTCCCTTACATTTCCCCCCCTAATTATGGTATATTGCCAATAATTACTTGCAGAATTTTATGGTGCTTTGGGTTTCTGTACCTGGGTCCTGATAATACACTGTTCTTGTACTCCCTGTTCTGTGAAAGTTCATGACCAGGATTACACAGTTACTGTAGTTCTCCTCTTAGGGATTCATCGTGTTTGTGCTGCACTGGTTGGGGGGCAGCGAGCTAGATGCACACGATCATCCACGATCATCACAATATCACTGTTGGCTTTTGCAGGGTCTTCGAATAAAGGAGCCCGATTTTTAAAGCAGCGATGTTTTTACTATAAACACGAGTGACCTGTGGCTGCACTCGTGACAAAATGGATTTCTAAGTTGCTTCCTACTCAGAGTAACTTGGGAGTTTGGGGGGGACTTCCTTTGTCAACACTGGGTTTGCACAATGTGACACGTGGATCGGATTGCAGGATGCGCATGAAAAGATTTCTGTGGCCACGTGCAAAACTGCATTTAAATGAGTCTCAATGCCAATCTGGATTTTGCATTCTGTTAACCTGGCTTTGAGGTATTTCTGACATCGAAGGAACCTGCTTCCTATGCCCTTTTTAAGCAGAAGGGGGCAGCAGAGAAGCCAGTTGGAAAGCTGACGCGCTGGTTTGTTTCCTTCTGATAGAAGGGGTTGTACAATCTACATATATTGAAAGGAAATGAAAATTGAAAATAGGATCTTTTATTTATTTAAACCCAAGAATTATTAGAAAAAATTAGAATAATGTGATTTGGATTTCTGCTTGTCAGTTTTAGCTTAGTTTTAAAGATGTTGCAAAGATGGTGAATTACGATACTTGTGGGTTCTGTTGTCCCCGGAAGATCTGAACAGCAAATGTGGGTTATTTAATGCGGCGCAGCTTTCCGTGAGGCCAGTGTTTACAGCAAACTAGATGCTGTGACGGGTTTGCGCTGTTTATTTCAGTATGTTTACCCATTGGACCGAGAGTTTCTGAGGATAATCATTTCCTTTCTTGTTGAAACAAAGGAATATTAAGGCCTTTTGGCTGAATTTTGGCTTTAGAGTCAGTTCGTGGTCTAATTTTTGTTGTTTGATTTTTGAAATATTGCCTCTTTAATGTTTTTTTCTTCACTGTTTGTTGAAAGGAGTGGGGTCCTAGCAGGCTGATTGGTTCTCTGCCCTTGACCTTTGAGAATGTGTTACCTCACTAACTGAAGCAGTGTTACCTTGCTGTAAAGGACGGCAGCACTGATGGGCCTGGCTGACTCGTTTTGTCTATGTACGAAACCCTTATGTATGAAGCCTTTTCTGTGTCTCATTGGTAGTCCGTGTTTCTTTCTCTGTGATCAAGGACAGTAACACCGCATAGCTAAGGGCTTCTCTCTGGAAGCCAGTGTGGCACGTTTATGGGCTCTGTGTTTCAGACAGAGGACAGTTTCAGTGCGTAACAGGTGACTAGCGCTTCTGTTCACTGGTTTACCAGTGGGAAGGAGCATCGTAAAGCTATACGACATCTTCCTCAGCCAGGGAGGCAGTGATGAAGCGGCAGTCCTGTTCCGAACCTGTTAGTGTGCTCTTTTATATCCAGTCAAGGTTAACCTCTTGACTTCTTTGTCGTGGCCCTGTTTTATGAGAGAAGCAGTGAAATAGACGGCCCTGGTGTGATTTACAAAGGGAGAAGGTGTTAGCTGCAGTCTCAGTAAAGATGTGCAGCGTGGCCTCGGGTTTAGCAGAAAGTGTGTGTGTGTGCGCGCGCGCGCGGCCATCTCAAGGTGCTTTACACAGAGGATCACAGCGTAGCTCTCACAGCACACAGAGGCTCGTCCGGTCTGTCTGCCTTTATAGGCCTTTTCACCCTCCCCTGTGTGGCAGGCGCTATTTGATCGTTGCTAATTGTGCAGAGTCACGGGTGTGACTTCATCCAGAAACAGTGACCTTTGCTGTCACCCCTGGGACAGCTGTCCAATGAAAATGTGCCAGAACCACACTGCTCCTTCTCCCCCGGACTGTCTTCCTTCTTGAAGTTGTACCAGAGCTCGCTGATACTCTTTCCCTTGATATAAAGTTGTTTTTTCTGTCTGTTTTCTTTCCGGTATTTTCCATCCCTAGGCCCTCAAGTTCACTGATCTTGCTTCTGGGCCATTTTACCTGCCACGAATTCCATCCAGAGCATTTTTTGTGTCAGCATTGTGGTTTTCATCTCCAGGAGTTTGGTTTGGGTCTTTTGGGTACCTTTCATGCCTCTGACTTGTTGAACACAGTGAATACAATTATAACAGCTCTTAATGTCCTGTTCATTCCAGCACCCATGTCCATTCTGGGTCCGTTTCAACGGATTGATTTTTCTCTTCATCAAGGACTGTATTTTTCTACATCTGTTTATGCCCAGTGATGTTTGGTTAAGTACTAGACAGGGTTACTTTATCGTTTGTGGGTTCTGGATATTTTCTGATTCCCTGAAATTGTTCTTGAGCTTCTTTTCTCTGAAACAGAGTTACGTTACGTAGAAACAGTTTGATCGGGGGGAGTCTTGCTTTTCGGATTTGCTGGGTGGGGCCTGAGCGGCCCTTGGTCCAGGGGAAGGCGCTGGAGCAGGACTCCGAGTCCTCCATTCAGTGCCCCGTGAGGTCTTCTGCTCTGGCTGGTGGGAACAGGGACTATCCTGTCCTTGTCTGAGCACCTGGAGCTGTGACTTCAGGCCCCTTCATCTGGGTCTGCCCTCAGGAGCACGTGCTGATGGTGGGAACAGGGACTATCCTGTCCTTGTCTGAGCACCTGGAGCTGTGACTTCAGGCCCCTTCATCTGGGTCTGCCCTCAGGAGCACGTGCTGATGAGGTGCTCTGTGGAGGGCAGAGGGTGACCAGTGGCAGATTTTTCGGGGCCTCTCTCTGTGCAGTCTCTGCTCTCTGGTTTTTTAGCCGCACGCACGCTCTTTCCTCTTGGTCCCCTGGCAGTCTCAACTTCACGGATGCGCCAGGCTTCCCCTGTCTCCCCCCCTGGTGCGCGCTCTGGAAACGTCCACCTCAGGAAACTAGGGCAATCTTTTTGTTCTTTTTCCGTATCCCAGTGGCCACCAGGCTCTGTTTCCTGATGTTCAGTGGCACGAAGAGCGTTTTTTCCTAGGTTTCGTCCAGGTGTTTGGGTGCTGTGAGTGGAAGGCTAAATCGGGTTCCTGTTACTCCCTCCTGGCTGGAGCTGAAGTGTTTCTGTCTGCATTCGAGAGCCACCCCTGTCGGAGCCTATGTGAATTGGGTGCCTTTGCCCCCTTTGTCATGGGAGTTTCTGCTGCTAGTGGTACGAGTTTAAGTTGTAGGTCCCACCATGAAAAACAGCACAGCGTCCCCGAGAAAAGCCATCACTGCGCCGCCTGGCGGACTTCTCTTCCTTTGTGGATCCTGATGGGTTTGCTGGGAGAGGGAACGGACGGCCCCTCTGTGCCTGCTGGTGGTGACTCAGCACAGGACGTGCATTCTGAAAAAGGGCAGAAGGAGGCTCGCGTTTCTAGGCTGGTAGGTCCATCCCCACACCCTCCTTTTAAAAAGGTCCCAGTCTGAGATTGTGAGGTGCTGTGCTTCAGGTCCCTGTGTGTGCCACTCGTGACCCCGCGGGTGCTGAGGGTACAGGCCGAGAGAGAAGCAGCGGCCCCTCGCCCTCAGGGCGCTCACTGTCCATGGGAGAAACGGGCGTGTGGCAGGAAACCACAGTTACACGTAACACGCTGTGGGTTCCGGTTGGAAGACGTTTAGGAGCCAAAGATGTTCCCTCCCACTCCGGTACCATCTTAACAAAAGCAGATGCCCTGGCTGGTGTAGCTCAGTGGATTGAGTGCGGGCCTGCGAACCACACGATCACGGTTCGATTCCCAGTCAGGGCACATGCCTGGGTTGCAGGCCAGTTCCCAGCAGGGGACTCATGAGAGGCAACCATACATTGATATTTCTCTCCTTTCCTTCCCCTCGAATTATAAATAAATAAATCTTTAAAAAAACCCCAAAAAACAAAAAAACAAAGGCAGGACAACGCTGGCTGGTGCTTCTTTGTACTTCAGATTTCTTGGTGAAACAAAGTTAGGTATTTTATCATGTAGCAACAAACCCTCAAAGAGTGAAAGAAAAACACTTCGAGCTTTCCTTTTTACCGAGACCTACTTTATCTCCCCAGTGACACTGTTTATGAACTGATCCAGTGCGTAGCCACATAAATAGAATTTGCTGTTAGTTTATATCATTTTTCAGATTGATGATGGGCTTTATTGTGTTCAGCGTGTGGAGAGCGAATCTAAGCCTCGAATTGTAAGACAGGTAGTTCCTTTAGCAGCAATTCTAATGAAAAATAGGATTGTTTCTTCAGTTTCTTCCATGATAAAACTGAAAAAGTTTGGTCTTCATCAGTGCTTTTCCCTGTGCTTTCAGAAGCAGAATTACTTCTGTAAAAATATATCACCGAAGCCTTGCTGTTCTCCAAGGTAGCAGTAAATGAAATAGTTTCTTTTGCAGGCGTATTTGCAAAAGCACATTAGTATTTCTATCTTTTAATTTTCTCTGTTTTGTCTTTTGATGCCAAAAGAAACAAAATATCACTTCTCAAAGCGTGAGTGTTCGAAGCACGGGTAATCCACGAGGAGAGTTTTTCAGTGGTCTTGTCTTACTCGGCACGTGGCGGAAGAAAATCCGCCCCTCTAGATTTGACCCCGTTCTTGGTAACAATCAGTGTGTATCGTCATTTACTTCTCTTGAAGAAACCTAACTATTACACTAACTTAGGAGATTCTGGTAAAGAATTGGCTTGGGGAAATCAAAGTAATCCAAATATAATCGTAATAGAACCAAAAATTTCACATGAATCTGTTAGAACATTTGGCCACTTTAAAATGTTTTCCAAATGGGGCAAATATTGAACATTTTTACACAGTTCAGTAGGAATCCTAGGGAAAACAGCTCAAATATTGGCAACAACGAGAAAATAGGGGTTGAATCCTCTTCCTGCCGGGTAATTTACCTTATCTTTTGAGGAATTGAGTCGTAAGTGTAATGCTTATACGGTGCAGCCTCGGTTCCAGAATGACTAGGCAGTTAGCAGTCGTAAATGTATGGCGAGAACGCAGCCCACTCAATCCAGGGAAAAACGACGAGTCCTTTGCAAGGTTAAGCAGGCAGCAAGCAGTACTTCTCCCAAATTGATTTCTATGCACTTCGCCTAAGTTAACGGATGGTTAAGCAGCTCTCAAAGGTCTGTCCCAAGCAGGTTCTCGGGCGAACCATGGACTGAGCAGACCTGTTGCTGACTGTACTGTCCCACACATAGTGCTGTGGGAAGGAGAACTGTCATTAGTCCGGGCAGACAGTGGCTGCGACTGTGATGTTGCCCAGGCTCGCTGGGGTGCAGAGAGACGCCCACTGTTCTGGTGGGCCCTGGGCACTCAATCCTTGTCAAGAGGAGCCTGGAAGTAAGCATGACACGGTTTGGTCATGAGCCCTGCAGAGACATCTCCACGTGAGTGCAACCAGTGTGACGCAGAGGAGCCTTTGAATGGGGGTGCAGCCGCACACCCCGACCAGACTTCTTTGGAGCAGAGATGTCCAGAAGAAGAGGGTTAAGGCAAAGCAAAAGGCTCTCCAGGCCGTGCTGAATTCTGTCCCCTCAGGCCTTTCCTGGTCCTGTGGCATGGGACGCACGGTTGTCAGGTGTCCATGTGGCTTTCTTTAGCTACTTTGGCCCACGTGGGTTGCCTTCAACAGCATTTGATCCTCAGTCAACACGGGAGCGACTGAACTTAGTGGGCCTTGAGGAGGTAGAAGTGGACCCTGTGGGACCCTTACAGGGCATCCTGCTGCCCTGCCTGGATTCTCTTCACTAGGACAAACGTAAGGAGGTGACTTGTCTGCCTTTGCGGATGAGACTTCTCGATGAGCCGTTAAAGGAAGTGTGACAGACCCAGGCCTTGACACCACAGCTGTGCTCTGCTCAGACACTGGGGGCAGGTCGGGGTCTTCGTTAAGGCTTAAGGTCGTTTATGTTGCATTTTATGTTGGTCTCCCCTTGCGAGGGACTTTAGTGACTTGTTTCGTGGGAAATGAAAAGGAAACACCCTAACGAAGGGCTCTAGAGTTCCTACGTGAAAAGTGTCTAGAGTGCTAGCATTTCACTTTTCACGATTTAGACCTGTAACATGGAATGGTAGTAGTTTAGGACTGGACGGGGCCTAAGAGGTTATCTGAGGGGGCCCTTAACCTACAGGTGAAGAGACTGAGTCCTCAGATGCTTTGCTGGCTTGCCCAGGGCCACACATGTAGCTAGAGACCAAGCCAAGACAGAAAGGGACTTGATCGCTTGTAGCCCCACGACCCTCACTCACTGGCACGTGATTGGCTGTTTCCGTTCGCTTGTTGCCTGGGTCTGCCACGTCTGACTGTCCGTCTGCCTTGGAGCAGTGAGTGTCGCTGAATGAGAAGTAGACTGGGTGTGGCCTCCTGTGGCTGCAGCTTGAGCTCCGCTGGTGGCCAGCTCCTCCTCTGCAGACTAAGCGTTCTGCCCTCCCGTCGCAAGGGCTGGGCGTCCAGGGAGCCTGCAAGCAGAGCGTTTGCTCCTGAGCCCTTGCTCTCTCTGCTTCTTCCTCTGGGCTAGGCCTCCAAATGGCAGATGGGGTCCTCAGTGAGGCTGGGCCCCTGCTGCCCACCCGAGCAGCCACCTGGCATGCCCTGGCAGCCTCTGGAGGAATTTAGTTTAGACAAACAAGCAAGCAAACCAACCAACCTGGAGACTGGCAGATCCAGAAGCAGCTGTGTGGTAGCAAGTGAGGACGGAGGCTCCAGTCCCTTTTCTGAGGCTGCTGGTGGTGCGGGCAGGTTAATGCTTTCCGGGAAGCACACAGGCGGTCGAGGGTTTCTTGGCCATACAGAGATTTCAGCTGTAGAGAGAGAGATTTAAAAAAAAAACAACTCTGATTCTTAGGACATATTGAATTTATTTTTGCCTAATAAAATCTGACCTTAAGGTTAAAAATAAGTTTGTCCGATACCAATCTTCTGCTCCCTTGAGCTGACTCCCAACCTCAAATGAATTGCGACCTGCAGGCAGCCCACTGTGGGGCCAGCGGAGTGGGCAGAGCAGCTGAATGGTAAGGAGTCCATTTATAAAAATCCCTCCGTGCAAGCTGCGCCTGGGACTGCAACAGTATTTCTTCTCCAGGCTCAGAGTAATTGTATCTGTGCAGCGTGGTACAGTACCAGCCTCACAGGCAATAATTTCCTTTATTATGCTCGTATTTAGGATGGATTAGAAATTCTCCCAGTTCATTCATCGCATTTTTATCAATTACGTTCTTTGTGTCACGCACGGTGCTGGATTCTGGCGGATGACTAAGAAATGGTCCTTTTTTAGGGAGAGAAGTGACAAGTAAAATTATACCAAAAGACCAAATACAGTGTTTGGACCTGCAGAACATTCTGGTGGCACAGGGCCCAGCTGTAAATCGGCCTGGAGCCGAAGGAGGCCGCACAGAAGACGGTGCAGGAACAAGACGGAACTGCCCTGTGTTCTAGCTCCTGGCTGGAAGCACAGTGTTTGGTGCGTAGCAGGTGCTTCGTGAATGCTGGGATGGGTGCACGCATAAGGGTTTTCTCTGTTCTTCCTTTGCCCAGGGAGACTTTTGTTTCTTATCAGAAGCAAAACTAGCTGGTTCTGAAAGTCAGTTCTAATGTTCATGGTACCACCCAGCGTCTCTGGACTTCCATTTTCCAGAAACTACCCGGGCTTGGATTTGACTGTGTTCCTGGTGGCAACTCCTTAAAAGTTTTCATTGTCTAGAGATTACACAGTGAGGTGGGTATATACACATGTATTTTCTTTTTCTTCTTTAACTGTGGCTCTTTGAACCTGTGGCTCTGTGATATAAACAGTAATTCTTTCCTAGATTTATTTATTTGGGAGATTTAAGACAATACTCTTAGGTTTCTGGCCTCGAGTTAAATGCACCGCCAACTGCCAGGGCGGGTCCCCACGGCACGGCCACAGCTGGAGGCCTGGTGGGCTGTTGTAAATGGCGTTGGTAAGAACGATTAGTTTGCCAAGGCATTAACAATCTTCTGTATTGTTTCCATCTGCTTTTTGTCTAAAGAGACAAGTGTTGGGATTTTGTTTATTTAACGGACTTTGTTTGAATTAGCTAATTTTCCCACTCTCCTGTCCAAAATTATGGAGGGAAGAGACGAGTATTTATTGTAAGGTCTTACTCGGTCCGTTTCTGGCCTGGGGGCGCGGGGCGGACAGGGGCTCGGCAGGGAAGGCCGCTTGGTAGCCATCAAACCCCCGATACTCTGATCTTTTCTGAGATTAGGTTATGAAGACTCTTCGTGAACTTGCTTGGTTTTGGTATCAGGCCACATATTTAAAGAGCAAGAGGCGGTGGAATATGTTGGCTGTTTTTTTTCGGTTCTTTTCCTATACAAGGGAAAGATAGATACAGTATTTGCTCTTCAGAGGCTTTGTGACTGAGAGGGGGCCCTGTGCCCAGCGCTTGCTTACTTTCTCCACGGTCACACCCATCCTGCTGTCGCTCTCCGAACCTGGCCGTGGAGAACAGTGTTTCAGGGAGGCTGGGAACTCTGTGGGGCCCTGTTAGCATTCGGTGTCAGAGGTGGTTTCAAAGCCAGGTCTTCGGAGACGAGCCTCTGCCCCCCGCAGCTCCCGGTGGGCTGCAGGGCGCCCACATGCTGATAGGACTGATGAACAGGGGAGCCCACGGACTTGACCTCATTGGAGAGGGGTGGTAGTTCTGCTATGAAAACCAACCACAGAGGGGCTGTTTCAGCTCTTCCCGGTAACCATGGAAATCATAAATGAGTTACGGCACCTCTGTGTGTTAGGACTTCTGATATTGGGAAATTAATAGTCCTTTGTCTTCTCTCTGTCAGTGTGTTGGAGGTACATGTAGCCACATGTAGCCATGGTGAGCTGACTCTCTCGGTTCAGCTGGTGGATGTGGGAGCAGTCGGCTCTGCCCCCCTCACGGGCTCCAAATCGTGGTCATTTTTGCTCTCTCATTGTGAAATGGGTGAGTTCAGAACAGTTTCGGGGATTATCTGTGTTAAACCAAAGCATGAGCATTTCGCCTTCAGTAGGTTTCATTGAGACCGTACCAGTCTTACACGAGATGCACTGTCGTGTGCTAATAACCTCGGGGATTTTTTCTGCTGCTCCTGTGGCCTGTTGAGCAGGGCTCTCCCACTGCAGAGGATGCCTAAACAGGACGATGGCAGGAAGTATCGGGGCATCGCCGAGTGCTCAGACCCACCCGCGGTCTGGCAGTTTCCTGGAGGTGGGTTAGCACGGTTCCAGGGACGGCAACAAGGCCGACAGAGGTGGGTTGGGGAGGTTTCCAGGGCTCTGGGCTCACGTCGGGCACAACCGCAGTGCCAGGCCGCTCCGCCGACTGAGCAGGGAAAAGACTCCGCAAGTGCCGTGTCTCCTGGCTTAATGTTTGTGAATTTGATTCAGTTCATTTACAGCTGCAGGGCTCATGAGGCCGAAATGAAAGTTTTGTCGGGCTTCGATCGGGAGGCAGCCAGACGAGTCTGATCAGCAGTGGGTGTTTCGGAGCTGAGCCGGCAGCGGTGCAGAAGTCGGAGCTCTGGGGCTGCGGACGGGTGTTGGCGCTGTGCCGCCCGTTCCTTCGACGGGGGGCGGGGGAGGGGCTGCTGCCCACCTGCCACTTCAGACGTCTCTTCCCTCGCACGTGTCTTCTCCAAGGTGGCCTCTGACGTTGAAATAGCGTCTTCTCCAGTTAGCTCTCCGCAGCCCAGTGTGCTTAGGAAGTCTGGTTGATTAGTGGGAGTCACTGGGAATCTTTTTCTTTGTACGTCCTTACAGTGTGCTCTTTAATTTTTGTGTTCAGGTGGGGGCTTGAGAACCTTTAAGAAGGGCTTTTCTTCCTCTAAAGGCGGAGGTGGCAGACGTCCCTTTCCTTGGAACTCAGGTCTGTCAGTCATGGCTGAAAGAAAGTTCACAGACACGGGACCCAGTGCAGGTTGTCACACGATGTTAAATAGATGAGAGACTTCCAAATGGCATCCGATTTATCGCCGTTAAACATTAGTACCTTTTGGTAAAAGTAGGCATTGCCCAGCACTTCAGCGGGAACGTGTGTCCCTGCTCAGCAGGCCTTGGTAGCCTGTCTCAGTGGCTGCGTGGGAGGCCATCTCGGCGGAGGGGAGGAGGACGCAGGGAGTGTGGAAGGAGGCAGAGGTGGCTTCGGCTGGATCTGTGATGCTCTAGGTCAGGGGGAGAAGACCGCAAGCACATGGGGAAGGGGCGGGTGGAGAAACCAGCTGTGTATGTGGAAGTTTTATTATTCTCTGTGCTAGTGAGAGACAATGTTTTTCCATTTCATTTCCAAGCTGCATGGGCTGCCATGGGCTCCTATTGAGCCACAACTCGCCTGAAACACTGGCCACACGTGCCGCTTCTCCGCAGGTTCGCCAAGGCCCCAGCCAGCGGTCCCTCCCAGTGAGACAGGCTCCCTGATGGTGCTTCGGGATGGCTGACCCTCGTCAAGTTTCTAAACTCTCCTTCTTACTTCAGTTCTCACCTCCCTGGGGGCCCACCTCACGGGTCCTGGTCAGCAGCCCACCGAGCAGCCTTGCAGGAGTCTTCGTATGCCAGAAATTATTCGTAACGAGAGTTTTTATATCATTTTGGAAATAGTTGGTTCTCAAAACTTTTCCCCATCAGTTCATTTACTTTTCCTGCATGTTTGCCCCCATAGTGGGTCATTCTTTTATTCCACAAACATGTTTTGATCTTGAAGCTTTGCTCTGTGCTTCAGAAAATACAGCCATGAATGAAGTATTCTTTCCGCCTTTGAGAGTTTTTTTACGTGTGACGATAGCTTAGTCCAGCAAACATTTTTTTTGAGCCCTCATTTTGCCTTAGGCTTTCTCTTTGGCAGTGAACATTCAAAGATGTATAATTTATAGACTTTTTTCAAGGAGTTTCTATCTTACCAAGGAGATACTTTTGTGTGTGTGTGTATGTGTGCCAGACCAAGTATATAATATTTTTTTGTGCCAGACCAGGTATATAAACCAATGTTGTGGAGACCTTGAAAGTAGTCACGACTAGTCGTTGGGCAGGTTGAAAGGTTTTGTAGGGTAAGGACTTCCTTTGGACCGACTCTTCCTGCAGGATGAGTAGGGATTTCTCAAACAGATACAGTCAAAGGACGAGCATGCGCCCGGTCGGAGAGCCGGGGCAGACCCTGGCTTGATAAGAGGCGACCAGTCGTCAGCCCCAGTTGGTGTGATTCTAGAATGGTCTGAGGAGGGGGAGGTCAGAAGGGTAGGACGGGGCCTTGAATCTCAGGCTAAGAAGTCTGAACCACTTCTTGTCACAGGAAGAGACTTCGAGGCAGGATCAGATTGGGGGTCTGGGCTCAGGTGGCTCTGAGAGTGGATTGTTAAGGAGGGAGTGGAAGGAAGGAGATCATTACAGTAGTTTCCGTGGAAGATGATAAAGACCTGGCTCTGAGAGTCTGGAGGCGGCAGTAAATCTACGGAGCATCGCCGAGGGGAGGGAGAGCGTGACTTCCTGAGGGCAGGAGTACACCTAGTGTGGGTGCACCGAGCGCAGAGGGGCACGCTTTCCTGTGGGCGAAGAGACCAGTCATCTTTACATCGAAGGGGCCAGAGAAGAGGACCAATTTCGGTGGCCTTGATATTTTCAAAATAATCGAAGTTATTTCAGGAATGTGAGAAACATTCCATGTAAAAATGGAGAGGGAGGAACAGAAAACATAAATTCACCTGGAGAAACGTGATAGGGCCTTTATTTTCTTTTATTATAGCAGCGAGGATCTTTGCCTTATTTGATCACGTATGTCTTTAGCTCTCACTGTGGAACTGCCCACATTCACTCATTCTTCAATATTTACTGAGGGCCCGCACTGTGAGAAGCAGCACTGGGCCGTGAGCTGGGGACAGAAGTCCTGCCTGCAGTAAGTGGCCCCCGGGCTGGGTCTGGAGACTCCACACAGCAACGGCTCTGGATGGGTGGGCTCGGATGGGTGGGCTCGCAGGGGCGGTGGCTCAGCTGAGGCCAGGACTGGGGAAGGTGAATTTTGAGAGTAGTTTTAAGGGATGAGTTCCCGTTAAGTAAAGAGAAGTAAGAGGAACCTTCCAGGAAGGGGGGAGTTGGGGGTTAGAGGGAAAAGCAAGCTGGGGCCAAATTTCAGAAGGCCTGGTGTTACTTGTGAGATTCATGTCCTTGCGAGGAAGGACCTTGGGAAGGTTGAAGTTGCAGAGCGAACCAAGCAAATGTAGGTTCAGGTAGATTTTCTCATCGGCACTGTGCTGCGTGAAGGTGGGTGGAAGTTCTGCCCTGAAAGGGAGACCCCGCAGTGTCTCCAAAGAGAACTGATTGGGCACCGACCTAGGCAAGCACTATCGGGCTAGTCTAAGTTAGTACAAGAAATAATTAGGAGGAAAATGGACAGGGCATAGAGCTCGAGTCAGGTCAGAAAATGCGATAGGGAAGGCATGTGAGATGACACAGGTTTGGGCTCGAGCTGCTTCCCGCGGGGGCTGCTACTCCTCAAAGCTGGGGCTAGCCACACGCTGGGGATGGGGCGAGGACCCCAGCCTCAGACACCAGGCGAGGCCCTGGGAAATGTGTAGCAAGCAGTTAGTTAAGTATTCACGGGCAGAGGACTCTGGGGAACCCGACGCCAGAGGGGAGGTTTGGGAGTCGTCAGCACGTGGGACGGGACAGCTTGGACTAGTGGTGGAGGAGTTTGCCCAGGCTGAGCTGAGACGGTTCCAAACAATTCCGCCCCCAAACAATTCCGCCCTGTTTCCTCCTGCCGTTAAAATGTACCAACAGCCGTGAAAGATGGGAAGTGGGGCTCACGTTAGGCAACTGGCCTCGAAAGACGAAGGACGTCAGTTTAGTGAGACTGGCTGGTTGGGGTTGATCTTTTGCTCCCCTGTGAGGCCTCGTGTAAAGATAGTAAAGGAGAGAAAGGGGGGACTTGATCTTCCCTTGAAATGTGTAGTTGAAGGAACTTTTTAAAAATGTAAACATGAAATAATTTGAGAATAGAAACAAGATGGCACCATAATGTATCCAGAAAATGCCATTTTAAGTGGACAGTTAAATGATTTTTAAAAAATGTGCACACGTCATTATTTTCACGTGAAAAATCCAGTTATGAACTAAGACGCTAGGTACTGGGAGGATTAGAGACAGGCAAAAACACTGCAGGTAGCATTTAACAGGCAGATTCCCTGCCATTGAAGGCTTAGTGGTGGGAGTCAGCAGACTCGAGGAGCGTGTGTAGTGCCAGACGCTGTGCGGGGAGAGGCAGGGACCCGCAGACGGTGGGGTGGCATCTCAGAGTTTTTGAACGGTGGCACCCGTCTTCACCAGGCCACTGATGGGAGTGTGGTGCTGCTGTTGGCCGACTTCCGAGTGTAACTGGGAGATAGGGTCGGGCTGGCATCCCAGTTATTTTTGTTTCACCGTCGCGTGTTTTATTTGGCTCCCTGTGACTAGAGGTGTAACTCTAATAAGAACCGTCCCTAGCATCTCGGGAAGTAGCCGACGCCACTTCACATCCGTGAGCTTCATTTACCTGCTTTCTGCAAGAGACCGTGATTTTAAAATTTCTTTGCTTCAGCATAATGATATAGTGTGAGTGAGATGGCGATTTTTTCTTTTTTAAATCTTGTTTTATTTTTCTTCCACCAAGATGGAGGCATAGGTGGAAACACTGTGCCTTCTCCCACAACCAAGTTTGAATACAACAAAGGTTTGGAGAACAAAGACACAGCCAAAGAACAGAAAATTAAATTATATGGAAGTCTGACAACAACGAACCGTTCAACCAGAACACTAAGAGGGGCGGAGCCAGCAGCGGAGCAGGGTCAGGCAGGAAAGATCCCCAGACCTAGGCGCGCAGGCAGCCCGGACACAGTCAGGGTTTGGGGCAGACTGACCACAGTCGCACATTCGCGCACAGTGAGATGGACCCCACAGGCCCCAGGGGGCGAACCCAGTGGTGGAGGGCTGGCGACGGTGGCACACTTGCATGCAGTGGAACAAAATGCTGGGGCCCCGGTGATGGTGGCAGCTGCGGCACCTGTGGTGGCGGCGAGAGGCGGCAGATGGGACTGCCGCTGCTCCTCTTTGACCCCACCCCCACTTATAGCATCACAGCCCAGCAACTGAGTTGCCCTGCTCTAGTGAACACCTAGGGCTCCGATCCTGCTACTTAACAGGCATGAACAGCCCAAAAGATGGCTCAAGAAGAACTCAAAGCCCCAGAGCCCATAACTCTAAGCAACCAAGAGATTGCCAGCCTCTCAGATGCACAGTTCAAGACACTGTTTATCAGGATGCTCACAGAACTGGTTGATTATAGTCACAAATTAGAGGAACATATGAAGGCTAAACTAATTGAAATGAAGGGAGATGCACAGGAAACCAATAGTGATGGAAAGGAAACTGGGACTCAAATCAATGGAATGGACCAGAAGGAAGAACGAAACATCCAACCAGAAAGGAATGAAGAAATGAGAATTCAAAAAAATGAGGAGAGGCTTAGGAACCTCCAGGACATCTTTAAACGTTCCAACATCCGAATTATAGGGGTACCAGAAGGGGGAAAGAAACAGCCACGAGTGGAAAACTTATTTGAACAAATAATAAAGGAGAACTTCCCCAGTCTGGCAAAGGAAATAGACTTCCAGGAAATCCAGGAAGCTCAGAGAGTCCCAAAGAAGTTGGACCCAAGAAGGAACACACCAAGGCACATCATAATTACATTAGCCAAGACTAAAATGAAGGAGAGAATCCTAGAAGCAGCAAGAGATAAGGGGACAGTCACCTACAAAGGAGTACCCATCAGACTGTCAGCGGATTTCTCAAAAGAGACCTTACAGGCAAGAAGGGGCTGGAAAGAAGTATTCCAAGTCATGAAATCCAAAGACCTACAGCCAAGATTGCTTTATCCAGCAAAACTTTCATTTAGAATGGAAGGACAGATAAAGTGCTTCTCAGATAAGGTCAAGTTCAAGGAGTTCATCATCACCAAGCCCTTATATGAAATGTTAAAGGGACTTATCTAAGAAAAAGAAGATAAAAAATATGAACAGTGAAGGACAGCAAACTCACAGTTATTAACAACCACACTTAAAACGAAAGCAAACCAAGAGGACAGCTAGACCAGGAGTGGAACCATAGAAATGAAGAACACATGGAGGGTTAGCAACAGGGGAATGGGAGGAGGAGAAGGGGGGAGAAGGTACAGAAAATAGCATAGATGGTAGGTAGAAAATAGATAGGGGGGAGGGCAAGAATACTAGGGGAAATATAGAATCTAAAGAACTTGAGACACGTGGTTATAAACTAAGGGGGGGGAGAATGGTGAGGGAGGGAGTGCGCGGGTGGAGGGGAATGAAGGGGGGAATAGAACAACTGTAATGGTATAATCAATAAAATATATATTAAAAAAATTTAAAAAATCTTGTTTTGTTTCTGTCCTCAAAGCTTGTTTCTCCCCAGGATAATATCTACATGAAAAAGAAGGTGCGTGGAGTCTAGACATGCCCATAGGAGTCCGTATAACATTGTAAGCAAAGGAGGTACTGGGTGCATTGGGGGTTTTCCTCTGAAGAGTTCCTGTTCACTTTCTCAGGAGGTCGCTGCCCGAGGACGCATGCACATTTCAGAAATGACACCCAAGGAAAGGAAGTGACGTGGCTCACCTGTTCATAACCCAGAGGGTGGGGACAGCCTTGCACTGTAGGGATGCTATTGGGATGCTGTTGTCTCCGGAGCCAGGCGTGTCCAGTTTTCAGGGCGGCCAGCAGTCGGGTGGGGGAAGTGAAGGTTGCAGGGCATCTGTGAAGATCGTGGGTGTTAGTGGCAGGGACAGATAGGCAGGACAGGTTCTCGTCCCGCAGTCTGTGCGGGGAAGGCCACAGACATCTGAGTCACTCTTGAAGGGGGTCATCTAACTGGTCACACTGGTGGCAGAGGAAGCTCACAGTTGACATGTGCTTCATGGATTTTTTCAGTTGCATTCTGGTTTTTTCATGTAAAGGAAATCTCTCAATCAATATTGCTGCACTGTCTACTGAGGTTCTGCTAATCTAAATATTAACCCCTGAAAAACCATTAGGAAGGGTGATGTGTTAGGTAAACGTGACCTAATGCATCCCACAGATGAACAGAATTTATTACTATTTTTAATTACCCGCTCCAGTGCTCCTTTCCTGCTGGCATGGAGAATTGCCAGCTGCTTGTCTCTGCCGGACCGTCCAGAAATACTCGCTGAGCTCTGAGCTGTTAACAGTTATTTAATGATTCGATCAGAAAGGGCTGACTTCAGATTTCTGATGAGGTAATGAGACTTGGCATTGAACAAGTTAATTGGAATTGGAGAGAGCTATTAAAAGGCCACGAGAAGGTCTTTTATGAAATGCTCGAATATGCTTCAGCCTGAAGATCTTATTAAATTATGCTGAGGGTGTTTTCCCCTTTCACTTTAAATCACCCATCAGGATCCTCTAATCACCTTCCTGAATGTTGCTACGGATGAAATTAGTATGAATGTCATTGCTGGAATTCGTCTTTTTTCCTCCAGTTGTCAGTGGATCAGTGTGTAATGGAGAGTAGTGTTTCTTAGCCCTCCTGAGGCCGAACCAGAATCAGTTTTAGATTTTCTTTACAACGGGTTGAGTTTAAACCTTTAGGATTCTGGATGTTGAGGGTGGGGTTAGTGCCTTGTTTCGGTAATTGCCTTCGGCTCTTGAAGGCGTGGTTCCGCTTCTTCAGAACAGACCACCGTAGTCATGTATTGCACGGGAATCAGGTCTTTGCTACAGAGAGCAGAGGGGGCAATGGCTTGGTCGAATGTTGTTGTCCCTTTACTAATAACTTAGAGAAAGCTGTTCTTCCCCCCGCCCTCCATGGGACAGAATAATTGTGTCAAAGTAAGTATCAAACTGAATATTATTTTAAGGCAATATCAGGTCCAAGGATATATAAGGACTCCTTCTTGTTGGAGTCTTAAGTACTTGTTTGGACCAAGATGCACAATTTGAGACTGTCAACACTTTTTCAAGACACTTGACAAAACAATGGATAGTTCCTGTGGATTCTTCATCCAGTCAGTGAGTCGGAAAGACAGTCAGTCTATCTGCCGTTTTGATAAGCATACACTCGGTGCCACCGTGGTTACTGCAGGGCTGTCGGCCAGATGGAGGTGGGACAGTGGCCGTGAGCCTCACAGCGCCGCGACTTGGGGGGCTGAGCCCCGCGTTCTCCACGCGCCAGCTCCGCACAGCCCAGTCGACTGAAGCTGTCGGTTGAAAATGGTTGTAGCTCTCTAGTATTCCTTCGCCAATGAGGCTGGTTGGAAGAGGTTGGCTGAAATTCCACTTTTTTCTTTTGCTCAAAAATGGCCTGAAAACAGTTTGAAAAAATGGTATTTTTAATAGCTTTTGGAACTTCTTAATATTTTAACCTGTGTCTGTATATAAGGCTTGTGTGTATGTATTTATGTTTTGGTCAAACCCACCTATATAGACATACCTGTCTTTATATAATAATGTTTCTGAAAGGTTGACTATAATAATGTTTTTGCAATTTAAAAACCAATTCAATAGGACAAGGACATTTCAAATGCGCAGGCTACCTGGACAAACTCACGTCACTCGTACAGGGCTTTTAAGGTAGGACTTGCCTGGGTTGGCATTGACCGAGTATTTGAGATGTACTTCTGGCGTGCAGGGGGCAGATGAGTGAGAAAGACTAAGCCCCTCCTCTTCCTGGCCTTGATTGATACCTCTGCGCTGAATTACAGTGTCTGTCTGGGTCCGTGTGTAGACATAGTTTCCAACTGCTTGTATTTTTTTGAGGGCATGTATTTGTAGCTTACTCATATTTTATGGAAATAAAATAAAAAACAAGTGTCATGGTAATTTAGAAATAAGTAGAAAGGAAAAACAAGATGGCAACAACAACAAAAACAGCGACCGCTAGAACAAAACTGTAAGGATGATGGACAAGCAAGTAGGTAAAGTGTGATGGAAACTGATGTCTGACTCCACCTCACTTCAGTCCAGATGGATACTTGGAAAAAATCTGTTCTTGAAGAAAACCATGGTCTTTAGGCTTCAGTTCTTCAAGGAAACTGCCCAGAAAACCACGATTGGCACAGGCACCTGACCAGGTGACCTAGGTCTCGGACACCACACACCACCCCAGGTCTTACTGGCGTGGGGGTCGGCGGGTGGATGGTCAGGTCTGATTTGCGCCGGAGGTGGGAGGGCCACATCCCAGTAAGACTTGCAGCCCCCCCTCCCCCCCCCACTGGGAGGTGACGGCTGGGAACTGGGGTGGATTGGGGTAGACGTACCGAGTTAGAATTAAAGGTGGGAACAAAGGAATGAGGGTTTTCGGACATGCCTGTTCACCTGTTGTTTTTCCCGTTAACTGGCTAGGCTAGTATAGTTTGCGTCTGCATATTGGCAACCGGGAGAATCAGGAGAAGCTTCTGTTATGTGGAGAGAACCATGGTCTGGGCAGGGAAGGCCCCCCTGGGGCCCTGGGGGAGCTGGCCTAGAACCATGTGGGCAGCCTGCTGCCTGCCTTGCGCCCCTGCCTTTGCTGTCCCTCCAGAGAGAGGGCTGGGCTCACCCCGTGTGAGGACTCAATGTAGTTTGTAACTCACTCCAGACCCTGCTTCTGCTCAGCGCTTGGCACAAATCAGGAAAACGGTGCATTTAAAGGGAAGGGGTCGAAGTGAATTCTGTTCCTGGGGAGAAAACATAAGGAGATCTGAAGTGACGTCTGTTTGTTTGAAATGCTTTCTTTTTCACATATTTTATTCCCTTCCCAAAGTTCTTGATTTAAGAACTCAAGCAAATGCATCCTTTGTCATGGAAGAACGTTTAACTGGCCCGTGGGGCAACTTTAAATTGTAAGTCTCTGCCTAGCAGTTTTGAAACTCCGTAGATTCCTGGATCACGTATGAGAACATGGGCCGAACCCACACAAAAAAAGGCCTTGACTACACAGTGTCCTCGCTCCAGCCAAGAGCCAGTGTCCTCTTGCCTTCGATAAGGTGGCAGATCACTCGACAGTTGCCATGTGTCTCTTCTCATAAGTTGGACTTGTTCTCATGGAATTGGAAGTGCAGTGAAGAGGATAGACAATGGCGAGAGCCACGAAACCTTTTGTTCAACAAAAGCTGGTCCTCGTATCTTTTTTTAAATATACATTGTTTTCTTAAGCCAGTCCACTTCTTGTAGCTTGTTAGGAGACGGAGGCTCAGGGCTGCAGTGCGTTCTAGCTGGGTCTTTGTGGTCCTGCTCCAGAATATTAATTGAGGTATTAATCAAAGTATCTAGAAAATGTTCCCATAAATTCAGTAGAGTGAGTTTCCAGGTTTCTTATGTGGAGCAAAGGTTATTGCTTTTAATGGATTTCAACCTCAGATCATCCTTGTTCCTTCTGGCATAATTTTTTAAGCGCTGAGACATTGCAGATTTTGTCTCTCTGTTTCTTCAGTACTGCTGTTTGCCAGAAAAATGGCCTGGACAGGGGGTAAGAAGAGACCGTCTGCATAGAGCTTCTGTGGCTCCCTGAGCAAGGGCAGGGACGGGTCCAATGTTGATCATTGTCTGTTCTGCTCCTTCTGAGTTTGCTGATTGAAGCAAGCAAGCTCCAGACACGTGAGCTAAGAGGAAGAGGCAGGCATGCATATGTATATATGCTCGGCGGCAAGCATTCTACATTCCTCCTTAACATTTGTGTGTGTGTGTGTGTGTTGAACAAAAGATACTTGTGCTTACTCTCAATTGTAGGGGAGGTGGTGTTTGATATCCATACGTTTTACTCACTCAATCCTCACAGAATTGGCTTTCCATATTCATATGGAAAATATTTTGTATAATTTCCACTAAGCGTTAGGGGAAACACTCCTATAATTATGGTCTGGCGGAAGGTGTCTTCATAGTAATAGCTTACTTAAAAGGAGTGTTCGTGATGGTCTAGACGTATGAAAGCGATCATGGCCAATGGGATTGAAGTGGTTGTTTCAGGTCATTTCTCCTTCAGGGCTGGGCCATCGGGGCTTTGTCTTGGGCTGGATTGATTAGACTGGTGGCTTTGGTGTCAGGGGCTGCCTTCCCCTCACGTCTCCTGCCGGTGAACTCCTGCTGGCACAGCTGGCGTCAGCCCAGCATGCAGGCTCCGTGAAGCCCTCTCTGAACCTCCAGGCAGGACGTGGGGTTCCAGGGGGTGTTCCCAGAGAACCTGGGGCTCCCCTCCTCCCACCTGGCCCCGGACCATATTGTATACCTCTGTGTCTTAACCATCACCGTCTTTCTGGTACCTGGCAGAGTAGCCGGCATAGGTTCAACAAATGCGCAAAATGAACTATTAAACAGCTACCCCTAAGAACGAGTGAGAGACACTAAATGGTGACGGGGTCCTACCTCCTCCCGGACGTGCTCACACCTGTGCTTTTAATTGTGTTGTCTTCCCGTTAAGGAACGACTGCGTGTCGTGTGTGTGCCAGCCTCCAGGAAGCCTATGGCGTAGAAGGGCAACAGACACTCCGGGACAGTGTTTTTCCGGCAGCCAGAATTTACACGAATATTAAAGCCCCTGAATAACCCTGTTGGTGTCCCCCACCCCCGCAGCTGCCCCGTGGAGCGGCTGGAGAAGCCGGGGAACCCACCTCCTTCCCCGGGCGAATCGCCACGTCGGCATCGCCCTGCCCAAGGGTGCAGTGGACTTGGTGTCCTGTCACATCCCCGAGGACATCCCGATAAATGGGCTTTACTTCCATTTTTACTGTACCCAAATAATGCCAGGGTCCTTTGGTAACATTGTAGGACTTTATCTTCATGCTGATACCGTTTTTGTTGGTATTTGAAAAACAAACTGGACAGTTACTGCTCAAAGATACTGTTTTCTAGTGTTCGAAACTTCAGATTCTTAGGGCACAGGACTGTTTTTCACGGAGCGGAAATATGTTTTTTCCCGGTTCTCCAGTTCCGTTTTCCTCTGAGCTGATTGGTCTTAGGTAATTTTAAACAGCAGTTTAAGTTTGCGCTGTTCCATGTAAGAACTTTGAAACTGTTTCAGCATTTTCTTTTGAGGGGGGAAATAAACATTGAAAACGACCTCAACCCCCAAACAGCTTAACCTCACAGTTATACATTTTAATTAATCACAGTTTACCACTAACTGTGCTGCCTCACGCATGGCCTGTAGTCTGAATTTATGCCTGAAGTGAGACTTGAATTGAATGACATGCGTAATCGGGACGGAATTTTCTATCACACAGATAAGTGAAAGCAATGTGTGCTTTAAAACTTTCTAAAAATTATATCACTAGGGGAAGTGCTTAGATTTTTGTGCTTCCGTGATTATTACCAAATTTGCGGGTTGGTGAGTAGTGATAACTTGTTTAAGACAACCATTTTCTTTTCTGTGTTGTCTTCCATGTCCAATAGAAAGGCTACAGATATTATGAAGGTTAAAGTTCATATAAATATCCTTTGAGATTAAGGATGAAAGTAACATTTGAGGCACCAAAGTAAGATTCCTGATGCCGAGTTAGAACCACGCTAATCACTCCCGGCTGCTGGCACTGTATTTAACTCAGCGCGCACAGGCTTTTCCAGGAACTATGAGGATTTCCAGCGAAGCCATGGTCACACACAGAACTTGGTGTAAACCACTCAAGTGTGTGTTTTAGAAGCTGCCCGTCGGCGTGCGATGGAAATGCCAGAGCACGAACCAGTGGCATATTCTCCCTGACCGCGGGGGAGGACCGCCGTGACCAGACGTGAAGCATGTTCCCCAGCGTGAGCCCAGCACTGGGTCCAGCTCTCTCTCGGCTGAGGTCTGGGTTTTGTTCATGGAGAGCATGCTGTTCTCCCCCCTCCCCAGAGCCCATGTAGGGACCGACTTCACGTTGATGCCACCGTGGCGCACGGAGAGCAGAGCTCTCGCATGTGGTTCTGTTAACATTTTTTAGAGCTGGTTTTTCTCCCCTTTAAAACAACATTGAAAGCTCATGCAGAAGCTTGTGTGTGGGTCAGTTTTGCCATGCGTATACACCTTTGTGGAATTTTTCTACCTTTTTCTTTTACTTTAATGTTTCATAAATCTGCAGTCTAGGTCTGGGTTTGGGGAAATCTCACCTTTTCTTTGATGGGAAAGTAATTTATCCAATGATGGTAGATTGCAAAATGGACTCTCTGATGTCAACTGCTATAGGTCCAAGGGAGGAAAAAAGCAGGGGAAGCACTGACTTGGTTTTTCAGGTCTCAGCCATTGGGAGTTGGACGGGCGTTTCCTCCCTACCCACAATCCCTCAGTCTCCCTGTACAGACACCCTTTCCTCCTAAAAGAGCGCTCATCCCAGAGATGACGGCATCGGGGACACTGGGCAGTTTGGAGGACGGACAACGGTGCATGTGTGTATGTGTGTGTGTGCCTGTCACTGACAGGGAACAGGTGGTGAAGGCCCATCATTGTGTCTGCTCTTCTCCTCTGCTCCCCAGACCACTAGCCGATGAGGGTGGTGTCTCCCAGGGGCTTTGGTTAGAGAGTCAGAACCCTGTTTTCCTCAGTGTATAAATGGTACATAAGGGGAAAACCATGGCCCGGTGCAATGACAGTGTTTTTGGAAGGTGATAACGCGAACAGATGCATCTGAAGGTTTTATGAAGATTGGAAATGCTCCTTCCTGGAGGTCTTAAAGGCACAGCTGCAGTGAGCTGGCACCCTTTGATTCTGGCTAGGAATATGGATGAGTTGAATACACATCTTTCTAAAATAGTAATTTTCTGCACCTCAAATTTATAATCAAAATATTAGATATTAGGACATACGGTACCGTAAGGTAGTATTTATAGACATGGGGAATGTGCCCGACTTCTGATGCCTAATATTCCAGCTGTGGGAAAAGTAATCTTCGTGCACTGGAGTTTCAAATAAGGTTGAGTAACAACAGAGAAAGGATTCAGCGCCTCCGAAGCCACAGCGCGGTCCAACCCTTCTGGGTGTTGCACGTATGCGTGTGCGCACACAAGTAGAGTTCACAAAATCAGCAGGCGTGTGACTCCTTCCCACAGGAATCGCGAGCTTTTCTGAAACTACCAGATGGGCTGCAATGAGGGAAGCACGTTGTGGCCCCAACAAAGCTGGTTTTCCAGAGCCTGGTGGGTGCTGTGCTGAAAACAAAATGGGCGGTGACCAGCCTCCTCTGACCTCCCTTGGGGCAAACAGCATCCTAGTTGGACTGCTTCCTGGGGCTGCTCTCTGTGCTCTCAGCTCTTCAGCCAGAAGGAGCAAGAGACTGAGAACTCCTGAAGAGCGTGTGTGTGTGTGTGTATGTGTGTGTGTGTTTGTACCCCTTTACACAGGCTCCATTTCTGTGGCCGTTCTGGACTTTGTCGGACGTGTATTTCCTGCTGAGAAGTGCACACCCCGCCTTGGGTACAGACAGTCTGTCCTGAAGCTTCAGAAGTCGTCAAATCACATGTCAAAGGGGCCTGCAGGGGGACGGGAGCCCAGCGTTTGTTGTTCTGAACCAGTGGTGCTTCTAAATTGACTCATTTATTTTTGGGTTCAGTGAAAGCTTAGTTAGAAAGTCAGAGGACAAAACAGATTAGAAGTGATACTTTCTTTACTAAGTTTAAATTTAAGCATTGACTGTATGTGAAATCTAGTCAGAATTGGGAGGCGGTTTTGATGGGCATTCGGAGACTGGGCCTACACTTAAATCTCCACGTGGGATCCAGGGTGGGCCTTACCATTGGTACTTTCTCTCACCTTGTGAGCATGGCAGTGCAGGAACCCTGTGCCAAAAGGTGGTGTCTTCTGTTTTTCTTTCTTTTTACTGTGTTAAGAATTAAAATCAAGATCGACAAGCAAATGCAGTCATGTCGTATTTGTGGGTAGAGTGCCTATGCTGGTGTGTATTAAGGTTGCCCCGGAAAACAATGAGCAAGCTAACCTTCCTTACCTACAGCTTTTATAAAAATCACTATTCCTGAGATTATTTCCCTGTGATTTTCAAGAGCAGGAAAGCAACAATTGAAGTGGAAGGAGAAAGCAGGAAATCATTATTTACTTATTCAACATATGCTTCTTGGCTGATTGATATGTTACGAGTGGGCTGGAAACCAGAGATGAGAGGTGATGAAGACAGCCCGCATTCCTGACTTCGTGGAGCTCACAGGCTCGTGTCGGAGGAAAGATACTAGACCAGTAATACAGAGTAGCCAGAGGTGCCTTTTCCCTTATGACAAGGATAACAAGATGGGTTTGGAAATAGGCACATGGACTTGTAGATTTGAGGACGGGGACACTTCGGGCCCAAAGCCGAGTTTGCTCCGAGGCTCTGGAAGAGCACTCCTGTGCCGGGAACGTCCGAGTAAATGGGGAACCTGGGTGGGAGGGGCCCCGGGAAGACCTGCGGTAGCCAGCAGAGGTTGACAACGCTGGGAGTGAAAGGCAGAATTCAGGGCCAGTGGAGAGCGGTGTCCATCGGGTAATGGGAGCGTCTCAGTCACGTGATTTCCCCTGACTTCACTCAACAGTCTGCTGTGAGACAGAGGGACAGATGACAGGTGTCCCAAGACCTTCTTTCTGTTTGGTTATCACAGGAGGGCACTGCCATCGAGGACCTCTCCATTCTCATCAGTTACTATGTTATTATGGCAAGTTTGCAGAGTACTTACTTCTTTGTTAAAAACATTTGCATCACGAGAGCTTTTCAAGAACTTACATGATCAAGTTAGTTGGCAAAAATGGGTACAAATCGACATTGTGTGTAGTCTAGAAAGCACTAGCTGTTAAAAATACATATCTAAGAAATATTAGCTAATGATTCCTTCTTTGGAAGCTGGAGATAATGTCATCTGCCTGAGAAAGAAGTTACAAAACTAGCTAATTTTGCCCTGGCTGGTGTGGCTCAGTGGGTTGAGCACAGGCTTGTGAACCAAAGGGTTGCCAGTTTGATTCCCAGTCAGGGCACGCGCCTGGGTTGTGGGCCAGGTTCCCAGTTGGAGGCATGTGAGGGGCAACCAGACACTGATGTTTCTCTTCCTCTCTTTCTCCTTCCCTTCCCTTCTCACTAAAAAGAAATAAAATCTTTAAAAACTAGCTAATTTAAAATGAGATTAAATGAAAGAAGACCTTTTAAAGATACTTAATAACTGTTATGTGCTCAGTGAATTTTTCCTTCTTCCATTACTTTTTCTTGATCTCACTTTCCCTCTACACAGTGCGAAGACACAGGAGGTGTTTTCTGTGACGGGTGTTAGGCCCAGTTATACATGTTATGGTGAACAGGCATTTCAATGAGAGAGCTGAAAAAATGTTCAATTTTTCTTTTCAGATATGAGAATTTATAGGAAATATTGTGCCCTTGAGGATCCTATCCATGCCCTATTAGCCTTTAGTTTTAGCCCCATGGATCGATCCATTAGTCTTGTCTGGGTGTGCCCAGTGCCCCCACCCCCAGGCTGCTGCTACCAGCTTCTGGTGGCAGCTGGCACGCAGCCCTGGCAGGCTCTGTGTGGGGTCCTGACCAGGAAAAGCTTGTCCTCGCTTGTCAGGACTTCTCATTGTCACCCAGGCCACTCATAGAGTCCTGCAAAGTTCATCTCTAGAGACTGGCATGTCAGAAGGAATGTTCCGTTGTGTTTAGTTGCTCCCATAGGTTGAAATCTGCTTAAAAGAAAATCAGCCCTGGCTGGTGTAGCTCAGTGGATTGAGCGCAGGCCTGCGAACCACACAATCGCGGTTCGATTCCCAGTCAGGGCACATGCCTGGGTTGCAGGCCATTTCCCAGCAGGGGACTCACGAGAAGCAACCATACATTGATATTTCTCTCCTTCTCTCCTTCCCTTCCCCTCTGAAGATAAATAAATAAAATATTTAAAAAAAAAATCAATGATGCCCATGAGGCCACATCTGTGATGACTTTTATTGTTTCGAAGTAAGCTATACTTATATTACTCCTCTTTTTGGATTCTGCAACATTCATATTGACTTTATACATACACATTCATATTTATTTATGTAACATTAACCTTGTGTCAACACACAGATTAAAAAAACAGGTTCATGTGCCTGTCATGACAAAATATGAGTAAAAGTTGATGAAACAGGCATTTTAGGTTCTCCGCGTAGTGCTTCAAAGGTGTAAGAATCCTGAATCCCCCTTCCCTTGAAAGCACCTCCATGCCCATGGCCTCGTGTCCCTGGGTACTCACCATAAAGGGTAAAGGGCAGGGAGCCATGGCGCTCCGGGCCCTGCCCTTGGCACGTGCTCTGGCCGCAGGAGCGAGGGGGGGATGCCTCGCAGCGCCGTTGGGGGAGAAAACCGCATTTCCTTGGACAGGCTTTCAGAGACATTCTTGGTAGTTCTGCTGCGTCTCACTCACGCTCTTTCTGAGCCTCTAATTATCCAGCTGGAGACGCCCAAGCCGGCAGCTGATTGGATTCCCAGAGCTGGAGTTTTCAAAGTGTTGCATTCCTTTCGTTTGCCCTCTTCCCAGAGTCGTTTGCCTCTGTTGGAAGTGCCCTGCTGCCTTCCTCACCGTACTTTGTTGTAAAAACACAGTTATTATTTTTGCCGTTCAGCCTTGTTTTTGTTTGTAGGCCTTGCTGATGTTCTGAGCAGAGTGACAACCTTCATGTCGCAAACTGGCCTGCCCAAATTTGTCACTGAGTGTCTGGAGGTCTGTGGCCTCCGGTAGTTGGAGATGAATGAGAAGTGCAGGTCAGGCCGTCTGCACGTTCGGTTCCGGGCGGTGGGTGGTAATGGAAGCCCGTCTCAGACTGGACCGTGGGCAAATACGAACATTTATCATCAAGGAGGCACCAAAACTGTTGTCGCCCAACCTGTTCCGGAAGCTCTTTGAAGCCCCGAGCTCTGTGCCCTGTTAGGCACCCTGACAAGCACCCCGCAAGCAGCCGTCCCCTCGAAGCAGACAAGTGGTGTTCTAGCTTCAGAATTCGTCTGTAACCTAGTTGCAGGTGGTTGACAAAAATCCACCCGAGTCCTATCATACTTTAAATATAGCGGGCCTTTCAGAAGGGTGCGCTCCTGTCAGGGGTCCACGCAATTTACTATTCAAACAAGAATCCGTCTGAGAACGAGAGGGGGAGCTATTCGTGATGATGCCGGGGTAAGTGCCGCAAACCTGGACTGCGCTGGGGAAGTCGGGGCCCGGGGTTAGTCAGGCACTGGGCGTGCTGGATCCTCAGACCCTGTTCATGCGGAGCAGAGATGCCGCCACACTTTTTAAGTTCTGTGTCTTAAACAACCGTTGTTCCACCAGGGAAAATCGTTTCTGTCATCCACAATGCAAATTTACAAGCCCTTTCAGATTGACCAGAGAAAAAGTATTTGAACCCTCTTTGTAGCTGCTTCCAGCGCTGTGGCAAGGAGTAGAAAATGGCAGGCAGTGGCTAAGCATTTCTGGCATAGTTCCTCACTCGGGTACTTGGAATATTAACCAACGCCATTGGGATGCGCATTGGAACTCAATGTAAGTTACCCTATAGTAATTCTGCATTGAAGTACTTAAAAGTTACTATACACAGTTTACCAATGCCTTTGCTGGAAGGTAAAATCTACTGTTCTTTTAAAGAGAGAAATGTAGTATTCTCTACTACATACACATTCAATGCTGCAATAAAAGTAAAACACGGGTGGATGCAGCATTTAGCAACAATTTGAACCTCCTATGTATTCTTCTGGCTACTGTCATCATCAAATATTAATGTGCATCTTTAGGGGTAAAATAGTGCATTCTGAAGAATGCAAAAAGTCACTGATAATTTGTAATCATTTGCTCGATTTTTAAGGCAAATAATTCAGCAGTAGCGCTGTGGGATCAACACTCAGCCTGCTGAAGAATGAGTCATGCAGTTGGTTAGCATTCTTTTCTTGCAACTAATAAAACAACAATTTATCTTTCCTGTGCTCTGTAGGCATCTAAGGAGAAAATATATCAAAACTTTAAGATACCAAACTATATTTTTCAAAAAACGTATGTATGACTATATGAATCTCACACAAACACAAAGTGAGCACGTCATACATGCATTTGCCTAATCAGTGTCGAAGTCCACAGGACAGGAGAGCTGCTCCCCCAAACTCCAGAGGTGACGTATAGACAGACACTGACATGGTGCGAGACTGAGGTCGTGAGATTAGTAAATTGGGTGGTGTATTCTAGGGCCAAAAAAACCTGTAATCTAGGGTTATCTTTCTACCACAGAAAAGTCATGCATCTGTAGGAATAGAAATCTACGAGTTGACAAGCAGTTTAACCGTCTGGACCCTGACAGGTAATAAATAGTAAGGTAAACAGTATCCTAAACTGTTAAATAATCCTTGGGTTGGACAGTAATCCAGACCAACAGTGAAAGGACACAGTTATTTGCCCTTCTGGCTTATTTCCAAGTTTCTTGTAATTTTTCCTGACAAAGGTTTTTGTTTAGTTTGGTTTTGTTTTTATTGAGCTATATGCTGTTTAAGCAGATATCAAATTGTGACCTTTGTGTGTGTTTTGTGTGTGTGTGGGAGGGGGTTTCTTGATCAAGGAGCCGGACCTGGGACTCATAAGGGGCGGGTTAGGGTTAGGGAGACCTACTGACCTCTGTACCACGTTGTGCCGGCTCCGCCTCCCTGTTCTCCGTGGGTCTGTGTGCTTCCCTGGAGACAGGCAACACCGAAGTTTGGGCCACCACGTGGGTCACTAAATCAGCCTCCTGACTGGTTTCCAGTCTTGCCCTCCTTCCTTCAGTGAAGGAAAGACATGAGACAAAGACATGCCGACAGCAGGTGGATTGAAAAACCACTTTTCTCTAAACCTTTGCTGACTCCCCACTGGCTGCTGCTTCACTTTGCATT
The DNA here is from genome assembly GCF_014824575.4 of Sturnira hondurensis. Classification (NCBI taxonomy): domain Eukaryota; kingdom Metazoa; phylum Chordata; class Mammalia; order Chiroptera; family Phyllostomidae; genus Sturnira; species Sturnira hondurensis. The sequence continues at coordinate 1,811,552 of NW_028091156.1, read as the reverse complement.
CTGGGCCCTGTCATACTGAAGTTCTCAGTCCTTCCTTGCTACTGTCCTCGCTGTAGACCCGTCCCCCCCTTATCCATGGTGAACATGTCCCAAGACCCCCTTTGGAAGCCCAAAACTGTGGATAGTACCAAGCCCTATATATACTATGCTTTTTCTTATACACATATACCTATGCTGAAGTTTAATTTATAAATTAGGCACAGTAAGAGATTAACAACAGTAACTAATAATAAAATGCAATGATTATAACAATATGCTGTAATAAAAGTCCTAAGGGTTGCACTGTGATGTGGACAGTAGAGCTGATAACCAAGATGCCTACTAAGTGACTAAAGGGCTGGTAGCACATACTGTGTGAACTCACTGGGCCAGGGAATGATTCACGTCCCTGGCAGGATGGAGAGGGACAGCACAAGATTGCATTGTGCTACCCAGAAGAGTGTGCAGATTAACACAACTATTGCCCTGGCTGGTGAGGCTCAGTTGGTTGAGCATCGTCCCACAAAGCAAAAGGCCGCCAGCTCAATTCCTGGTCATGGCACAGGCTGGGGTTTGGGGTTTGGCCTCTGTTAGGGATGTATATGAGAGGCATTCGATGTTTCTCTCCCTCCCTTCCCCCCTCTCCAAAAATAAATAAATAAAATCCTAAGAAACATGAATTGCTTATTTCTGGCATTTTCATTTAACATTTTTTGAATCATGGTTGATCACAAAGAGCTTCAACTGTGAAAAGCAAAACTGTAGATAAGGAGGGGGCGCTGTAATTCCTATAACTCATGCTTCAGGCCTGCGTCACTCTCCACCCCCGTTCTCAGGGCTCTGTCTTTCCTACAGAGCTTTCTGGACACTCTGGTCTCAGTATTTAGCTCTACACCTTCAACTCCCACACTTCTCTAGTGCCCTGCTTCTCTCTCCCTACAGTCAGGGTACTTACTCCATGGTATTCAAATTGCCTCGTTCCTCATCTGGCCCTCTCTGGTATTTTGTTATCTGTTTGAGGCCAGGAACTGTGTTGTGAATTTTTTATAACTCTAGAAACTAATGGAGGTCTGACATACAGTGTATTTGTGCAATCAAAGAGTGAAGGGCTAATTCAGTGGGACTTGCATGTGACCTTGAAATATGGGTGAATGGGTTTCCCCTACTCTCAAGACTCGCGCAAACTCAATATTAGTAGGGGCAGGAGGACATCATGGGTGCAGGGCAGAGGGGCCCACCGAGGGCAGAGCTGACTTCCTTGTTGCTGTTGTGCGACCTGAGCCGTGACTGTTGGGGGAACCCTGGCGGTCAAGGGCGTCTGGGGCCTGCGTGGTCGCTGAGTCACCAAGGCAGTCCACTCCTTTTTGTCTCATGTCTTTGAAGAGTGAAATTGGGATGACGGGCATCCAATAAGCAGTATTTGGGCGGGGGGGGGGAAATGTTTGAATGACTCAGATAAATGTTGTTCAGATATTTTATAGCAAGAAGCTTCCGTCATCTCAAAGCTTAAAGATATGAATGTGTATGTTTGTGTGGGTATCTTCTGCTTGTTTCGTGGAAGACACTTTAAAAGAAGCTGAGATATACTTTTATTGAACATAGGCTGTAATATATTTTTATTGGCACTAATTTTAAAAATGTAAAGAAGCTAATAGTTTTTGGTTTCACTTGAAAACCCACTATTTTTCTTTTTAAAATGAGGATATCACCAGAACAGGGAGAGGACGCTGGAGTATATATGAAAGAAGTTCTGCATTCATTTTTTCTACAAAACAACTCCCTCTTTCTTCCCTCAGGCTAGTGGTGTTCTTCTGTCCTGTTTTATGACCTTATTCTGGGCATTCTGATCACAGCAAAAGTCGATTCTTCCAGTCTCTCTCCCTTTTTTTGTTTTGACTTGTTTACTCCTTCGTGTGGGCGTCACGTGTATACCGGAGGGGCTGCCTTTGGCAAGCATGTTCTCGAGACAGGGCTGCCATGCAGTCTTTCCTCCATGCCGCTGCTTTGGAAACTGTTGACCTCTCCACATTGAACTCCCGCACTAGACCATAGCCTGCGTGAAGTGGTACTTTGTGGGGCTCAGTTGCGTATTCCTACTCGTTAGCACAGTTTGGGGCACATCACAGATTCACAAACAATATTGTTGGCAAACAATGAAGCATGTTCATCCAAGTTCAAAGGAGCTTCAGTGAACCTCACTGCCCGTTGGCATCGAGGCCCAAAAGCACGTAGAATCCCTCCTCCCGCAGCTCCCACCTGCGTTCCCTGTGGGTTCCGGCCTTGCTGGGCCACGCCATTCCCTCAAGTGTGTGGCACTGCCTTCGTCTCCGATTGCTAACTTGGTTCCCCACTCACCTCTTACCTCCAAAATACTCACCCTCCAGAGACCGGCTCCTCCGGACTCCCCAACTGGGAAAAAACATCTCCTCCTTCCTGCTTCCCTCTGGCAGTTAACCTGTTCTGAGTCTGTTTGCAAATATATAGCTTATACATTTTTTACTTTAGTCTTAAAGGTTAAGGGCTATTTTATTCATCTTGTTATTCATCTATACCTACCAAATAACAGTCTTTGAGTGAGTACTGTGTTGCAATAAATGTAGAGCTAATATGCAGCAAAGCATTTTTGGTTTTGTTTTTACCTCAACCAAAGAGAAGACAGTTGAGTAATTTACCTGCCTGGACCGTGGCAAAAACCACAGGAGGCTCGTGGGCACAGTTCAGATACACGAGCCAGAAAGGGCACGGGACTGACTCGGCCTTGACTCACTTTTCAGTATTTGGCCAACACCATTCATGTTCTTCAGTCATTAGTTTATGTATTAGGTAGCCGTGCAGCCAAGTACAACATTCCAAACTTGGTTTCAAATTCCAGAGAATCCCATTGAACTAGATTTGCTGCTGCCCTGAGAGCAATGGGGTCCATCGGGACCCCGAGACCCGACCCAGCATTGTCTTTGCCCTGCGCCTTTCCGCTGGCCTCGAGTTTCAGAGCCAGTGAACGGTGATGCCCCAGCAGAGTCGCCGCCGGGCTCCCCAGTGTCAGCCTGTGCGCCCAGTGGAGTTTAAAACGTGCAACTCCCGACCTCTTTCCCTGAGGCTGTCAAATAAAAGGGACAGCGGCAGCACAACCACAGCTGTCGGGTAGGAAGGAATCAAAATCATGCCTGTTTTTCTGGTCAGATCAGCAAAAAAGTGTATTTTCTGGTGTGCGCGGATTTTAGTCTTAGCGTCCGTGTGCAGGGGAATGAGAAGGGCTGACCTTCGCGGGCTGGGCTGCGTGGGTGGGAGACAAGTCCGGGTGCTGATGTTCTCTCTGGTGGGGTGTTTCCTCTTCCTGCTGGGGATTGTGGGTGCAGCAGACGACCACGCTAGAGAGGGACCGGCCCCATCCATCCATCCCTCCATCCATCCATTCATCCATCCTTCTTGTCTTCTGGCATCTTCTTGCCCCCAATGCTTTCATTCTTCTTTAATTGAAGGAAAAGCAGAAAACTAAAACATTGTAACTGACTTCTGTGTTTGTGTACGTGTTGAAATCTGCCAGTGTATCTCATACCGTTTCTCATGCAAATGAGCGTATTGGCAAGGAATAGACAAGGTAATTGCTGGCTGAGACACTATAAACAGCATTTCCAGAAGTATTTTCCGTGAAAAACTAATGTGAGTGACGGCAGGAAGGTACAGTGTTGGGGAGATGCCGTGTTGTTCAACCCCCGGAGAGACCCCCTGCGCACTCGATTACCGCAGAGTGGGAAGTTCTCCAAAAACTCACCTAACTTTATCCCAGTGTTTCTGAAACTCGTACGATTGCGGATCATGGTTTTCAAACAAGGCTCACGCCTCAGTCCGCTTGGGCTACTGGCACGAATGACCCTGGACTGGGAGGCTGAGGCAACAAATATGTATTATCTTTCGTAGCTCTGAAGGCTGGGCGGTCCCGGATCTTGGTGCTAACAGACTCAGTGTCTGCTGAGGGTCCACTTCCTGGGTCCTCCTCACGTGGTGGAAAAAGAGGCAATTTCTTTGGTGTTTCTTCTTTTCCTATTTTAATTTTTTTAATGAAATGTATCGGGGGTGACTTGGTTAATAAGAACATACAGGTTTCAAGTGGACGGTTCTGTGATACCTGATTGGTAGTCTGTGTGCCCACCTCCCAAAGTCAAGCACCCTTCTGTGGCCGTATTATATTTGGCCCCCATCGTCCTTTGCTGTCCCCTTACCCACCCTTCCTTCTCCTCCGTGGCTGTACCACCCTGATCTTGTTGGGTGTCTCTTCTTTCAAGGTCACTAATCCCACTTCACGAAGCGTCCGCCCTCACGACCTCGTAACCTCCCCGTCGCCTTAGTCACAAATGGCACCGCGCTGTGGGCTGGGCATTTCGTGGAGACACGGCGCTGAGTCCATAGCAAGTTACTCTGGGAAATGCAGCTCTTTGTACTGCAACTCTGTCAATTTTCAGGTCCCCCATTTTGCTGCGTATTTTCTGTTTGTCCTGTCTGGTGTTGCGTCCTCATGCCTCTGCTTTCTTGCCTTCTTTGTGTTAACTGGGAAAAAAATTATTGGATATTATCTTTTGGCTCTCTGGCTATACCTCTTGGTATTCTTTGTGTGTGTGTGTGTGTGTGTTAGGGAGTACAGTACACATACTCACATTTTTACAGTCCTCTGGGAGTTAATATTCACCATCTCATGTAAAGTGTGAGCGTCCACTTCACCTTTATGTATCTATCATGTGTATTACATTTGCATACTGAAAACAATCTCACAGTGTGCAGGGTTTTACTTCTTTCTTTAAATAGTCATGTATTTTGAGGAAATGCCATGAAAAAAAATTTTTTTCACGTCACCCACACCTTGGCCCGTCCCCGTGGCCTTCGCTGTCTCCGGGAGTCCTCGGCCTCCCCCTGGCGTCCTTCCGCCCGGAGAACGCCCTTCCCTACCTCCCGGGGAGTGCAGGTCTGCTGGCAGCGAGTGTGCTCGGTTTTCTTTTCCACGGAGGTGTCCTTCCTTTGCTTCTTCCTCGAAGGATGTTTTTGGTACATCTAGAGTTACGGCTGACGAGCTTTTCCTCCTGTCAGCACGTTTTAGTTTTCCGTTGTTGTTATACCAGACCAACAGGAACTCAGTGGCACCCAGAGGGTGAGTTTTAAAAAGGATTTTATTTATTTGTTTTTAGAGAGAGGGGAAAGGAAGGAGAGAGAAACCTCAACCAGTTGCCTCTCGCATGCACCTGGACTGGGGACTGCACCTGCAACCCAGACCTGGGTCCTGACCAGGAATTGAACCAGGACCTTTCACTTTGCGGAACGATGCCCACCCCACTGAGCCACGCCTGCCAGTCAGGGCTAAATGGTGTGAATTTTTTATCTTCCCATTCTGGAAGTCACGGCCCACAGTTGGCCTTGGCAAGCCAAAGTCAAGGTGCTGGCAGCGCTGTGTCCTTCCAGAGGTTCCAGGGCAGGTCTGCGCTCTGCTTCTCCAGCTCCCAGAGGCCCCATCAAACCAGTGATGTCAGGCTGCGTCGTCATGGTCATTTCTTGTTTTTGTGGCCTTGCCTCGTGTGCATATGCAGACTGTCTTTGTGTTTACTTGCCTTAGGCATCTAACATACCTTAGATGTCTTTCCGGTTTATTCCGTGTGGACCTGCCACACTGGACGTTCTGTACTCCAGTTGTTTTTGCAGGTACAGTTAACTTACCCCACTGTAACCTCCTAGGAAAACTGTTCAACTGACGTTCTTAGTTTAAGCAGTAAAGCCCTGTCGTTTTGGAGCCTGCTTACTTGACATTTGTAATAATTAGGCCAAGAATAGAATTAAAATTTATGGCTGCCATTAATGATTTAAAAGAACATTTTTTCTAACTAAGAGATAAATAGCTTTTAAACCCCAGTTTAAAATGTACCAATTACACACAAATTTGTATTTATTTTTCATTATTTAATACAGTAGCTTGTTCTGCTTCAAATATTCATTTGAAGGCAGTAAAAGGTACATGTCATTAAAATAATCCCACAGTCAGATTTGCCACTAATTAGGAGTCTGCCTTCATAAATTCAAACACGCTCCTTGCCTTCCCATTTTCCCCACTGCTTCCCTCGGTTCTGTTCCTTTCCGACCAGCGTTCTGACAGACCCCTGGGTGAGGAATTTGCCTCTGGGTGAGGCGTGGTCCCTCTTGGAACTGATCCCTGGGTACTTTGGGAAGGGGACTTCGGGGACTTTCTCTCCTGGTGCTGTAGTGGCCTGGGGCTCTTTGTCCTTTGGGATGCCATTTCGAAAGATAAAATGGGAATAGTTAAAGGGTGTGTCTGAGAACTTAAAGCCCATTCGTTCAAAATGGATGCATTAGTAGTATCTTTTGCTATTGCTAAAAGCAACGGAAATGCCCAGACGTATTTCTGGTTAAACACCAAGGAAGTATAAGTGAACCCAGTGAATACTAAATACTGCTTTCTCTTTCTTTGAAGAATTGAACTCACTTGTGGCCTCTTTTTTCACCTCAAGCCAAGAGGTGAGGTGAACGTCATCAGTCCAGACCCTGGGCTAGAAGGGGAGGGGCGGGGAGAGGACCCGAGGGAGGCACTCTGTGCCCGGACTGAGGAATTGCCAGTTCGTACCCTGCTGGTTTTCTGTCCCCCTCTGGTTGTTTGTGGGACGCTCCGAGTCCTGGTTGCCTCTCCACCGTGGGCATGGATTAGGAAGCTCAGGGCGAGGCCCTCTCGAAGCGTGGGTCCTCCCTCCGAGCACAGATTGAGGCCTAAGAAGGGGGGACCACACCAGTGGGTGTGCTTCATGGAAGGAGAAGGGGTGTGGGTGTTGTGGTCTCCTTCTGTCCACGATGGAGGCCTCACACAGTGAGGACTCAGGGTGTCTGCGGCAGCACCACCCCACTGCCCGGCTAAGCATCGCTGGGGAGGGTTAGACCCGTTTCCGCCCTGTGCTGACTCCCAGTGGACCTCAGCTTTCTGAGTGGCTGGCGTAGTGAGAGAACACTGCTCCATCCGAGTCAGGAGCCGGTCTGCAGAACATGCTGATGCTGGTTCGCAAGAAGCAGCAAGGTGACATGCACTTGGCCTTGGACAGAGACGAGTTGGAAAGCAGCATGATGAGAAGCCAGAGGTGTTATCTTCTGGGATTAAAAATGCCATCTTTCTCTTTTATGTTGGCTTTGTTTCTTGATTTGATATTGTGTTTGTTTGCTTGGCTGATTGTCATTAAAATAATTATGAAAATAATACATGCATTTAGGGACTTATATTTAATTTCTGGCAACATTTTCTTCTTAAAGGCTTTGCATGGTTTATTTGCAAAAGCAAACTATCCTTGTAGGTTAGCAGATTAACATCTGCAGACACACCTGCTTTGAAGGGTTTTATCTAATTTTAGGAGCATAATTACCGTGACGATATTCTTTTGTTTTATGTGGAAGGTGGTAGATTTTAATGTTGAGTTGAAAGTATTTGGCATGAAGATTTCCTTAAACAGAAGAAAATTTTCACAACTCTAGCAAATCCTCATAGTTTGTTGTCTTCTAGTACACATGAAAATATCTTTGTTTAGATGTTTCGGTTTCAAAACTTTTCTTTCTGTGGCAGAACAAGATGAGGCAGCTACAAGGTCAGGGTTAGGACACAAGCCCTAGAGCCAGACTGACTTGCTGTGTGACTTTGGGCCAGTTAATTGTCCTGTCTGGACCTCGGTGACAGTGTCCATGCAATGGAGGTGACAATCCAAGTGGGGTTCTATGCCGTTGATGACCACCATTCTATTTTCAGATGGGAGCTACCTTTTCATTCACTTGGTAGTCAGAGACGGTGGGAGCACCCACACCTGTAAGGCCTCGGCCCTTCCCTACGGGAGCCCCGTGCAGGTTGGATGACTGCGAATGCATGGTTTTGTGCTGGCCCCTGCCAGGAGCCATTTACAGTGATTCTGTATGGGAATTTCCTTGACTTGTTACTAATAAGCGCGGGTATTTCTTGTGTTTTCATTAGTATAACAGGAACAAATGCTTGTGTAGGTGGTTACTGTTGGCAGTATGCTTATGTACGTTGTTGCAGTCCTGGGAGAGACAAGGAAACCGTGGCTTGGGGTTCGATTGGCTGGAGGGTGCTCAGGTAGCAAGTAGCTGGCACACCAGCCATGTCTCTTACACTCTGCTTGCTCGTCCACGTCCTTCCAAGCCTCCTTCCCAGTCGTATCCTCCTCCTGGGCGTTCATGAGTCAGCACGTGTTTAGTTTTGTTGTATTTTCACTCTTGATTTTTGGTTTCAGTTGTGCCATCAGAATAGATTTTTTTTAAACACAAAAGGAATTACAAAACAGATTTGAAGGGGGCAAATCGTATCCCTTTAATAAAGGCAAGACCATATGGCAGCCTTTTAGTGCTTGGTGGTGGTTCTTCTTTTTTTTTGCTGACATGCCGTTGAATTTCCAGTGTCCAGGCGTAATAGTCTGGGTTTAAAACGTGAGATACAGACACAGACACAGAGCTGTCTGGAAGTACTTTGTGATCCTGGTTTCCAAGAGTCTCTGTCCTCCACCCACACCTCCCGATGAAAACCACTTAATTCACCAAGGACTTAACTGTCCTTAATTGGTTTGCCAAACAGTCACCCATACTGAACTCTCACTTAGGCTGAAAATTGACCAGCCAGTTGCAAACCGCAGATTCATTCCCGCAGACCCTCCACACAGTCCCTCGGCCCCCACCCTGCCCCAGGGGGTCTTGCTAAGGACCAAGATGAGCTCCGCTCCCAGCAGCAGCAGCAGCAGCAGCCCAGCTGGCACCTGTGAGTGTGGCCTTTGTAACTAGCTGTGGTTTTCCTGCACACGAGGTGCTGACCGAGCAAGGTCTGTCTTGGGCACGGCACACCCACCACATCACGTATCTAGAATCTCCAGCTTCTCCTCTGGGATGTTCTGTGCATATGGTTTTCATCCAAACGAAATGAGAGAATAGGTTTAAATCAAGTTATTTGTAAAATTACGTATTTAATGAAAATAATGTCACTTGCTAGATTCACGAGATGCTGTCGAGCTCTGCATTCTCCGCACAGCCGCAAGGCTGTGGGCGGGGGGAGGGTGTCGGCGAGCACGGGAGTAGCCGCTGTTTGTACCAGGAGGCACACGTCTGCAGAACAATGTTTAAGAGTTAGAATCTGAAGAAACATTTCAGGCCCTGACATACCAGGTGATAAAGCCCAGATGTTCTCAGGAGCCCCCACACTGACTAGATTTTTCTCTTGTTGTCCAGGAGCCAGGGAAGGAGAACGGTGGAGGGAGGGTGAGTGTGGGGAGGGACGGGGTGAGGGAATGCTTGGCTTACTTGCCAGTCAAGATAGTTCCAGTGCAAAATAGTACTGTGCTAATTAAGAACGAAACTCTTCTCCCCCACTGGCTGGCTGGTATGTAGACAAGTAGGGAGACAGGCTAAAACGGTTGCTACATTGGAGCTTACTGTGTTTGAGCACTGATGACATCATGGTTTTGTGGCGTACGCGCTCAGTTCCCCTTATTCTCCAGGCTCTGTCTTCACTGACCCTTGCTATCTCCTAATGGCTGCTGTAGAGATGTCAAAAGCTCACCGGAACATTTACTTTATATTCGCCGCCCCCAAAGTTCACTAATTCAAAGAAAGATTATTCCTGCTAAAGAAAAGTACAAAATCCTGCCATTCTGCCCTCTCACCTCAGACTTTAATTATAAAACCGCTATCGCACTAGATAGTAAACCTTAAATATTTTAACGTTTTCCCCAGCAGGGAGACAGCAGCACAGAAAGCAACTTGCAGTTATACTGAAAGGTTGATTTGTCTGACCCAGAAGCCACAGGGCAGTGCTGTGGGAAGGTAAAGCCTGCCTCGCCCACCCTGGGGGAGCTCATTAATTTGCATAATACCTGTGAGTAGGTGAAATGCACGCAGTGTGGCAGATAACAGCATAGGAAAACTATAAACAATTAGCAAGGCTTTTAAAACACTGACCCCTTAGATGTTCTGGAAAACATCTCCCTGTAAAGTTACAGTTCAACCCCAGAGTTACAGAGCAGCTCAGACAGCGCCGGCTCCTTTCCCCTGGAAGCCCTCGGCTCCATGTCTGAATCCTTTACTCCCGAGTTGCAATCTGATTGTGCTTATCTAGAGGTTGTGATCATTTTGGACTTGAATTGGCTGAAATTTACCTTTGCGCTGTTTGTAAAAATGATTTGAAAAAAAAAACAGTCATCTAAAAAGATATTGCGTGACTGACTCTGACGGAACCTCCAGGAAACAACAGTTTGCAGGTGCTTTCCAAAATGTCTTATTTGTATCCGAATTGTTGAGCAGCGGATTGCACACTATTAATCCATTAAAAGGAACTCTCCCAGGATGTCTACTAGGCAACCATTGATGAGCCCAGTTTGCCTTACTGTCTTTGTTGGGGTAAATGGAATTGCTGTAGAAATTCAAGTCTTTAATTAATCCAGTTTTCACCCAGAAATTCAAATTAGTAATCTTTATTACTAAATTTAGATACTTACATCGCCATGAGCTTTAAATCTTCTTTAGCATTTTTTACGTCTCTGCATGCATCGTCCTCTGTGTTCCCTTTTCTTTGAGCTTATTGGTTAGGAATTTTATAAAGCAAATGAATGGGAATCATTTCTCCTCTACAGGAGTTTATGAAACAAATGCAGAGGTAAAGGAGAAAAGAGCGAGGTAAAACTTGGGTTGAAGAAGGAAGGAAAGGCTGCCAGTGTAGGCGTTCTTGCAGCGATGACCAGAGGGGCCAGGAGGAGAGGGGGGTTGTTTGCTAAGTAGGTGCTGGGTTCTCTGAGGGCAAGACCTGGACTTCAGTTCCAGGGAGTAGTCCCTTGTTTCACTTAGGATGGCGTGGAGGAATGTTTGTCAAAAGTGGGGGGCGGGGAACGAACAGGGCTTAAGAGAAGGTTCTCAAATTTCTGGTGTGGGTGACGTGTAACAGGGTTTCAGTATTCGATGTTGATTTGGTGGTTCTGGCCGGTTTTAAACTTGAGTTACATAATGGTGATGAAGCAAATGAAGAGGGTTGCGTGTTTGTACACACAGGAGACTCTAAGAAGCGTTTTCTTAACAGCACACTCTTTAATAGCCTGCGGTTATTACCAAGTAGATAATCTGGGGCTGATTACCCCTTCTCCTCCAAATTATTTCATTGATCTGACATAGCGTTCCTTTAAGTAGAGGGCGCCTCAAGTAAACTTAAATTTTGATTATGTTTACCCAGCCCATTTTACATACAGCGTCTCCCAGCACATTGCTGGGACAAAGCAAGGCAGACAGCTGGACTCCGTTCTCTGAGCTTTGGCCCTCCATCCTGTGGGGGAAGGGTGGGCACACTCGTGCGCACTTGTCCTTAGGCTGATGGAATGGCGTGAAATTGAGCTAGAGAACCGGACGGAGAATGTTTCCTCTGTGAACTGTGCTTTGTGGCACTTCGGATTCAGCTCCGGCGGGTTAGCGAGGAACATTGAGCGTTACCTTCTCCGGAGAAAAATGGCACAGTGTCTCCATATTTCTGCATCTGCGTATTTATTTCTTCTTCCTTGTTC